>NC_134098.1:16073931-16419570 GCF_000715075.1 Nicotiana tabacum
CTTTAAACACAATGGATTTCTTTCCAAGAAATGGAGTAAAATGATTGGCAATCGAAGAACAAGTTAAAATCATAAACAAGTAATACATCATTTATTCTTGAAATATTTTTCCCCAAAAAGGACAATCCACAATTTTCACTCACGAATATGTAAGAACGCTAAACGCATTGAAAATACTCACAAAGCTTAGCATTAGCTAAAACAACCACATATGGGCATCACTTGAGTTTATAAGCTTTTAGGCAGTTTTATTTTCAAAATCAATTTTAGAACAGTTGAATTAATGCTCATTTCATAATTTTCTCACATCATCTCATTTCATTGGCACCATTGGCCATAAGTATGATTTTCACTCTTGGCACGTAGGCCACACTTTATATCCCCAATTCACTTATTTCACTTCCAACCATCTTTATAGATTATCAACAATAAGATATTTTCAATCAAGACTTTAGGTACACATATGAGCAATTAAGAATCTTAAGCATATTGAGTTTTCTCACATAATTTGGCATCATAACCTTCATTTGAAACACAACTCAAAGACATAGCATTTTAATATACACATATCATTCTTGAACACATTCCCAAAAGATAACGTAATGTGATAGGAACATTCGGAACACGTTTTGAATAAATAATTCTCGCCACTTTGCTTATTCAGGACAATCGAATTTATTGGGAACAACTCGGAACATAGAATAAGGAACTTGAGACAATCATACTTGAAACTTACGGGAACATCATTGAATTCAATTCTAAGAGAGTACTTTAGCCAACATACCTCGCTTTGAGCTTTTCTTTAATTACTACAACGTTCCGAAAATTCTAGCAATCCCAATCTATTTGATACATACCAAAATTGAACACAAATTAGGAAGATATTCATGGTTTGAGCTCATTTGAGTATTTTATCAAACACTAGGTATGCAAATTTGTCTACAAGTTTCTTCTATAAGATTTCCTTCATTTTACAACTCAATCTTTATTTATTTGAGCTCAACATTCTTCCCAAAAACCTTATTGGTCCAATCATATATACATAATACTCTTACACCCAAGAATCATACTCCCAATCACCAATCTTTTACCTCAAACTCGAAATTGAAGACTAGGGATTTAAATCTTACCTCTTAGATGAAGATTTTGTGTTTAGCTTCCTTGATTCTAGAAGATTGGATGATTAGAATGTTATGTTCCCTTATTATCTCTCTACAATGCTCTTACCTCTCTCTAAAACCCTCAGAAAAATACTCCAAAATATGCCCCAAAGGCTATTTATCAAAATGGGGTCAGATTATAAAAATAGAAAAATTAACCCTCCGAAATTAGGTCTGCGGTCGCATAATGGACCGCAAAATAGGTATGCGGGTCGCAAAATGCACCGCAAAATCGATGCCCAGAACTGGGCTGCGCTGGCCAGGTCTGCAACCAGTTTTGCGGTCGCATAACCACTTTTGCGATCGCAGAATTGGCCGCAGAATCACCTTCTGCTAGCCTTTGGTAATTTGGTCATAACGTCTTGTAGGAGTGTCCAAATGACAAACTGTTTGAAGCATTAGAACATAGACATATAGAACTTTTGTTAGATAGGTAATACACCATATAACACTTCATATAATGAGATATATGCTCGTTTGAATTTAGGTCTTGTGCGAACTCACTTGAAACTTTATCCCATCATATAATTTTCAACTTGACTTAGCCTTGGGGCTCTTCTTAGACCCTACATCACTTATAATATGCCTCATACACTTATTATCATATACAATTGATATCCAGTATATTAATAGTCCTCATCAGCATACAAAATAATATAATTAGCGCACATCAACTTTCTTAATAGCGATTAAGTACTTCAAAAATTTTCCGGGGTGTTACATTCTCCCTCACTTAAGAACAATCGTCCTCGAATGTTTTACAAGTCACTTTTAATAATAGAGTTACCATCCTTTTACCTACAATCATTATGCATAGGCACTTATGACTACATGGGTCTTATACTTCCTTTCCAAAATCTCAACTTATTTATGGCCCTTAAAATTTGGCTATCTTTACAAATTCTTAAAATTTTCGACAGAGTTTCCCCTGTAATTGGGCTTATCCACCTGTCAGAGAATCGCCAAAACCACTCCTAACAATACATCCACAACTCAACAAAGCCTCACAACATACCAATGATATAAATTTCAACACTACCGTCATTACATTATCAAGAGTGATATCTGGACATGAACTACACATTTTTAAATCATAACACATAGAAAGTACCTTTAAAATAACAACCACTTGCTATACAACCAAGCAAAAATATTTTCTTTCCACAACACTTTCGGCCTTCAGTGTGAACTTCTCGACTTACAAACTTCGCCATAACACATTAACGTAGGTAATCCCAACTTCTAGACTTATCTAACAAGGATAGCAATTAGGTACGTTTCATAAGCTAACTATCTATTAACTTCGCCTTCAATAACCTCCACTGGAACGATATACAAAGGATTTTCCAATTACCTCCTTAGACATAGACACATGAAACAACGGGTACACGGAGGACAATAATAGGGAAACATCATACTCATAGTTTGGCCTATTTCTTTCGAGATATCATAAGGCCTAATGTGACTGCACATACTTTATCTTCCTTAACAATTCACCCAATATATTCATAGAGAAAATCTTGAGAATAACCCGTTCACTTTCTTTAACTCTAAATCACTACGCCGAACACCCAAACTAAACCTTTTGCGACCTCCAACAATTACCCTAAGATGTGCTAGCTTTAATATTACCATAAAATTTCCTCTCCAGTATGTTTGTTCACCGGATGACGCTTATTCTTTGACATATTTGAATCTTCAACCCCCATAGGTTACTATAAATATGAACAACGAGGTTTGAGATTGGCCAGAATTATTCAAGAATACATTAATGTGCAAAGCACGGCATTTCAGGAGGTTATATCCTAAGAGACATGAAGGTTACTACCAATAGTATTGACATGGTTAATCATTGTGATGACATCATTGATTTGACACATGAGGCATAGAGTTGCCTAGTAGGCATTGATAATGTGGGAACCATGTACATGATCTTGAGGTGTAACATAAGTGAGTCATTCTATACATGTGACATATGGGAGGCATAATCAGAAGGATAAAGACATTAACGTCAGTTATTCTTGGAAGGCTATGAATCATGAAAAGTACAATAATAATTGTTTCATTCCATACGTGCCTTATTTGGCAATAGTAGGCCTCAAAGAGAGATAGCACTTATATGACACCAATCGCCTCTTGGAATGTAGGTAAAATTAGTTTAACTCGAAATAAGAATATTCTAGCACCTTGAATGTGATATGGGTTTCAATATACACGAAGTTGCATTATGCTCTTAACCGTATTTGACGCAAGGGATCTATGCCACAAACCCATGAGGTTGAAAAAGAAAAGAAGTTGAACATTTGCGAGATTATTATCATTCTAATAGCTTAACCCTTCACAATAGTTGATCGTATATGAGAGGACTAGAGATACAACAAACTTGTCTTTCAAATCAATATGCTCATCATATTTGCCAGAATCTGAAACATCCACCTGAAGTGGGGAGGAAAAGTCGTTGTAAGGCTGCTTAACTTTTAACCACACACACGAGTGAAATCATGTAGATAGGACATCTTAATGTTTGGATTCATGTATTGGTTAGAGAGAATGTACATTTTGCTATGAGTTAGACATATTTCTACCATAATAACTCTCAAGCTACCATATCAGGCCACTTCACGAGCAACTACAAATACTGGGAACAAAGTGAGTTACTCACTGAGGCATGATCTAGGTGAACATGAAAGTCATACTGAGATGGGCAAATAGAAAGATCTTCTTGTGACAAATTCATGAAAACCTCAAATTCCCGAGAAACTTTATACAGACAAGTGACCATTTCAATTGACACATACACAGATAATAGGTGCTGAGATATGCCCTCATGTTACTAGACAATGAAAAGGATTCATGATACTATTCATAAAGGAGTAAAGTTACTGTTTCAACCATAGGAGCCACATACACCGAAGAGAAAAAAAGTGGCTCAAGAAGGACCTCAACACTAGGCCATTATACATTGGATTTGATACCACATAGGTAAACTTTATGACTGTGCATGCATAAGCACAAGTGAGTAGATGTTATCTATTTGAATCAAAAGGTTCTGTAAGAAATTCATTAGGTATAGTCTCTTGTTGAGAATTTAGGAAAACAAGTGGGATGTATTAATCATAGAGTTATAACTCAAGTCAAGGACATAATTATAGAGCTCAATTCCACAGGAGGTTGTAAAAAAAAGAATTTGTGATAGAGTGGATTCACGAATAATGCGTCTCATTCAAAGAGTAGGTACATGCATTGTTTTGTGATTCAACATCTTGTTAAGGCCATGTTTATGAGAGCTCTTTAATATGGGTGCACATATACAACAAGGAAAAATCATGCGTTGTTCATAACGATATAGCAAGGAGTGACTTACTTGGTAACTTTAGATTGATAGGGCAGTACCTTACTCGATGCCCCTCGACTCCAAAACCATAACGTATTTCAAGAGTCATTCAACACGTCCCCAAGTGGAGTTTCTTACAAATCAAACATTCCGACTTATTGGTACAAACAACCCTCTTTCGTTTCTTAGGTGTTCTTACCACATGATCCGGTGGCACGATAACATTAATAGGGACAAGGACACTTCCCTTAGCACTTGGTTCTTTCATTCCCTTCTCGCTGACTCAAACCCGTGGGTTACTCATATGTAAAATAAGACATGACGAGGAAATTAGCTTTCTATCTTGAGCTCTAACACACGATCAGGAGTATCAAAGAAGTGAGAAATTCCTAAATGTCCAAGTAGCCTCCTCATTATAGATGTGATCGACAACACACCGATAAGAAGGACTCTACTAGACACGGCTCTGAGACATCCTATGACAATTTAAAACCTTAGGCTTTGATACCAAGTTTATCACGCCCCAAACTCGGGGAGTGCGACCGGCGCTCAACCGAGAGAACCCGGCCTACCAAGCCTGTTAGATTTCCTTCTACCTAAACTCATCCATGAATAAAGAGGAGATGTACTCCAATAATCAAACATTGAAAAGAATTCATTAGCAACTCCCATTTCATTTTCATTAGCAGCTTCATTCATAATTTCCAAAATATTACAAGTTTATAGATATAATGAAAACATGTTTTCCAAATATCAACATTTCTAGTTCAATTCCCAACATCAACCACAATCCACACGGCCACACTATGTCTACGGAGCCTCTAGTAGATACAGAAGAGTATTATAATAATGCCGGCAACAAGGCCCCGGTTATACCTCAAAACACAATGTAAAACTCAAATGACATCAAGCCCAGAATAGAGTAGAGCTCACCAAAACCTGCTGAATAGAGAGTGACTGCTAACGAGGACCAAAGCTGCCTGATTATGAACCATCTGCATCCATTAAAGATGTAGCGCCCCCGGTAAAAGGGACGTTAGTACATATGGAATAGTACTAGTATGTAAAGCTAATTGTCCTCTTTCAAAATATAATACCAATGTAAGAAAAGGGAACCATAGAAACAACAATTAACAATCAATGATATTAAAATGCCAAGTTAAAACATAATAATTTCCAAAATATGAGGATAAAATTGTGAAGTGATAATCAAAATATGATGATAATATTATATTTGGTTGGGAAATCTTTAGTACCGATATATCACTGTTCACAACACCAATACCACCGTATTTTTAGCACGGAGTCCGATCACGGCCCGATCGGCTAGACCGTCTTATCCGAGACATCAACCACAATCACAATTTCAATTTTAATTTCCAGCACAATCATCACCATGTGTGCGGCATGGTGTCCGATAACGACCCCGATCAGCTAGGCCATCTCACCACAATGCCGTGTGGATCGACATCATCCTTTTCTATCAATCATCTCATCCCAATTTAGGGGAATAATTTTATCACATCAATCTCATCCTAAATAAGGGAAATAATTACAATCCACTCCTACACTTAGGTTATTTCAACCTACCCATCCTCGATGACTATCGATACTCCTAAAAATATTTTTGATTTGCTTACAAAGGAAACAACAATACAAATGCATTTACCTCATAACCTTTCATACCGTATATAGCCTCATTGGCACTTTCAACAACTTTCAACATCATTATTTCATTGGCTCTCTTGGCGATACATATGATTCTTCATTCATGGCATAATGGCCGTATTTCATATTCCACACTTTCATTTCTTCCCTCTCATGGATCTTCATCATATTTATCAACAAATAGAATATTCCGGAAATCACAACTTTAGGTTCATTAGTAATGAAGGCTTTAAACACAATGGATTTCTTTCCAAGAAATGGAGTAAAATGATTGTCAATCGAAGAACAAGTTAAAATCATAAACAAGTAATATATCATTTATTCTTGAAATATTTTTTCCCAAAAAGGACAATACACAATTTTCACTCACGAATATGTAAGAACGCTAAACGCATTGAAAATACTCACCAAGCTTAGCATTAGCCAAAACAACCACATATGGGCATCACTTGAGTTTATAAGCTTTTAGGCAGTTTTTTTTTTTCAAAATCAATTTTAGAATAGTTAAATCAAAGCTCATTTCATAATCTTTCTCATACCATCTCATTTCATTGGCACCATTGGCCATAAGTATGATTTTCACTCTTGGCACGTTGGCCACACTTTATATCCCCAATTCACTTATTTCACTTCCAACCATCTTTATAGATTATCAACAATAAGACATTTCCAATCAAGACTTTAGATGCACATATGAGAAATTAAGAGTCTTAAGCATAATAAGTTTTCTCACACAAATTGGCATCATAACCTTCATTTGAAACATAACTCAAATACATAGCATTTTAACACACATATCATTCTTGAACACATTCACAAAAGATAACATAATGTGGTAGGAGCATTCGGAACACGTTTTGAATACATAATTCTCGACACTTTGCTTATTCGGGACAATCGAATTTATTGGGAATAACTCGGAACATGGAATAAGGAACTTGAGAAAACCATACTTGAAACTTACGGGAACATCATTGAATTCAATTCTAAGAGAGTACTTTAGCCAACATACCTCGCTTTGAGCTTTTTTTTAATTATTAAAACGTTCCGAAAATTCTAGCAATCCCAATCTATTTGATACATACCAAAATTGAACACAAATTAGGAAGATATTCATGGTTTGAGCTTATTTGAGTATTTTATCAAACACTAGGTGTGCAAATTTGGCTACAAGGTTCTTCTACAAGATTTTCTTCATTCCACAATTCAATTTTTACTTATTTGAGCTCAACAATCTTTCCAAAAACCTTATTGGTACAAGCATATATACATAATAATCTTACACCCAATAATCATACTCCCAATCATCAATCCTTTACCCCAAACTCGAAATTAAAGACTAGGGGTTTGAATCTTACCTCTTAGATAAAGATCTTGTGATTAGCTTCCTTGATTCTTGAAGATTGGTGCAAGATTGGATGATTAGAATGTTAGGTTCCCTCATTCTCTCTAAAATGCTCTTACCTCTCTCTCTAAAACCCTCAGAAAAACACCCCAAAATAAGCCCCAAAGGCTATTTATCAAAATGGAGTCGGGTTATGAAAATAGAAAACTTAACCCTCCGAAATCAGGTCTGCAGTCGCATAATGGACTGCAGAATGGGTATGCATGTCGCAAAAATGCACCGCAAAATCGATACCTAGAATTGGGCTGCGCTGGCCAAGTCTGCGACCAGTTTTACGGTCGCATAACCACTTTTGCGATCGCAGAATTGGCTGCAGAATCACCTTCTGCAATCTTTTTGTAATTTGATCATAACTTCTTGTATGAGTGTCAAAATAACAAACGGTTTGAAGAATTATAAACTAGACACATAGACCTTTCTTTTGATTGGTAATACACCATATAACTCTTCATATAATGAGAGTTATGCTCATTTGAAGTTATGTCTTGTGCGAACTCACTTGAAACTTTATCCCATCATATAATTTTCAACTTGACTTAGTCTTGAGGCTCTTATTAGACCATAAACCATTCTTAATGCACCTCATACATATATTAGCATGATCAATTGATATCATTCATATAATAGTCCTTGTCTGCACACAAAATAATATAATTAGCGCACATCAACTTTCTTAATAGCGCTTAAGTACTTCGAAATACTTTTGGGGTGTTATAGTTAGAGCACAAAAATAGTTGATTATCATTGACACTAGTCATCCATAAAGCATAAAGAGAAATAAAAACACTGGATCATGAGTAAAAAGATCAAAAATAAATCCCATCTGGGTCACTGGTTTGTCCAACTAGGCTAGGAAAGTTTTAAGGCTGGGAAGGACCAGGTTCTTGGTTCTTGGCTTGAAGAAGTTTCAGCATATCATGAAGAATGCCATCATTCTTTTTTTTTCCTTTGCAAGCTCAGCTCTGAGAGCATCTCTCTCAGTTTCTACTTCTGCCAACCTCTTCTTCAACCTTTCAATTTCATCATCCTTAGCCCCACTTTCTTGCACCAAGGCTAGCACTTTGCTGTTCACAGGTACCTTCTTGGATGAATCAGGTTCTTTGGGAGTGGTGTGGACTTCATAGTCACAAGCAGTCAAAGTGTTCGCCCCAAACTGATCCTTGCTTGTACTAACTTCCCATTCTTGATGGGTACCTTAAAGTGTGCAAGTACAGCCGTGAGAATGAACCCATAGGGTATGGCATGAGTTTTGGTGCCAGTCAGAACTCTATCGAGAAGCTGGATGATAGATCCAGGCCAATTGATTTGCCTTCCACTATCCAGACATTCCATAAGAACCAAGTCCATGAATGTGGCAATGTGCCTCCTTTCCTGCCTAGGCAGCACAACTTTGTTAACAAATTCGAACAACACTTTGTGGGGTAGCTTCATCTCACTTTTGTATATAGCCTTGGTCTCAATCTCTTCTTCATTGTCACCAAACTTCCTTGTAATGGCAAGTGCAGTAGGAAAATTCTCTAGACTTCGCCATTTGAGTTTCTTGTAATCATTGTACCCTACAGCAGGGACACTCAAGATTTCTCTCAATTCCTTGTCATCAAAATTCACGGTTACCCCCTTCACCACACTGGTGACTCTGCCATTTTTTCAGTTTGCTATGAACTCCACAATTTCAGTTCTGGCAAGCGTTTTATCCATCTGAAGGATCATGTCCTTCCAACCCTACAATTGTAACTTTTCCAGCAGCATCACCATACCTTCCTCCTCCATGTTCCTAAGGAGTCTACCTTTCAAGATGGTTGTTTTCCCAAATTTAACCATCTAGTCCTTCTCTACATCAGATTCTTCTTCTTCTTCTTCTCCAATCCATTCTTCTTCTTCCACTATTTTCACTTTTTTGGACTTCAAGGCAGACCTGGTTCTTTTAGCCAAGGTAGAGGGCCCTGCAAACTTTGTCTTTGAAATAAACTTCTTTGTGGAAGTCATGATATTTTTTGCCTTTGGAGTCACAACCTCCATTTCTTCTGCCTTCTCTTCATCATGAAGAACCAGGTCCATCTCCTCAATTTCAACTGCCTCAATAGGCTCAACCACCTTCTTCTGTCCCTTTGCAGCAGCTTTTCTCTTACTTTCTTCTAGGGACTTTTCTAGTTCAGCCTCACTCTGCTTCTTCTGACTCCTTGTAGCTCTTCCTCTTATAGGAGGAGTCACTACAAGGATAGAAGAGGCAACCTTTCTTTTCTTATTTGCCCTCGCAGTGCCAAGAATGTTAACTGCTGAACTCCTTTTCTTTTTAGGATTATAGCTGTTAGACACTCTTCTCAATAGGTCATCGAGGGGTTCCTGCACAGATGGAACAGGTTCTTGGAACCTCTTCCTCAACCTAACCAACCCCTCAGCGGCTTCGCCAGACTCACTTCCCCATTTTTCTCTCACACTTTCTTCTTCTCCAGCAGATTTCTCACTCCATACTACCATAGATCCAGTTTCTTCAGTCAAACCAACCAAGTGGGTGAATATTCAGGCACTCCTTTTCCCATTCCCCTCACATTGCCCCGAGCACCCTCACTCTTCTTTTCCTTTCTTCTTTTATTTTTACTACCAATTTTTCCTGACTCAGTGGTCTCTACCCCAGCCACAGTTCCTACCACAAAAAACCTATTTTTCGGATTAGCGGCAACCTCAGAAATGATTTCAGAAGTAATTTTCGAACCAGAAGTTACCTGCTCTATTTTAGAAGAAATAATTTCTTCCCCCTCAGTAGAAGACTTGAATGATTCATCAGATTTTTGGGGTTTATCTGCCTGCCCTGCCTTCAGTTGCTCATTGATTTTCTTGATTTGTTCTCCTCTAGCAACTACTTTTCAAGCAAGCATCCTGAATCTTCCTTTCTTGGAGAAAGGTGTGGTTGAGGGTGTGGTGGAAGGAGTGGGTATGGATTCTTTGGGTGGTGATGAGGAATTCTCAAAAGTGTTTTCCATTGTTATGTTTGGGTATGAGAGAAAATGAGTATATGTGTGTTTGGAAGATGAGAGAAGATAGAGAGAATTGTTTGATGACTTAGAACTTTGAAGTGAAGAAATAACTAAGGCCTAATCAATATAAAGAGGAAGAGTTTAATTGGGTAACAACTACTTTTTCATAGGTTTAGAGGTCTAATCAAAATGGGAGTCAGTTTGAAAAAACGTTTACGACTCTCCCTAGAATCTAGGCACTTATTGTATTTTGGGACTTTTTTTGAATGAAACTGGTTCATTTCGTAATGGATAAGCTCAAGCAGGTTAGGATTAAATGGGATTCTCTATTTGATCATAATCCAAATATAATTATTTCAAAATATGCTGAGTGGAGAGTACGTACCATGTAATCTTGATGAACCGAGTTCATCACTGAGAAATCTCTTGTGTAAGTCTGAATTCTCCAAGGAAATAAAGATAATTTCATTAGATATTAATGAGATATTTTAGCACATGGCACAAGAGTATATTGATGAAAGTATGAGACTAAACAAAATCTAATCTAATTATGTACAAAAATTCACAGATTTCTAACCAATTTGTTGTTTTGAGTTAGAACTGGTTCCTTTTAGGTGATCTTAATCATCGCTAATTCTAATTTGTTCCTTTCAAAGTGATATCTACTTAGAGATTTTGTGAAAATATCAACTATTTGCTTGTCAGTAGCACAAAATTCCACAGTGATCAATCTTTTCATAGATGTCCCTCAAAAAGTGATGCCTAACATCTATGTGATTAGTTATTTTGTGATGAATCAGGTTCTTGGTCATACTAATTACGCTGGTGTTATCACACAAGATGGGTATACAACCTACATCAATTCCAAAGTCCATTAATTGTTGTTTGATCCATAACAATTGAGCACACCATGAGGCAGCAACAATATACTCAGCTTCAGGAGTAGATAAGGCCACAAAAGTTTTCTTTTTGGTGGCCCAAGACACAAGACATGAGCCAAGAAAATGTGCCATACCTGAGGTGCTCTTTCTATCCACAAGAAAACCTGTATAATCAGCATCAGCATATCCTACTAAGTTGAAATTACTACCTTTTGGATACCATAGACAAAGGTTAGTGGTGCCTTTTAGGTACCTCAAGATTCTCTTGACAACAGTCAAGTGAGACTCCTTTGGATTTTCCTGAAATCTAGCACAAAGGCCTACACTGAAAACAATGTCGGGTGTGCTAGCAGTGAGATATAACAAAGAGACAATCATTCCCCTATACAACTTTTGATCAACAGATGAACCAGGTTCATCTACATCCAATTTTGTGGCTACTTCTATAGGAGTGTCAATTTCTTTGAAGTCTTCCATTTTAAACCTTTTAAGCAACTCTTTTACATACTTCTGTTGATGGATCATAGTTCCATTTGAATTTTGTTTAATTCTTAAGCCTAAAAAGAAATTAAGCTCACCCATCAGATTAAGCAAATTCTTTACTTAACTTATCAGTAATTGCTCCAAAAATTATATCATTGGCATATATCTAAACTACCAAGAGATCTTTACCTTTTTCTTTCAAGAATAAATTATTATCAATTTTACCTCTCTTGCAGACATGCTCAAGCAAGAATTTTGATAATATTTCATACCATGCTCTCGGAGCCTGCTTGAGCCCATAAAGTGCCTTGTCAAGCTTGTACACATGATCAGGATATTCCTTGCTTTCAAAGCCCGGAGGTTACTTGACAAACACTTCTTCCTTTAGATAGCCATTGAGGAAAGCACTTTTGACATCCATCTGATGGAGAGTGAATTACATATAAGCAGTAAAGGCTATAAGGAGTCTAATTGCCTCCAATCTTGCAACTGGAGCAAAAGTCTCATCATAGTCTATGCCCTCCTCTTGAGTATATCCTTGAACCTCCAATCTTGCCTTGTTCTTTGTAATTGTTCCGTTTTCGTCAAGTTTGTTTTTGAAGACCCATTTTATGCCAATTACTGATCTGTCCTTGGGTCATAGTACCATATGTCAAACCTGACTTCTCTCAAATTGGTTGAGTTTATCTTGCATTGCATTCACCCCAGTCTGTATCCTGCAAAGCCTCAGAAACATATTTAGGTTCAATAAGAGATAAAAAGACATCAAAAGCACAAAGATTCTTCAAAGAAGATCTAGTTTTGATTCCAAAGGTTAGATTAGTAATTATGTTCTCAATGGGATGAGAACTTTGATACTTGTAAGGTTTCATAACCAGTTGATTTCCCCTAGATGTCCCTTCAATGTTTTGTTGCTGAGGGACAAGTTCCCTTGAGATTTGAGGATCAGTTCCTCTTTGTTCAGTTCCCCCTGTCAAGTTACCCTGGGTGGAAGGACCTGTTCCATCCCCTATTCCTTCCTCTGGTGCAGCTTCAGTCTAGGCCGTGGTTTCATTTGAGTTTCTTACCAGCCCAATTGCTTCATCATCATGTTCCTGTCTCTCAGAAAAAATATTAGTTTCATCAAAAACCACATGTACACTTTCGTCTACACACATTGTTCTTTTGTTATAAATCTTATAAGCTTTACTACGTGAAGAATATCACAAGAATACTCCCTCATCACTTCTGGGATCAAACTTACCTAGGGAGTCCTTACCATTATTGTGCACAAAGCACTTGTATCTAAATGCCCTAAGATGGGATATATTTGGCTTTCTCCCTTTAAGTAACTCATAAGGAGTCTTCTCAACAAGAGGTCTAGTCATGAACCTATTTATGATATAACATGCAGTATTCGCAGCTTCTGCCCAGAAACTATGGGACAGTTTACTAGAAAGAAGCATAGTCCTAGCCATTTCTTCTATTGTCCTATTCTTTCTTTCAACTACTCCATTTTGTTGTGGAGTCCTAGGAGCAGAGAAATTATAATTTATGCCATGATCATCACAAAATTCAACAGATTTAGCATTTTCAAATTTAGTACCATGATCAGACCTAATTGTTGCAAGTTGATTACCTAGTTGTTTCTGAGTTTTTCTAACAAAAGAAGTGAACATGTCAAATGCTTCATCTTTAGATGTTAAAAATAATGTCCAAGTAAACCTAGAGTAATTATCAACAAGCACCATCATATATCTCTTACCACCTCTGCTCAATATTCTCATTGGTCCACAAAGATCCATATGGACCAGTTCTATCGTCCTGGTGGTGCTTACCACTTTATTGCTTTTGAAAGAGGATCTTACCTGCCTCCCCCTTGCACAGGCCTCACAAACTTTATCTTCCTTGAACTTAATGTTAGGCAACCCTATCACCAAGTCCTTGGAGACTAGTTTGTTGAGTTGACTTAGACTGACATGTCCAAGTCTCTTTTGCTAGAGGAGGGGATCATTATCCAACACACTTAAGCATGTGAGTTCATTTTCTAAAAGTGTGGACAGATCTACAACATATATATTGTTCACTTTTTTCCCTGCAAAACTATCTTGTCAGTGGTAAGATTAATCACAAAGCATTTTATAAAGGTGAAGGCTACTATGTTACCTCTATCACACAATTGTGATATACTTATTAGACTGTATTTTAGTTCATCTATCAAGTAGACGTTCTCAATAGAGTGAGAATCAGTCTTACCTACTTTTCCAACCCTAATGATCTCACATTTTTTCCCCTTTCCAAAGGAGGCATTACCTCCTTTAAGGTCCTCAATTGAAAGGACTTGGTTCTTGCTTCCTGTCATGTGCTTTGAACATCCACTATCTATATACCATATTTGGTTGCTCCCCTTCACTTGGACCTGCAAAAGGAAATCAGGGGTTAGTCTTAGGAACCCTAACTAGTTTTGGTCCCTTTCTATAGGCAAAAGGATGAATCAAATTCTTTTTAGCCCAACTTGGTAGCCTATTCTTCCCTTGAACAAATTCTTTGTTCTTTTGACTTGCCTTTTCTTTTGCAGTGCATTCACTTTTATAGTGTCATGTTTTACCACAGTGTGTGAAAATCTTCTTCTCGAGAAGTGTGAGGTACTTTCTTTTGGGATCCCACTTAGGTGTTAGGTTCCCAAAGCCAAGTCCTCTTCTATTGCTACTATGGTGTTCTTGTAGCCATGAAAGTGCATCGGAGGACCTGTTCCATTTACAAGTTCTGTCTAGCTCATGCTTGACCTTTCTTAGATTCTACTTTAGGATTCTTACCTGCTCATCCCTTTTATACAACTCAACTTTTGTTTATCCTACATTTTCTTTTAGAGTGAGTTGTGTGTGATCAGCTGTCTTTTTACCTATTCCTAATTTTAGTTTTAGATTTTCAGATCTAAGCTCTAGGGAAGTTGAATCAAGTGCATGAACCTGGTTCTTCAACATAGTATTTTCAGTTACAGTTTCACTAACTCTAAGTTTCAGGTTTTTGCACTTAGCCTTCAAAATCACACATTCTTTAGACAACTGTTTCTTTTCATTGTTTACATCCTCAGATCCATCAATTAGTTCTAGAAGTAACTTAGATAACCTTTATTTAGACAACAATTTAATCTTGGCTTTGAGATGAATCACTTACCTCAGTTTCGTCATCAGATTCTCCAATGGCCATAAGTGCTTATTCCTCCTCATCATCATCTGAGCTTTCTCCCCAAGCAGCGACCATATCCTTGGTTGATCTTTTGTTGTTGCTTTTCTTGGGTTGAACCTGTTTCTTCTTCCTGTTCCTTTGTTCAGCTCTTTCCTTCTTCCATTCAATTTTCCATAAAGGACAGTTCATGATGTGGTGATCAGTCTTTCCACACTTGTAGCAGCCATCATTGGTTTGCTTCTCAAGAGATTTTGACTTGCTATAGTTTCCACTTATTGAAGATCCTTTTCCTCTCCTCGTGTACTTCTTGAAGTCCTTGGTGATCATAGCCATTTCATCATCTTCTAGATCAGAACCTTCAGTGATTCTGAGTGCCAAGCTCATTTCCTTCTTAGGTACATCCTTTTCATGGTTTGTCTCCTAAGTTCATAGGCAGTGAGATTTCCAATTAATTCATCCAGTGGGAGAGTGGCAATATTCTTTGATTCCTAAATGGCAGTGATTTTGCTCTCCCAAGTGATAGGCAAAACCCTAGTCATTATCTTCTCGACTCTATCTTCTTCAGGCATAATCATTCCAAGAGACTTTAGTTCATTTGTCAGTGTAGTGAACCTTGTGTATATCTCTTGAGTGGTTTCTCCTTCCTTCATAGCAAAGTTCTCATAGTGAGAGTACAGTAGAGTTCCTATGGATCTCTTCACCTGAGGTGTTCCTTCATGAGCCACTTGAAATGTGTCCCAAATTTGTTTAGCAGTAGTACAACTTTGGATTCTGTTGTACTCATCTGGACCAAGTCCACAAATAAGCTATTTCTTGGCTTTAGCATTCTTCTCCCATTTCTTCAAGTCCTCAGCAGTATAATCCGCTCTTGTCTTTGGCGCCTCTACTCCTTCAGCATTTATCTTCAAGGTAGCCAGTGGGCCATCAGTGACAATGTCCCATAGCTCATAGTCCTCTCCTATAATGTGATCTATCATCCTGGTTTTCCTCCAAGAGTAGTACTGGCCATTAAAGAGTGGTGGCGTAGCAGTAAATTGCCCTTCCCAATTTTCAGGCGGTGCACTCATCTTGATCTTCTCCTAAGGTGTTAGCCTCTTTAAGGATAACCAGCTCTGATACCAATTGATGTTTCATACTTCAATGCCACACAAGAGGGGGGATGATTTGTTTGGCGTCCAATTTTTGCGTGCACTGATTATAGAAAGACCTGCTTCTTCTAAGTGTTCCTTATACTACTGTTACGGAAATAGTAAATGCAAAAATTAAAGAACACAAGTATTTTTATGTGGAAAATACCCTGCTTCAAACGTGAAAAAACCACGACCTACTACTCAGTAGGATTTTCCCAACACTTCACTAAATCACTAAGCCAAAACAGCATTTACAATACTCTTTGTAAACCTAAGGATTATCTCTAATCCAGTTGTGGCAACCAGCCTCTAACTGTTTCGATAACTTCAAGTTAACTCTTAACTTGAATACTCAGAGTACCTAATACAATTACCTCTAGATAAAGCTAAAAGGTACAATTTGAAAAACCCTACTACAATTGAACTAGAATAAATGACATACACTTGGAACTGGTTCTTCTATCTGGTTCATGTAGCTTCAGGTTCGCACACTTGAATCGCACAAGAATTGTTTGCAAAATGCGTTTGCAAAATGCCTTGCTCTTTTTCTCTCAACTCAGGTTTAACTTCAGCGTTTGTGCATCCCTATAGAATAAGAATATCCTGTAATATATAGAGTTAGTATAATAAGAATAACTAGAGTTCTAATGCTATACTCTTCCTTGGTGGAAGAGTTCTAGTTATTTTCAACTTTTAACTCCTCCCTTATCTTAGATAAAGTTCTCTTCGAGTAAGGAGTCCTTCTCCTTATTATTTATGCAACCTTTTCGATCAGGAGATATCATATATAATAATTTAAGCTTATCTCCTTCACGTGCATCTCTTATGCTCGAATTTGCACATGTCTGTGTACACTATGTATGGACCTGGTTCATGTTTGAGTTCCTTTGTCAAATCATCAAAACAAACTTCACTTGGGTCAACAGGATGCAATTCACCTGAACAGTTGAACGCCTCTACCATGTGTTTGCAACGGTAGCATGTTTCATCCCAGCTTTCATTATCTCTTTTCCACGTTGTAACTCTTTTCTTTCATTTCCAGCTCTCTTTTTCTCTTTTGATTTGTCACTCCTGGTTTTTCACTTTTGTTTTTGTCACTCTTTCTTTCTTTCTTTTTATTTATTTTCTCTCAATTTTTCTCTTTTTTCCCTCTCATATTAATTATGGCTATGATCGCATCCGATGGAGATTGCCTACGTATCATGACGCCGCATGAATCAGACCAATGTCGTTCTGGGAAATAAAATAAAGAAAATAAATTATTTGGAGTTTGTAATATTTCATTAATAAAATCTTTTTGGGTTTTTCAATACAAGGACTCGAAAATATTTACAACTAACTATAAAACATACAGATTCGAAGCAAAATAACAACAGACTCGAAATGGATGAAGGACAAAAAAACGTAAACAATAGACTCGATACTGGACAATTAAGAACACAGATGACTCTCAAACGTTATTCCAGAGGGCCGAGGGACATCAGGCGGTCTCGGCGTGGGCCCGCTTGCAAGCTCATCCAAAAGGAACTCTAGGTCGGCCATGACCCGACGAGCGAAAGACAACACTGAAGCAAAGAACATAGATCTAGTCATATTCTCACACTCATTGCATTTTATCGCAGTATAGTCAACTATTTCTTTGATTCTAAGCTTAATAGCATCCTTCTCCTGGAGCAATCGTCCAATATGTTGTTCCTGGACTTCCCCTACTTGCATGGCCTTGTTATTTCGGTTTTGTGAAATCAACACACTCTCTTCCAATTTATTAATTAATGCATGACAGTGCTCTCTCTCTCTCTCTCCATCTTGAAGTCTTTTACCTACTGACCCATTTTGTTTTCGAGAGTGGCCAACTCATTCCTTAAAATCACAACTTCTTCGTCGTAACTTTGCTTTACCCAACGGGCTAACTTTGTCTGTTCTTCTGCATCTTTTCCCAACTAGACCATCCTTTCCCGAGCTTTTGCTAAATCATTTTCATCCTTTGTTAGATCGGTCACATAGTCGAGCACTTTTTTCCTCAAGTTGCACATGATCGTTTGATCCCTTTCACTTCTTACATGCATCTCAGCGGCTATTCTCATTTCCTAGAGTTGAGCTAGGAGGAATTCATTTTCTCGATCTAACCTTTTCTTCTCTCCCTCATCTTCAGCGGCTTGCACACCACTTTCAAATTTAGTGGTTCTGACCTGATTCTCTAATTTGCTGATGGTGGTTTGGTATTCTTTCTCTTTGGCTAACCAAACCATTGTTCTTGTGCCCCATCTGTAAATTGTTGGACATGGGGCCTTTTAGCGGGCTGTTCCGGCTCTTGATTGACCCAAGCTCTCATACCATACCATGTCGTATAGTTACACTCTACATCCTTGGATGATAAATCCCACACTTGAGTTTGTGGCTCCAAAAACCTACATTGATGCCAAATCTGGTGGACCTTTTTCTTCCGGAAAAGCATCCCCTAGGCGTAGCTCAATAACCTGCGTACTCAGATCCTCATCATGAGGGACCGTTTGATACCTTCCCAACTAGCGTAGAACCCGATGTGGAGCGTAAGGCTGAATATTCTAAAGACCCATCAATAGCAGAAAGCACACGTCGGCAGACATGTAGATAACTTCTTTAACCAAAAGCCAACTGAAAGTCCACTCAATTTGATTTTTAGTTAGTGAACCCATATGTGTGAACCAAGCCTCAGTACCCTCTGGCAGCTCATAGCCACTTACCTTATTGTCAAATAAAATTCAAATTTATTTTGGCAAAATCTATGGCCAAACGGATCCTAAATATACTCAAAACGGACCTCTAACAAGTCACTTGTGAGTGTGAAAATGGGCCTCAGTTAACGCCCAAACTGTCTCTAAACTTTCTGAGAATCAAAACAATGCCATAGGCTGTTTGAATGAGCCCACAATTGGATTGAATTAGAGGTCAAAAGCCTTCATGACTCCATTCTAATTATCAGACTTGCTGGGCCGATTATTCAGGCCAAATGACCTCTGAAGACAGCAATACGGCAATTCCAAGCTAACGATTTTCACACACAATTGAAAGAAAAGGAAGACATTCACACTAGTCTAAGCATAAAATCATATTATCCAATAATTAAGGTCATATCACCAATTTAATAAATACATAAACTCAAAACTTACAATAATCAAATCTTTGATAAAATTTACACAACTTGAACCAGAATAGGAAATGGCATCAGTACTTTTTTTATATAAATAGAAAATCTCCCTTAGATTTTAAATCGGCACGTAATAGCTTAGCAACATCCTGTGAGCATTCCTGAAGCTCAATTTCTCGTACATGCTTCTCAACTAAATTCTATCATTTGAACTCAGGTCACATAAAGAAGGTGAGTGTATATTCAATTCTATTTTTTAGACAAGGAAGAAAAGAGAGAACAACATATCTGATTGATGATTTTAATACATACTAGGACAACATTACAACATTTAAACAAGATGAATGTCTACACAACTTGCGGAATTTGAAACAAATTGAAACAAAGGCAGAGTCACATAATTCTCATTCAATCAAATATAGTGTTTACATTATTCAAACCACAAGTAGTACTTGATTATAGCAGAACCAAACAAAATAAAAAAAAATCTCTCAAGTTGGAAGGACGAAACAGCTAATTGCAGGAAAAAATAACAGTATTACTCCCAGTGAAGACCAAAGAAGCTAAAGATGAAGCCAAGCTAACAAGCAGCAAATGCAACAGTAGAAACATCAAAAACAACTTTAAATACACTCCCAAAAATCCAACGAGAACTTAGAAACTAATGAAACAATGCAAATGAATTCAAAATCTCTTTTCCTTTGGTTTTTCTATATATAATTTTGAATTTCAGAGTGTATTCTGTGAGAGAATTATTGAGGATGAATGTAGATAGAAATCAGTATTGTGTTGTGTGTGTGTGTGTGTGAGAAAATATAGAGTGAGAGTGAGTTTTTGATTTAGAAATGCAAAGGGTCTGTTATATAGAATATATGTGTGTGTGTCTGCAAAAATGAAAGAATAATCTGGAAATGTGTCAGCCCTAAAAATAGGGGAAAGGCATCTTTCTAATAATAGATTTTGATACAACTGTGTCATTCAGATATTCTTCTCTTTCTTTTTAATCCCTTATCTTTCTGTATTTTCTCAGTAACCCCAAATTTGACCTAATTTCCTTTGTCTTATTGCATTTTACTCCCTACTACTCTCTTCTAGAACATTTAAGTTGTTAATCAGAAAAGATTCTCCATGTTAATTCCCTAAATTAACCTCTTATTTTCTATTTTTTATCACTTTACTATTATCTCTTCTTTTACCTTACAAGTACCTAAAGACTTGGGCCATTTGACCACCAGTCCCATACCCAAACTCATCTACTGAACTTCAACCTAATGGGTCTGTCTATCAAACAAGACATGACCCCAACCAAACAAAAGCAATACCAAATTGTAATGAGCCGGTCGGTTGTTTCAAGTGTATTGCCCTGATCCCCTATTTATTGTATCCTTTGTGTTATATTGTCGTTACGTGACTTGCCAGGCGTAGTTTTTTGGTTTTGGGTGAGTTTCAGAGTGAAATGGGATATATAGTCCCTAAGTTGGAAGGTTAAGTCGTAGGAGTTGATCATAATTTGACTTGTATGAAGATGACTCTGGAATGGAGTTTTGATGGTTCTGATAGCTCTGTATGGTTATTCAGGTCTTAGGAGCGTGTCTGGATGTTGATTTGGAGGTGCGTTGGCCTTTTCGGCGTGATTTGGCGAAAGTTGAAAATTTGAGAAATTCAGGAAGTTTGACCGGGAGTGGACATTATTGATATCGGGGTCGGATCCCGATTCTGAGAAGTTGGAATATGTATGTAATGTCAATTATTACTTGGGTACAAAATTTGATATTAGTCAGAGTTGTTCTGGTAGGAATCGGTGTTGGTTTCGGAATTTGGGTTGCAATTCGTAGAATTTGTGTTGTTTTATGTGATTTGTGGCCTCGAGTAGGTCCGTTATATGTTTTGGAACTAGTTGGTATATTCGGACGAGGTCCCGGGGGCCCCGGGCGTAATTCGATTTGAATTCGGATCGAATTTTGGACTTGTTGAGTTGCTGAACGTTTCCAGCTTCTGGTGTTATCGCACCTGCGGAGGGACTGACCGTAGGTGCGGACTCACAAAATCGAGCTTGTGATCGCATGAGCGATTTTGGCTAAGCCCAGCTGGGAGCACAAGTGCGAGGAGTTATCCGCATCTGCGAGTCCGCAAGTGTGGAGAGGAGATAGTAGATACGGACAAGGGTTGGCTTGGGCTATGGTCGCAGAAGCGGACTCGTAGGTGCTCGCCGTGGTCTGCAGAAGCGGAATTTTAGGATTTAAGTGTTTTCTGCACCTGTGATAGTTTTTTCTGCGGGTGCAGCGTCGCAGAAGCGACCCGTCAGCCGCAGAAGCGGATGTCGCTAGGCAGAAAAAGGGAATTCGAGGGTTTAATTTCATAATTCATTTTGAGACTTTGAGAGCTCGGTTTGAGGTGAAATTTTGAGGGACTTTCAGAGGAATTGTTGAGGTGAGAGTTCTTGACTCGATTTTGGTGAGATTATACTAATCTATCATTATTATGAGCATGTAATTAAGGATTTGAGAGGAAAAAATTGGGGGAAATGTGTAGAAGTTCTTAGACTAAGGTTTTGGGGTTTGAAAGGAAAAATGAGATCGGATTTGAATAATTCTTGTATGGTTTGACTCAATATCGAATAGGTGTTCGATTTTTGTAATTTTGGTCGGGTTCCGACGTGTGAGCCCCGGTTGACTTTTCGGGGTGATTTTTCAATTCATTGTTAAGATCATAATTTCATTATTTAAATTAGTTTGTTATAGTTATATTTATAGTATGAAATTATTTTGGCTAGATTCGAACCGTTCGGAGTTGAAAATTCGAGGGAAAGGCCTTCTAGTTGATTGATTTAGCGTGGTTTGAGGTAAGTGATTTGTCTAACCTTGTGTGAAAAAAATTCTCCTTAAGATTTGGTATTGTTGTGATAATTGTGATATGTGGAGGCCGTGTACGCGAGGTGACAAGTGCGTATACGGGCTAAATGTTGAGATTCTGGTTTTATCTATGTAGTTTTCTTTTCATGCTTTAATTGAGTTACTTTAGCATGTTATAGTCACCATGTTTAGTCTAATTTCACATGTCAACTTGTCTTATCTCTAATTAGCAACTTGTACTACATGTTTAGTTGAGTTACTTGCTTTCTTAATTTCGTAGTCATTATTTAACTGTGGGATTCTTTACTTGAAATTTGCTACCCTTGAAATATCTTATTGTTGAGTTGCAAAGGCTGTGGTTCCTATTGAAGAAAAGTGTAAGTTGTGAAATATCATTTTATTGAGTTGTTATATTCTAGCATTTGTGTTATTGTTGAGAGGATTGTTTGGTTGTTTTCACGAGGTTTCTGTCATGCTGTTGTTACTATTTGCACGAGGTTTCTGTTGTGTTGTTGTTACTATTGATATGTATGCAGTGGTATAAGCTCTGAGTGTTGAAACGCGTGCGGTGAGATAAGGTGAGCTTGATAAGCATGGCTAGTAGGGGAACTACTAGAAGCCATGCGGTGTGATAAGGTGGGCTAAAACGCGGGGTGCTATTTCGAGAAAATTAATTTTCAAAATTAAATGTAAAGGCTCCCGCGGTGATATAAGGAAAAACTGTAAGTTACTTTTCTGATTTGGGACTACGAGGCGGTACCTCGGTAGGGCCCCCTGTTGATCTTCTCTATTTGCTGTTTTTGTTTGGTTATTGTTTCCTTAACATGTAAAATCCTTGTTTTCCTTTCGTGTTATATTAACTGCCTTGATTCCGTGTTGTTAATTTTTCGTAAATTCTTTATTGTTTCACTTCCTTTATCATTATCATTATATTTGTTGTCTTGTTTCTTATTATCTCCAGTAGGGCCTTGACCTGACCTCGTCACTACTCTACCGAGGTTAGGCTTGGCACTTACTGGGTACCATTGTGGTGTACTCAAAACTATGCTTCTGCATATGTTTTTATGCAGATCCAGGTACATCTTATCAGTCCCAGCACTAGCGCATTTAGCTTGCTATCGGAGATTTCAAGGTACACCTGCCCGCGTCCGCAGGCCTCTGAGTCCCCTTCTATCATGTTCTTCCTTATTTCTTTATACTATTATAGACAGTGATGTATATGGTTGTCCAGCACTATATCTAGATCTTGTGACTTATATTTCACTAGGTCTTGGGGAGTTGTACGCATTATATTTATAGATTCTATTTATGAAATTGTTAGAGTTTTGAGATTCTAAGTTTTATTTAATGTTTCCGCTTATTGTTAAACTTACCTAGTCTTAGAGACTAGGTGCTGTCACGACATTCTATGGAGGTAATTTGGGGTCGTGACAAGTTGGTATCAGAGCTCTAGGTTCATAGGTGTTATGAGTCACAAGCACGTTTAGTAGAGTCTCGCGGATCGGTACAGAGACGTTTGTACTTATCTTCGGGAGGCTATGGAACTGTCAGGAAAAGCTTCACTTCTTTGATTCCTTATCATGCAAAATTGTTGACTTCGGAATTCTAAATTTCTATCTTTCTATTCTCTCACAGATAGTGAGGACACGTACAGCCGGATCAGATGACCATAAGCACACGGTCCCTACTTGAGCCGTGAGAGGTCGGGGTAGAGGCAGAGGATGTCCATGTGGTGCAGCCAGAGCACCTGCATGAACAACTACAGCGGAGCCACCAGTAGCTCCAGCTGGAGAGCAGGCACCTGAGACGCCTGTTACTACCCCAGTACTTCAGGAGACCCTCGCCCAGTTTCTGAGCATGTTCGGCACCTTAGCTCAGGCAGGGTTGATATCACTTGCTCCTGCCACATCTCAGGCTGGGAGAGGAGTACAGATTCTCGTCACCTGTACCCCAGAGCAGCGGGTCTAGGTTGACCATGTCTCAGAGGTCATACCAGTGCAGCCCGAGTCTAGGGCAATAGCTTCTGATGGGGAGCAGCTCAGGCTCGAGAGGTACAAGAAGTACCACCCCCTACTTTCAGCGGCTTGGCTTAAGAGAATGCCCAAGGTTTTCTTGAGGAGTGCCACCGTATCCTCTGTACTATGGGTATTATGGAGTCTAGTCGAGTTGCTTTCACTACGTTCCGCCTTAAGGGAGCAGCTTATCAATGGTGGAGAGCATATGAGTTGGGTAATCCGGCCGAGGCAGCTTCACTCTCTTGGACTCAGTTCTCTGATATGTTCTTGAGGGATTTTTCCCTAGAGTCTCATATATGCATGTCGCTTAGAGTTTGAGCAATTGCGTCAGGGTTCTATGATCGTGTCGGAGTATGCGGTCCGGTTAAGTGATTTGGCTAGGCATGTACCAGCCTTGGTTGCTACTGTTAGAGAGCGAGTCCGTCGATTTATCAATGGGCTCAACCCCGGTATCATATTTAGCATGGCCCAAGAGTTGGAGATGGACATCGCATACCAGCAGGCAGTGGGGATCGCTAGGATATTGGAGGGTATGTGGACCAGGGAGAGAGATGAGAGGGAAGCCAAGAGGCCTTGAGATTCTGGCACATATAGTGGTACCCGTGCCCCAATTGTAGCTCGTCATCGTAAGGGCTATGTGAGTTGCCCTGTTCATTCAGTACTTCCAACCTCCAACAGTATTCTGGTCACTCCTTGGCCTCAGGCTCCCTATTACATACCACGATTGTCTAATGCACCTCATGTACGGGGTGCTTTCAGCGGTCAGCCCATTCGATCAGGCCCGAGCCAACCACAACAACCTATGTCCTCTGAGAGCTTGTTTAGAGAGTGGTCACACTCATCACATGGTGGGGGATTGCCCTAGACTCAGGAGGGGTGCACCTCCACAGACTACTCAGGCTCCGCATATTCCACCGGGTCCACCGGATCCTCAGTCCATGGTTACCGCACCAGTTGCCACTCCACCTGCACAGCGATCTAGAGGGTGGGGTTGGTATTATGCTAGATGTTGATACTGTGCTGTTAATTTTCCATAAATTCTTTATTGTTTCACTTCCTTTGTTATATCGTTATATTTGTTGTCTTGTTTCTTATTATCTCAAGTAGGGCCTTGACCTGACCTCGTCACTACTCTACCGAGGTTAGGCTCCGCACTTATTGGGTACCGTTGTAGTGTACTCATACTACGCTTTTGCACATGTTTTTGTGCAGATCCAGGTACATCTTATCAGTCCCAGCACTAGCGCGCTGAGCTTGCTATTAGAGACTTCAAGGTACACCTACTCGCGTCTGCAGGTCTTGGAGTCCCCTTCTATCATGTTCTTCCTTATTTCTTTATACTTTTATAGACAGTGATGTATAGAGTTGTCCAACATTGTATCTAGAGCTTGTGGCTTATATTTTACCAGGTTTGGGGAGTTGTACGCATTGTGTTTATAGATTCTATTTATGAAATTGTTGGAGTTTTGAGATTCTAAGTTTTATTTAATGTTTTTACATATTGTTAGGCTTACCTAGTCTTAGAGACGGGGTGCCGTCACGACATTCTACGGAGAAAATTTGTGGTCGTGACACAACTCAAATGGAAGTAACAGTAACATAACCAAAAGAAAAAATTCCAAACGAAAATGAGTTGAACATAAAAAAAATGTTAATGAACTAATTTAAAATGCAATTAAACACTACTCTAAATCATGCAAACACATAATTAATGGTGATTAAGTCCTAACATAATAAACATATGAAAGAACAACTAAAAAAGATCAGTATAAGAGAATAGGAATTATTAATCAAAAAGCCAAGGAGAGGGGATTACCTAATTAAGCTCAAAGTAAGCGACAGAAAGGATTTCGGGACGACTCTGGCTGGTCAACAGTCGGTTGACCAAATCTCGGCCACCAATAAACGGACCAAAGCTTACATCAATTGATAGCTCTTGTCAAGAGCTTTCCATTGATTTTTCTGAGATTTCAGATCTAAAATTCATTGAGTTTGGTGGGGCTTTTGGGAGAATTGATGGTAGACTTGGATTAAGGGGTTGATGAAGGCTATAGCGTGATAATTTGGGGGAGTTTGGAGGTTTACCATCGTCGTAGGGCGATTCCCAGTGGCGACGAGGCAGATAGTGAGAGAGATGAAGAGTGAGGGGGTCTCTAGGGTTAAGAAGGGGGTTTTGGACAGTTAAAAGGAAAGTAGTTGATCATTTCTGGGCCATTAGATTAGATGGAATGGAGGGTGGAGATTAAATGGGGTTAAAACAACATCGTTTGGGTTGTCTAGTGGGCAAAGCCTTTGGACTGGGTATGGGGCTTGGGGCAGACGGGTTTAAGCAATTGTGCCGCCTTTTTGGCCCAATTCCATTGAATATCAGGCAACCATTTTCTTCCTTTTTTAAATTCTAAAGTAACCACCCTAATTAGAATTACGCTTTGCAATATTAGCCTAAACCCAATTTCATAATTGATCAACTAACTAAATCACCAAAAACAAACTAACTAATTTAAACCTAAAATGCTAAAACGCAATTAATGTATTTTTAGGACTTTTATTTGACAAAAGCACCCAACATGTAATAGAATCCTAAAGTGTAATTAGAATGCCATGAAGGAAATAAAAGTATTTTTGGTAGTTTCTACGACTTAATATGCCCCTAATAATGCAATTAATCTAAAAATGCAAACAAACAAACGAGGAAAAAATCTTTAGAAATTCTTCAAAAATCAAAAAATAACTAAAAAGATTTAAATTCTTTTTTTTTTTGGTTTTTTTATGAGTGATTTAAGTTTGGGGCAGAAATTAGGTTCTCACAATCGTAATATACACTCGTACAAAAATGCTTATTAAAACGAGATGGCGAAGATGCCGATGAGAAAGAGAGAGATGTGTTTTAAAATAAGGGTGGGTCAATATCCAGACAGTTACGGGTGGGTTTAATAATAATTTGGCTTAGAGTTTACGTTAGGCCAATGGGACGGTGACACGTGGATATTAATTAAAAAAAAAATTCAAAATTTTCTGTTAGTAATAAGGGTAATGTTGAGCCAAAAAATAACGATATGAGCATTTTTATTCAAATTGGTGGACATAAGGCATTTTTGTACCAATACCGAAACATCAGGGAATGTACTGACCCTTTTTCGTTTTATAAATTTTCTAGATATATGTGAAAATACCCCTAGAAAAAGAGAGAGAGCTTGAGTTTTGGTGAGATTAAATCTAAACTCCCGTACCGATAGTGAAGTCACACTTTTAAGTTACCTCAATCTTGAGTAAAATTAAAACTAGCCTTCGTGTTTATTTAAGTTAAAAATTTATCTGCACTTGAAATTTATTCAAACTCAATAATTATGTGACACATATCTTTACTGATACACATATTGTCACACCCCTTTTACTACCCCTCCCCCCCCCCAAAAGGATATATGTTTGTGTTATGGATTGTGGATGGTGGGTTAAAGAGTTTCTCCAATTAAAGTGATAAACTTGAATAGAGATTATTTTATTTACAGAGTCGCCACTTGAAATTGATTTTTTGGGTGTTCCAAGTCACCTTTTGTTTGAATCCCTAGTCAGAGGAAGATTTGACACTTTTATTATTTGTCTGCAAAACAAAGTCCAGGCAAGAAATTCTGTTGACCGGGGAGAAGGTGTAAGGCATTCCCCGAGTCCCATGGTTCTAGCACGGTCGCTTTATTGACTACAACTTGGCTTGAATTAATTTTGGATAAACTTTGATTTATTGGTTTCCATGTATTTTCTATGTACACTTTTATTTCTTGATTAGATTTATAAAAATTATCTTGAAACAAATCACGTGTGTGAATGCGTTTTGTTTATTGTGCCAAAATCATGTCACGCGTACGTGTACATAATTAATAGCATTTTATTATATTGAGATTGTTTCGTCAAAGTTGCACAGACGCATACCTTGCCTTTATTTTTGAAAATCGTAACTATGTCACGCGAACGTATACATAATCACGATGGTTTGATTAAGATCGCGCTTAGAGAAAACTAACGTATTTATGAGTATTCGAGTATTAATCGATGTAAAAGAAACTATGCCAACTTATTCTAATTCTTCACGACCCAACGACTAAGCCCAAACTCCCCATGGCACAACTTATATATCTTAGCTAATGACCCACTTCAATTTGCACAGTGGCTTATTTCTTATTAAAATAACCTCTATTTTCCAAATTATTTTTTTTTGTAATAATGTGATCTTATCTCTTCACATCTCAATAAAGTATAAGATATGCAAGCAACAAAATAATTGAAGCCACCAACATTTACCCTATTTAAGAACAAATAAGCAAATACTTAAGACTTAAAATTTGAAGATGCCAAAATTTTAAAGTACTACGCATTTTTACTTCTTACTCACTTGAATTTCAATTATCACGCTAGCCATCAATTAGTTTATTATATCAAATGGATAATTAATCACACTAAAACGAAGCCAACATGCTAATATTCTTCAAGGAACGATTCAAAGCCAACTAAAATAGGATGCTCAAAACTTAAAATATATAAAGATCATTTATGGTGTATATATTAAAAATAGTGATGCAATTAAGAGATGAACCTTAAGAAGAATCTGACTTTGAGAGGTTTACAGCAGGGGAGTCCAAAAGTAAATAATAACTCCAAACAGGACCTTGACGAACTAGAAACTTCGTCGGACAAGGCGCAGACCTCGACCTCACAACAAACATTGAACCCAACCTCTTCGAACTCAGCCAACAATGAACGGACGAGGTCAACACCTGCCGGGTTTTAAACGGTGGTTCAAGGTGATTCCAATGGAGGTCTCAGAACTGTTTAGTGCTGATTTCGAGGGTCAAAACGGGCAGCAATTTTGGTGGTTTCTCGCTACTATTGCTGTTGCGCTTTTGTTGCGGTTTTTTGTGTGAAAATGGGCTGTTTTGGGGTTATTTTCGTAGCTGTTTTGGGGGTGATTTCGGGCTGGAATTTGAACTGGTTTTACAGCCGAACTGCTCCTGCGTTTTTGCACATGTTGCAACTGATTTTCAATTGATTAAAGGAGCTTTATGGACTGACTTTCATGGCTGAAATATGGACTCTTTGGAGGGTGTTGAGGGTGGTTTAATGGAGGTAATGTTTAGGGAGAAGGTGAATATGTGCTGAGGAAGAAGAAGAAGTGGAAGGTAGCTGGTTTTTCTCCTACTCTTAGAGCTTTTTGGTTCCTCCGACAGATGTCTCTCTTGCTGGAATTAATAGAGGGAAGAAGATGGTATATCTTGTCATCTTTTTCCCCCTTCACGTGAAGAAAGAAAATGGGGATATGTGGGGGATTGTGTGTGGGGGACAAGCATGGGGGACAAAGCATGTGGGACAATGGAGAGTAGAATAGAGTAGGGAGCAAAGTGTGAGGGGGACAAGTATGGCGGACAAATGATAGTGGAGTGGGGACACGCCTAGGAAGATGGGAGCGGGAAATATTCAAGCACGGTAAAAAATTAGGTACTCACAGCATGCCCCTCTTTGCTTGGAAACATTAAAAGTTTTCAGACAAAGATAAAATGAGCCGTGTGACTAAGTTTTGACCATATCGTTACTCAAAAGAGGAAGAAAATAAAAAAAAAGGTGCAATCGAGTCCTGGTTTTGGACTACCTACATATCCCGGGTTATAAGGGAATCAGGTCGTGTGTAGTTCAAGGATAGTGATGGAATGATGAGTTGGAGTGTCGAGTGAGGTTCCGTCGAGGCTCCGGTCTGTGGTCTTGCTATTACATCAAAATTGAAAGAAACTAAACAAGCCTATCAACTATGAGTTACAAGATTCCTATCTATAAGTCTTTTGAAGCTTGATTTTGAATCTTGACTGGTTGTTCATGCAAACACTGATCTGAACCTTGATGCTTGCTAGTTGTAAGTGCTAGTTTATTCTTCTACGATTTCTTTTGAGCAAAACGGGAAATGTGAAGCTCGCAACTTTAGTCATGTTTTGAATAGTCTGTATCCTTTCCATCTGCTTCTGCATTTGGATTCACTTTCTATTCCTTTTCTTTTCTTTATTTTGGATTGAGACTTTTTCTTTTGTTCATCTCGAACCTTGTGCCTCGAGGTAAAACCTGCTCAGACATCACAACAAACAAACGGACAAAATTTTTCTGCCCCAGTTTTTACTAGGAAAATTTCGTGAGTCATTGTAACAAAATTCTAAACTACTTCTTTATTGAAAGCAAATAAAAAAAAGTAATGGTGTACCCTGAAAAGGTCATGATGATTTTTTTTTAATTGTCCCAAAAGAATGTCTCAACTAAGGATTTATGTACCTTATGTTGGGAAACTGTGGTGAGATAATGAGATACCCTATATTGGCAATGATATCGGAGAGTGGTGTACCGTGCATTTAAGCTCAAATCAACTAGGGAATGAAGTATCCTATATTGGATAACACAACTAGGGATTGGTGTAGCCTATACTGGTAAGGAGATCGGGGATTGGTGTACCCTATACTGAAAAGAAAATGTAACCAGGGGGTTGGTGCCCTGTATTACTGAAAAGAAAATATAACCAGGGGTTGGTGCCCTATAGTACTGAGAAGGAAATGTAACCAGGGGTTGGCGCCCTGTATTACTGAAAAGCAAATGTAACCAGGGGTTGGCGCCTTGTATTACTAAAAAGAAAATATAACCAGGGTTTGACGCCCTGTATTACTGAAAAGGAAATGTAACCAGGGGTTGGTGCCCGGTATTACTGAAAAGGAAATGTAACCAAGGGTTGACGACCTATATGACTGGGAAAAAGAATGTTGAATCCCCTTGGCAAAAAGTTTTTACCCGGGTTAAACTATGAAAAACATGACTGGACAAAGAGTACTTCTACCCGGATTAAACCAAATTAATCAAACCTGGGCGAAGAGTACTTCTACCTGGAAATATGAGCTGGATCCCCCAGGCAAAAAAGTTCTTCCTGGGTTAAGCTACGAAAAGCAACCTGAGTGAAGAGTATTCTACCCGGAACTATGAACTGGATCCCCCTAGGCGAAAAGGTTCTACCTGGGTTAAACTACGTAAAACATCCTAAGCGAAGAGTACTTCTACCCGGAACTATGAACTGGATCCCCTAGGCGAAATGGTTCTGCCTGAGTTAAGCTACGTAAAACATCCTAAGCAAAGAGTACTTATACCCGGAACTATGAGCTGGATCCCCCTAGGCAAAAAGGTTCTACTTGGGTTGAGCTACGAAAAACAACCTGGGCGAAGAGTACTTCTACCCGGAACATGAGTTGGATCCCCCTAGGTGAAAAAGTTCTACCTGAGTTAAGCCATGGAAAACATCCTGAGCGAAGAGTACTTCTACCCGGAACTATGAAATGGATCCCCCTAGGCGAAAAGGTTCTACCTGGGTTAAACTACGTAAAATATCCTAAGCGAAGAGTACTTCTACCTGGAACTATGAACTGGATCCCCCTAGGCGAAATGGTTCTACCTGAGTTAAGCTACGTAAAACATCCTGAGCAAAGAGTACTTATACTTGGAACTATGAGCTGGATCCCCCTAGGTGAAAAGGATCTACCTGGGTTAAGCTACGAAAAGCAACCTGAGCGAAGAGTATTCTACCCGGAACTATAAGCTGGATCCCCCTAGGCAAAAAGGTTCTACTTGGGTTAAGCTACGAAAAACAACCTGGGCGAAGAGTACTTCTACCTGGAACTATGAACTGGATCCCCCTAGGCAAAAAGGTTCTACCTGGGTTAAACTACGAAAAGCAACCTGAGCGAAGAGTACTTCTACCCGGAACTATGAACTAGATCCCCCTAGGCGAAAAGGTTCTACCTGGGTTAAGCTACGAAAAGCAACCTAAGCGAAGAGTATTTCTACCCGGAACTATGAGCAGAATCCTCCTAGGCGAAATGGTTCTACCTGGGTTAAAAGCTATGAAAAATAACCTGAGCGAAGAGTACTTCTACCCGGAACTATAAGTTGGATCCCCCTAGGAGAAAAAGGTTCTACCTGGGTTAAACTACGTAAAACATCCTGAGCGAAGAGTACTTCTACCCGAAACTATGAACTGGATCCCCCTAGGTGAAAAGGTTCTACCTGGGTTAAGCTACGAAAAGTAACCTGAGCGAAGAGTACTTCTACCCGAAAATATGAGCTGGATCCCCCTAGGCGAAATGGTTCTACCTGAGTTAAGCTACGTAAAACATCCTGAACGAAGAGTACTTCTACCCGGAACTATGAACTGGATCCCCCTAGGCGAAAAGGTTCTACCGGGGTTAAGCTACGTAAAACATCCTGAGCGAAGAGTACTTCTACCCGAAACTATGAACTGGATCCCCCTAGGCGAAAAGGTTCTACCTGGGTTAAGCTACGAAAAGTAACCTGAGTGAAAAGTACTTCTACCCGGAACTATGAGCTGGATCCCCTTAGGCGAAATAGTTCTACCTGAGTTAAGCTACGTAAAGCATCCTGAGCGAAGAGTACTTCTACCCGGAACTATGAACTGGATCCCCCTAGGCGAAAAGGTTCTACCTGAGTTAAGCTACGTAAAACATCCTGAGCGAAGATTACTTCTACCCGGAACTATTAGCTGGATCCCCCTAGGCAAAAATGTTCTACCTGGGTTAAGCAACAAAAAACAGCCTGGGCGAAGAGTGCTTCTACCCGGAACTATGAGCTGGATCCCCCTAGGCGAAATGGCTCTACCTGGGTTAAGCTATGATTAAACCTGAGCGAAAAGTACTTCTACCCGCAAATATGAGCTGGATCCCCCTAGGAGAAATGGTTCTGCCTGGGTTAAGCTACGTAAAATAACCTGGGCGAAGAGTACTTCTACCGGAACTATGAGCTGGATCCCCCTTGGCGAAAAGGTTCTACCTGGTTTAAGCTATGATTAAACCTGAGCGAAAAGTACTTCTACCCACAAATATGAGCTGGATCCCCCTAGGAGAAATGGTTCTGCCTGGGTTAAGCTACGTAAAATAACCTGGGTGAAGAGTACTTCTACCCGAACTATGAGTTGGATCCCCCTTGGCGAAAAGGTTCTACCTGGATTAAGCTATGATTAAACCTGAGCGAAAAGTACTTCTACCCGCAAATATGAGCTGGATCCCCCTAGGCGAAATGGTTCTGCCTGGGTTAAGCTACGTAAAACAACCTGGGCGAAGAGTACTTCTACCCGAACTATGAGCTGAATCCCCCTAGGCGAAAAGGTTCTACCTAGGTTAAGCTACGAAAATGAGAGGTATGAACAATAGTTATGCATGCTAAAAATAAAGGAAAGTGGAGATTTTGAGGAAACTTATCTTTGGTGACATTCGTCCTTTAGAAATCACCATTCTTCACTGTTTTGTTCATGCTGCAAACAAAGAAAAATTGTGAGTTTTGAAAATAGTGGTCAGTTTGTGGTCCTGATGTCTTTGAAAGCTTAGCTTTGTGCCCATCTTCTTTTGATAATGATTTCAACGTGCCACTAGATGTTTCCTGAATACCACTAGCATGTCTGGCCCCAGAGAGCCTTTGACTTTTCAAACTTTTACATGACGGTTGGTCGCGTGGGACTTAACCTTTTCAACTTTGTTTTGCCTTTGTGGAATTTCACTTTCGACTTCTTTCCTCCGAAACTTTCAATTTCTGAGAATTGGGGAACCTTTAGCTTTTCAAACTTTGCCAAAACGGTTAGCCACTTGGGACTTAACATATTCAACTTCATTTTGCCTTGTAGGCACTTTCAATTTGATTTCCTCTTTACAAGAGTTTTTGATTTCTAAGCATCAGCCGCCATGGCCAGTCGGGGTCGACTTGATGTCGCTGCCGAGTATGGGTGCCTTTTTTGCATATTAGCTTATATCAAACAAAAGCCCTGTAAATCAATCTTGCTATCCCTTCTTTGCCTTAGTTTTGGAACAGAGTTAGACCAAAATGGATTCGAAGAAAAACAAATAATGGAATAGACAATGAATTTAGACAAGAGCTATCCCTTTCGGGGAAGGAAAGAATGACTTATCTGGAGTATATGCGGACTTCAATGAATATGACATGTCTTTTGGACTTGATGTCTGATCTGTGTAAACCGTCCGACTCTTAGAAATTAATCATAATTTTTGCCTCGAAACCTAGAAACCTTGCCTAGGATTATCAATACCAATGGCTGTGAAGATCCTCTTTTCGATCAGTAGTGCCCTTTGTGGGTTTTCACCAGCTAAACTCTCTCAATTCTCTTCTAACCATCACCTAATAGTGCCCTTTGCGGGTTTTCACTAACAAGACTCTCTCATTTTTATTTTCTTTGCTCGTCATCGCCCTATGGTGCCTATGAGGGTTTTCACCAATAAGACTCTCTCATTTTATTTCTCTCATTTTGGTGGCATCAGATCCAAGTGATTGTATCCTCCAATTCTTGAACATTCTCGTTGATTGATCGGAAGGACTTGAAAAGGATTTGGGTAAAAAGGATTTGGATTGAATTACAACTTTGGAACCTCTCAGGCGAAACCATCGCCGAACCATTATAACACCTGCCCCAGTTTCAACTTTTGGGGGAATCTAGATTTTTATTTTGGTGTGACTGAACCCCAGAGAGAGGCTGCCTACGTATCCTTTCGGAATCAAGTCGAACGTAGTTCGATTAACATGAACTTGTTTGATTTTTTTATTTTTATTTTTTCATTTTTTTTTTAAAATAACATCTTCAGGTTCCAAAGAGGGTAATCAAAGAAAGGTAACCGGCTCAAAAGGGTTAGCAAAGGATTGATGGTGTTTGGATAGCGAGAATGAAAGCCTTCATTATCCCAATCAGAGAACATTAATGCTATATAGAGAGTCAAACATAGTACCTTTTGACTGCATCCGCGTTGACGGTTGTTTCAGGGACACTTTCTTTGTCGCTTCCCAGGTACAACGCTCTCTTTTGCAGTACTCTCATTACAATGTATATAGCTTTCCAATTTGGAGCCAATTTTCCTTTAGCTTCTTCATGAGTTGGGAGGATACGTCTCAGAATGAGTTGTCCTATTTTAAATTTATTGGGCCGCACTTTCTTGTTGTAGACACGGACCATTCTTTGTTGGCACAACTGCCCGTAGCAAATTGCGGCCAATTATTTTTCATCCATCAGTGTCAATTATTTCAATCGGTTCTTGACCCAATCTTTATCCTCAATCCCGGCTTCAACAATGATCCGAAGAGAGGGAATCTCAACTTCGTTCCAATTTTCCATTTATTTTCTTACAAGCCTTGCCTTCAAAATATTTTATTTCTTGATCTATTATTTCGGGGTCTGACAATATTTTAGGATCTGGGCATGAAGTCCGCAAGCATGTCATGTCATTAAAATCTGCATTAACAGAACTAAAAAGAGAATAAGAAAAGTGACAAGATTAAGAAAACAAACATTCCCCGACAATGAAACATTAATTTCATTTGATTTTTTTTAAAAGTTTTTAAGATAGAAGGGTTTGCATCAGAAAGCAAAGCAGTGAAGTAAAATATTCGGATTAGATCCTGAAATAATTCGGACACAGAAAAGATAGAAAGACCGGCTACCGAGACTCCCATATGACAGAGAACTTTTCAGGTTTGGCGCCCGTTTTTAGGTTTCTCTTCTGTCTCTGCAATGGCCTTCAGTGCCAGATCAAATTCCTCATCTTCACAGATCATTCTGATTACTGGCCCATTGGTGTGAGTAGGCAGAGAATTGTTCATCATATTAAGGGTCTCTTCATCCCTAAGCACTATTCCCTTGACATTGATGAGGTCTTCCACTGCTCTCTTAAAAGTCTAAACAGTCTTCTGTATCATGTCTGACTGCTCCAGAGTGGTATTCACATCTAGCATTTGCTTGGTGCGAATGGGACTCAGGGTTTTGCCGGTTCGGGGCTACTGGCCACAGTAGACCTAGCCTGACTAGATTTTGGAACAAGATCGAGTATGATTCACCAACATGGGTAATTCATCTCGGGAGGCTCTCTCTCTTCTTCTTCTTTTTTTTTTATTTTTTTTTTTAATATCTTGATTTTTTTCTCTTTTTGTTGTTTTTCGCTCTTTGTTTTTCTCTGTTATTTTTTGTCACTCTTTCTTTCTTTTTCACTCAATTTTTTTCGATTTTTTTTACTCAATTTGTTTGTGGCTATAATCGAATCCGATGAGGATTGCCTACGTATCACGACGCCGCATGAATCAGATCATTACGTAGTTCAGGAATATCGGGAACAAAGTACATAAGCTAGCTCTTTTTTTCTTTTGGAATGTTTGAAAAGAAGAATTCTTAAAGGAGAAAGAAAATATTTTTTTTTTGGATTTTGATTATTTTTGTTTTTTTGGATTTTTTGGGAGAAAGACTTCTAAAGAAGGAAAAAACATATTTTTGGATTTTGATTTTTTTTTTCAAATGAAATACTTCTAAAAAGAAAGAAAATATTTTTGATTTTTTTTTTCGGTGAGAATCAGACTCGTGTAGTTCGGTGGATCAGAAATAAAATAGATAAACTAACTCTTTTTTATATACAATTAATCCGACAAAATTTCCTAGCAAAGAAATTATTTTTTAATTTTTTTTTCGATTGTTTTTTTTTTGGAATTGGTGAAAGAAAAACTTCTAAAGTAGAAAATATATATATATATATATATATATATATATATATATATATATATATATATATATATATATATATATATATATATATATATATATATATATATATTATTTTAAAAAAAAGGAAGAAAATATTTTTGGATTTTTGGTCTCAAAAAAAAAGGAAGCTTCTAAAGAAGTAATTAAAGGAAAATATCTTTTTGAATTTTTTAAAAATTGGGGGCCGAAACCGATGAGGTTTGCCTACGTATCTCACATCCGGTGAGAATCAGACCCGCGTAGTTCGGTAAAAATTGACTATGTTCTTCTTCTTTTTTTATATGAAAATTAATATTTAAAAACCATATGCACTAAACCACATCATTGTTTCTCTCTTCGTTCAACCAATATATGCTAAAGTCGGTCGACAGGCAAGCCTCTCAAATAATGCAACAAGTAGCACATAACATGACATAATGGTCTCAACAAGGTACCTGTCCTAAAACAGAACTCGGCCCATGAGTCGAGCGTTGCTAAGTCAAATGCACATGATGCAAATAAAGCGTAGCCTACTAGGGATATTCATTGCTTGTGGCTTGTTCTTCTAAGTTTGTAAATCCTAAAGGAGATGGTATCTAGACCTGGCTTACCCGGGCGGATAACCCGAGCAGAGGAGCGTCAAGCATTACCAGTAGTAGAACAGCACTGGCTAGCTAACGGCTCTCTCGCCTAAACATGTGTGACTAAATCCTTCACCAGAAGCTGGTAGGCTAATTGGCTTTATCTCAAGACAGAAATTTTGTGATGCGGGTAGGAAAACACAACATAACTAATTATCAGAAGACTCAGTGGGATGCAAGAGAGGATACAATTTATATGTACAGTTCAACAATATCAAGACAGTAAAAAGTGGACAAGTAGCACATTAGTCCCAAATAAATCACAATATATACAAAAATTAATAAAGCCAAATAAAGTTAATGTACAAGCTCGAATTCTTGAAGTTCCCCAGCAGAGTCACCAGAGCTGTCACACCCCTTTTACTACCCCCCAAAAGGATATATGTTTGTGTTATGGATTGTGGATGGTGGGTTAAAGAGTTTCTCCAATTAAAGTGACAAACTTGAATAGAGATTATTTTATTTACAGAGTCACCACTTGGAATTGATTTTTTGGGTGTTCCAAGTCACCTTTTATTTGAATCCCTAGTTAGAGGAAGATTTGACTCTTTTATTATTGGTCTGCAAAACAAAGTCCGGGCAAGAAATTCTGTTGACCGGGGAGAAGGTGTAAAGCATTCCCCGAGTCCCGTGGTTCTAGCACGGTCGCTTTATTGACTACAACTTGGCTTGAATTAATTTTGGATAAACTCTGATTTATTGGTTTCCATATTTTTTCTATGTACACTTTTATTTCTTGATTAGATTTATGAAAATTATCTTGAAACAAATCACGTGTGTGAATGCGTTTTGTTTATTGTGCCAAAATCATGTCACGCGTACGTGTACACAATTAATAGTATTTTATTATATTGAGATTGTTTCGTCAAAGTTGCACAGACGCATACCTTGCCTTTATTTTTGAAAATCGTAACTATGTCACGCGAACGTATACATAATCACGATGGTTTGATTAAGATCGCGCTTAGATCAAACTAACGTATTTATGAGTATTCGAGTATTAATCGATGTAAAAGAAACTATGTCAACTTATTCTAATTCTTCACGACCCAACGACTAAGCCCAAACTCCCCATGGCACAACTTATATATCTTAGCTAATGACCCACTTCAATTTGCACAGTGCCTTATTTCTTATTAAAATAACCTCTATTTTCCAAATTACTTTTTTTTGTAATAATGTGATCTTATCTCTTCACATCTCAATAAAGTATAAGATATGCAAGCAACAAAATAATTGAAGCCGCCAACATTTACCCTATTTAAGAACAAATAAGCAGATACTTAAGACTTAAAATTTGAAGATGCCAAAATTTTAAAGTACTACACATTTTCACTTCTTACTCACTTGAATTTCAATTATCACGCTAGCCATCAATTAGTTAATTATATCAAATGGATAATTAATCACACTAAAACGAAGCCAACATGCTAATATTCTTCAAGGAACGATTCAAAGCCAACTAAAATAGGATGCTCAAAACTTAAAATATATAAAGATCATTCATGGTGTATATATTAAAAATAGTGATGCAATTAAGAGATGAACCTTAAGAAGAATCTGACTTTGAGAGGTTTACAGCAGGGGAGTCCAAAAGTAAATAATAACTCCAAACAGGACCTTGACGAACTAGAAACTTCGTCGGACAAGGCGCAGACCTCGACCTCACAACAAACTTTGAACCCAACCTCTTCGAACTCAGCCAACAATGAACGGAAGAGGTCAACACCTGCCGGGTTTTAAACGGTGTTTCAAGATGATTCCAATGGAGGTTTCAGAACTGTTTAGTGCTGATTTCGAGGGTCAAAACGGGCAACAATTTTGGTGGTTTCTCGCTACTATTGCTGCTGCGCTTTTGTTGTGTTTTTTTGTGTGAAAATAGGCTGTTTTGGGGTCATTTTCGCAGCTGTTTTGGGGGAGATTTCGGGCTGGAATTTGAACTGGTTTTACAGTCGAACTGCTCCTGCGTTTTTGCACATGTTGCAACTGATTTTCAATTGATTAAAGGAGCTTTATGGACTGACTTTCATGGCTGAAATATGGACTCTTTGGAGGGTGTTGAGGGTGGTTTAATGGAGGTAATGTTTAGGGAGAAGGTGAATATGTGCTGAGGAAGAAGAAGAAGTGGAAGGTAGCTGGTTTTTCTCCTACTCTTAGAGCTTTTTGGTTCCTCCGGCAGATGTCTCTCTTGCTGGAATTAATAGAGGGAAGAAGATGGTATATCTTGTCATCTTTTTCCCCGGATATGTGGGGGGTTGTGGGTGGGGGACAAGCATGGGGGACAAAGCATGTGGGACAATGGAGAGTAGAATAGAGTAGGAAGCAAAGTGTGAGGGGGACAAGCATGGGGGACAAATGATAATGGAGTGGGGACACGCCTAGGAAGATGGAAGCGGAAAATATTCAAGCACGATAAAAAATTAGGTACTCACACATATCATTCTAATAAATATATATTTTTATTTTAATTTATGATGTAATAATAATAAATTAGTCTATTTATCGGAAGCAAATAAATTTGAAAAGACTTGGGAATAATATTGTGAGATCGTAGTATATTTTGGTGCAAAAACTTAGGCAATGACTTTTGGAAACTTGATAGTGATGACTTTGAGTTTGAAAATACAAAAATGAGTGGACGAAATCAACATAATCAGAAGTCAACTGAGTCTTGGTTTAACAAAATCAGCACTGAATGTCAACTGGCTCCACTTTACAACTGGTCACGCGCCTGTCGACAATTTATTAGCGTACCCGTTTGATAGTGTTGTAATTTGGCGGCGCTTTACAATTCGTCACGCGCCTGTTATATTACTGCGTCGGTGCATTCGAAACGGCTTTGACAAAGTTGCAGAAGCGCGTTTTGGGTGCAGTTAGGAGTGACAGCTGGCAATATTTAATTGGATATAGTGGTTTCCAGCTATTCATCTGGTTGTCACTTTAACATTCTCTCTCTTTTATTTCCTCGTCCTTTTGCCCCCTCTCCCCATAACTAACAAAAATAATATTCTCACCAATCACCGTGCAGTTCGTGTGATCGTATTTTCTTACAAAAGAATGGTCTTAACGTAAATTTAAAAATAATTCAGTTTAAAGTTTTTATATATTTTTAGTAATAAACTTTTATAACCATACATATTTTGTGATATGTTTAGACAGTGACGAATCTATCATGTACGTTACAGATTCAGGTGAACTCACTAACTTTTATTTAGACCCGATATATGCATTAAAAAATTTATTAAATATCTATAAATATTTGATTGTGAATCAATTATTTTACATATTAGTTGAGCTTACTATAGAAACTTATAAAATTTAAGTTTTGAATTCATCTTGATGTTTAAGACATAAATTTTAAAGTCTCATAGTTAATTATACTAATATTATGGTATATTTAAAATAAATTTTGTTTTAAATTATTCTTTTCTTTCTTAAGTTTAATGTATAATCAAATAGAATCACATAAAATGAAATAAGGAATCACAATAAATATAAGCCTCATGAAAAACTAAATTAATTTCTTATAAATAATGGAGAATTGAGTGGTAATCGTAGTGTCACTGTCATATCTTACACTTTACGATAAATTTGTAAAACTCTGTTTTAACGAGAATATACTCTTACTTTTCTCGTGCCTCAAGCTACTGTATATAAGATACAAATACTCTTTGATTATATTTTTATGTTTACATCAAATCATGTACTTTAAGAGTCATGTTAAAGTAACTGAAGTAGTACATACTACTTTTGGTTCATATTTTCTATCTTTTTAAGATTTATACATATTTCTCCAAAAAATATTTTTTAATAGCCTTGATCATAATAGTATTTTTTAATTTAAACTAATACTTACGTTTTATATTATATTATTGAAAATTGGAGTTTTGATGATTAAAAAACATGCAACTAAAAAAAGGGTGAAGGGCCTAGTCCTGTTGGTTGATTCTTGTAGAGCGATGACACTTAATTTTAGTGGGAGTAGAACTCATGTTTGCACGAGATATTATTTTATTTCGGGCTAGCCGCCTTTCAAATTATAGAGAATCTTGAAGGATCTTTATTGTTAACTTGGAGGGTGGAGACTAAGTTTCAAGAAAGTAGAGTTATATTTGGAGTTTATTTTAAAGAAATAAATATATTGTTCTTATACTTCATTTATTTTCTAGGGTTCGAAGATCTTTTTATAGTTTTCTTGTTTATTTCTAGCTCTTGCTGCTAACGTGTGTCTATATATACTTTGAGATTATCTTCTTGCAAATTTGTCACGACCCAATTTCTCCTTCGTTTGGGTATCATGATGACACCTAGTCTTAGGGACTAAGTAAGCCTAACAATAATTGAAACAACAACATTATTTAAATAGAATCTCTTACAATTTCCAAAATCGGTAGTACAAATCATGAGCTCTACAGAGTCTTTGCTAAAAAGCCTCTAAATACAAGTGCAAAACGAAATAGGAAGGTGACTCCGAAGCATGCGAACGCAGCGGCAGGTTTACCTTGAGTCTCCGCAGCAACAGTCCACACAGCTAGCTAACAAATAATTACTTGGATCTGCACAAAAAAATGTGCAGAAGAATAACATGAGCACACCACAGCGGTGCCCAGTAAGTATCAAGACTAACCTCGGCGGAGTAGTGACGAGGAGCAGTCAAGACACCCACTGGTCTAATAAATTAAACAGGTACAAGCATATGAGCAGCAGAAGTATGATGTCTACATAAAAACTATGCAATATGACTCACAGTACAGTAATGGCAATAAGGAAGGAAACAACCAGTGTCAGCGAAATATTATGAAAATGACACCGAAATATGAATGGAACACAACCTAAATCCAGAATCACAAATACAACAAGGACAAGTAATAACTCAACAACTACAACCTCTTTTACATCAGGTTTTAGTCAATAACTCCACGAGGTACCGAACCTCGGACAATTCACAACTCACGGGTCTCAATACCTGAACCCTAACACTTGGCATCTTATGCCCTCATAACACCTTATAATCGCACTGACGACTCGCGTGCCAATAGAGTCATTCTCACGTAGAAGGCAAGTAAACAAGGGTGAGCATCTATGCTCAACAATGTCAAGAACACCTCTTATCCGATAAGAGTGCTTAACTACGTGTATACTTGTGCAAGTGTCCTACCATAGTCCATATCAGCAAATAAGCATAAGGAAAAAGAATGGACAGTACGTAGAATATTTTCTCACAGCTTTCACAAGATAAAGCTCACATAGGTACGTATACCACTTCACAAATATCAACAACAAGAATGCCCCCAGGCCATAAATTATTACAAATCAATCCCTGACACAACTCACTTTGTCTCGCCACGTGTGCAATAGTAACATAAATGCCCGCCTTGTCTCGCCACACGTACATAATAATGTTCCCACCTTGTCTCACCACATGTGCAAATATCAACGGTATCAATAGAACGGCAGAAACCTCGTGCCACGCCGCATGTGCAATATATCAATAGTAGCAATAGCACGGCAAAAACCTCGTACATCACAATAATAACAACCGCACGGCAGAAACCTCGTACATCACCACAACAAGTACAACAGCAACAATGACAATAATATAAAGTACGATAAGTAAATCAACTCAAGAACTTTAATTCACAAAGAAACGGTAGAACCAATTCACAAGGAATAACCATAGTAAAGAATGTTAGGCGTAAAGAGAACAGCTCAACAAAGGGAAAACTAATATGTAACAACGATCCCACAATATACATTTCAACAACTTGCAATCTAACACGGGTAAAATAATCTCCAAATAAAACAAGTCGACTAAGATATAGGATATCTAAAACTTCTTTTTAAGGTTGAGGAATTTCGAAGGATATTCAACAATTCAATTAAGGATAAGCAACGAAAAGATAATCATAACCTCAATTAAGACTGAACAAATTATAGGATGAGATAATAATAATTCCAAATAAAGATAAGCAGTATGAAAAGATAGTATGATAATAGAGGAGGTAAAATCTTCAGTTAAGTCAAATAAGAGTCAAATAGGCAATAAGAGTGAATCCTGAAAGAGATTAATTCTAATTAAAGCATGTAGAAGTGAAACTAGTAAATAGGAACTTAATCATATCAAGAACAACTTCATACTCAGTGAATATAAGGACCTAAGAACCCTAAAAGGCCAACTTTCCACAAATAAGTTCGAGCACGTACTCGTCACCTCGCGTACATGGACTACAATTAACATAGAAGACTCAAATCCTAAGGGGAAATTCTCCACACAAGGTTAGGCAAGAAACTTAAAGAAATTTGAAACTTCCAAATTCGACAACCGATGCCGAAACCAACCAAACCACGTCTGATTGACCTCAAATTTTGCACACAAGTCATATTCAATACTACGAACCTACTCCAACTTTCGGAATCGGAATCCGACCCCGATATCTGAAAGTCCACTACCGGTCAAAATCTCCAAAAATTCGGTTTTCGTCATTTCAAGCCTAAATAAGCTACGGACTTCCAAAACACAATCCAGATATGCCCCTAAGTCCAAAATTACCTAACGGAGCTAACAGAACTGACGTAATTCCATTTCGGAGTCATCTTCATACAGTTTTGACTACAGTCCAAATTCTATGGCTGAAACCTCCATTTAGGGACTAAGTGTCCCAAAGCACTCTAAAACTTAAAACGAATCTTCCCGACAAGTCACAATAGCAGAAATAGATATGGGAGAAGCAGTAAAAAGGGGATCGGGGCTATTACTCTTAAAACGACCGGTCGGGTCGTTGCAACAACCAATAAATCAAGTCGTTCTAACACAAGGTTCACAACGAAATCACTTTGTAATACTTCATCTCTTAGTCACAAGTCACGGGTCTCAACCCACCATCATATACTCACAGCACCTGGTGCCCACATCTCGAATCACAATCGCACGGACAACTCACGTGCCAATTTCTCAATCTGCCCGATAAGATCACATGCTCACATTCACAATCTGCCCAGCGTGGTCACAAGTTCACAATCACAATCCGCCTGTCATGGTCACAGGATCACAATAACAATCTGCCCGGCATGGTCATAGGCTCACAATCACAATTCGTCCGGCATGGTCACATGCTCACAATCACAATCCGCTAGGATAATCACAAGCTCGATAGCAACATGAAAACGGATAACACAAGAACACATGGGCATGATCAATAACGATCAAGTTTCATACTCCTGAGCTAGTATAAGTGGCATGATACGGTGTATGCTTGTGCGAGTGTACTACTGCAGCCCAAGTCAACAAGTAATATCAAAGACATCGAGTAGCTCATCGAAGCAACAAAACAAGCCACCCAAGGTGTATGACATACACACGGAAAAGCACACCATCACACGAAAATCACCAACACAATGTCCCCAAGCCATCACATATCACCCTTGGCATTGCCACCCTTATCTCTCTGATAGCCACCCGTATCACTCCGCCCTGATATTATCATTAGTCATATTTATCTATCTGATTGCCACCCTTATCACTTCATATAATAACCTCCCTTATCGCTCCGCCCGGACAATAACATAATAGCCACCCGTATCACTCTGTATATTCAACAACAGTGAGATGCCACCCTTATGCCCTGCATAACAACAACGGTGAAATGCCACTCTTATACTCCACATAACAACAACCAAACAACACAATAATTCACATGTGCTATCATCACAATAACACAACATATCAACTAGTATTACAAGTGCCTATAGGCCACAACCTTTCCAAAGATCCATCGATATTAATATTTTCACAACATTTCACTTATACTGAGTTTAACTGTTGAACTTGAAAGCATGCCTACATTTTTGTACCATTATTTATACTGGATTGTACCTGCGGAGCTCGTCACTACTTTTAGCCCAGAGATTAGTCTTGTTACTTATTGAGTTGGTTGTACTCATACTACACTCTGTACCTCGTGTGCAGATTCAGATGCTCCCGAATACGTCGACTGCTAGATTTCAGAGTTATTTTTGTTGGGGACTATCAAGGTAGCTGCTTGACGTCCGCAGACTTGATTCCCTTCCTGAGTTCCTATTTAGTTATTGTACTGTTCTATATTTTCAGACTGTGATTTTATCAGTCAGACTTTGTATTCACTTAGATGCTCATGTACTTAGTGACACCGGATTTTGGGAGTGATTATATCTGTATTGTGAGATTTCTTCCGTTGAATTTAAATATTATGTTTTTCAAACTTAAAAGATATGGTGGTTTATTGAGATTGTCGGCTTGCCTAGTATTGAGATAGGCGCCATCATGACATGTGAGATTTTGGATCGTGACAGACTCGTGAGACCTAAGTGAACCTAATGCTCTGATACCAAACTGTCACGACCCAAAATCCACTAAAGGTCGTGATGGCGCCTAACACCGACGTTAGGTAAGCCAACGGTGATAGATCAACTTGTTTACTCATTTTATTACTTTGAAATCATAATTTCCATTAATTAAATAGTATAAAAATAGAATTTACTGGTAAAGGGATCATATTTACACGAACTACAATGATGAACAACCTGTAGGAACCCCCAAAACCCGGTGTCACAAGTGCATGAGCATCAACTAGGAACTATAATAAAATACAACATCTGTCTGGAATACAAATTAGACAGGAGAATATAAATAACTCTAATGGAGGCCCTGCAGGTTGCGGATCGTAACATAAAATGCAGCTCACGGTAAAGTCCCTGCAATAGCCGCGCCTTTGTGCCCAAAGACCACCAGACATATATGTACCTACACAATAAGTGCAACAAGTGTAGCATGACTACGTAAATCAACGCGTACCCAGTAAGTATCTAGTCTAACCCTAGAGAAGTAGTGACGAGGGGTCGACATCGACACTTACTAGTGGTCCAATAAGACATGTACGGTAAGAAGTAAAAGAATATAGGGCAGAGCAGATAAACGACATGAACAAATATAAATACGAGGTACAACCTATGAAAGGTAAACTCAAGCTCTCATTAAGCGGTTACCTCCTCATCTGAAGTATATCTAGAATGGACCTCACCAAATAAGTCATCACAACTCAAATCAGGAAAAAACAAATACACGGATATGTTGGTTTCTTGTCAAATATTGCGTACGACACTGCCGAGGCGAACAACCCGATCCACACGAGTGTTTTATAAAAATGTCGCGGCGAATGACCCGATCCCATCATACTGTGCAGCAGAAATGTTTTCTTCGCAAACGCGAATCTGCCTCCGCGAACGCGATTCATAGGCCCCTTTCTCCCATTTTTCTCTTCGCGAGCGCGACCCTTTCCTTGTGAACGCGAAGAAGGGCGCACCAGACCTTAGAAAATAACGGCTCAACATGGCGAAATGACCCGTAGACCCTCTGAAACACACCTGAGGCCCCAGAGACCCCGTCCAATCACACCAACAAGTCCGAATACATGACACAAACCTGCTCGAGGCCTCAAATCATACCAAACAATATCAAAACTACGAATCGACAATCGAATCTTTCTTTAAACTTTCAGACTTCGACGAACGCGTCCGATTCATACTTAAACATTCCAGAATGACACCCAACTTTTGTACAAGTCATAAATCACGATACGAACCTATTTCAAGGCTCGGAACCCCAAACGGACATCGATAACATCAAAGTCCACCTCAAATCAAACTTTGGAAATTCTAAAACCTTCAAAATGCGAACTTTCCATAATAAGTGCTGAAATGCTCCCGGGCGACCCGATACTCAATCCGAACATACACCCAAGTCCAAAATTATCATACGAACCTATTGGAACCTTCAAATCCCGATTACAGGGTCGTTTACTCAAAAGTCAAACCTTAGTCAACTATTCCACTTAAAGCTTCCGAATTTAGAATTTAACTTAATTAGTCTCTCAATCAATGATCCAAAATACACCCAAACCTCTCGGGGCCCCGTCAAATCATACCAACAAGTCCCAAAACATAACACGAACCTACGCGAGGCCTCAAATCCTGAAACATAACATCAAAACTATGAATCGCACCTCAATTCAAGCTTAATGAACTATGAATTTTTAATTTCTACAACTCGCGCTGAATCATATCAAATCAACCCGGAATGACGTCAAATTTTACATGCAAGTCTCAAATGACACAACCGAGCTATTCCAACTCCCGGAATTACAATTCGAACCCGATATCAATAAAGTCAACTCTCGGTCAAACCTCTCAACCTTCCAAACCTTCAACTTTCGCCAAAATGTATCAAATTAACCTACAGACCTCCAAATCCAAATACGGATACGCGCCTAAGTCCAAAATCACTATACGAAGCTATCGAAATCATCAAAATACCATTCTGTGGTCGTCTACACAAAAGTCAAACTCCGGTCAACTCTTACCGCTTAAGCTTCTAAAACAAAAATCATCTTTTCAAATCAATCCTGAATCATTTGAAAACTAAACTCGGCTACACACGCAAGTCATAATACATAATACGAAGTTGCTCGAGACCTTAAGCCACCGAACATGACGCAAATCCTCAAAATGACCAGTCGGGTCGTTACACAAAGCATCTGGTCAATTGGTTGGAGTCTCGTGTTGATAACGTGTTATAAAACAATAAGAGAAAGAAGAGTATTGCATAGAAAAGTAGAAAGAGAATTCTTTTTGATTTGGGATCAATTACAATGAGTAAAACCCCTCTATTTATAGAGAAAAAGTGACTACTTAGCCACAAAGTAAAAAACTCTAAAATCTCTCTAGAAAATTGACATTCACCATAAATAAAATACTATTTATAACATTTTTATTATTTTTATAGCAGTAATTAGAACAAGTACGAAGAATCAGTTCCTTCTACTAAACTTTTGTTGACTACAACTAAAATTAGATAAGATTCTAGTGTCTAAGTAGTGTAATAACATATATGACTTTCAAGGTTTAATAACCGTATAATAAAAAAAGTATTTATTTAAACTACTATTTACCTCTCTCTTAACTACCATTTATCTCTCTCTTAAAAAGTAATAAATACTTCTTTAAAAAAAAATATTAAGTATTTTAAAACAAATTCAGTTTGTTATAATAATTAATATTTGTAACCAAAAAAATATCATTTATCTCTCCTGAAACGTCTTACTTAATTAATCTTACACTAAATAAATAAAAAATCTAAAAGAAGCAAATCATACGTTTATTGGTTAGATATTAATTTTGTTTTCTAAAAAGTAGAGAGAGAAAACAAAAACTCAAATTTACCTACTTGAATACGCTATCAACTTACATTCGGTCTTTATTTTAATTATTAGACACAATCCAACCATGACATGGTGAGCTCGCACTTTTTGTATTAATAGCAACGTAATGGGATATCCCAGACCAATCAAGATCACTCAATCACATAGCTCACATGGAGTTGTCAAAGTTCGAGATCACGTTATAAAGTTTCACCTACAACGACAAAATGTCATCTTATTATCAAAGAACTTTGATGTCCAAATTCAATGGTATAATGAAAATGAATCTTTGCCTAATTCAATTTAAAAAGTTAATTCAAGGGGTGATGATTTGTAGGCATCTAAATTTTATTGGATTTAAAATCATAAAATTATTTAGATTATATTTTAAAATTCAAGATATATTAGTTCAAATAAATTTATTGGGCTAATATAATTGGATTACAAGTCCAATATATATAGATTAAATAAATAAGTCTTAATCCATTAGGCTAGCCAATTTAATTGGGCTAAAGTGATGAGCCCGCTTCATTAAACCCAAGATGTCATCTTCCTAGAGGCCCAGTTCGGCGCTACGTGGCATATGACGTGGCACGCCAAGTCAAGCGAAAGAGCCAATAGGACCATGCCACATGTCAAAATGACAAGGCATGCCAAGTCACATTAAAAGGCCAATGCAATCGCGCCACATGTGCAAGTGATATGTTCTCGCCAATCAAATGCGGCCTTGTCACACTTCAATTTGATTGGTCGGAAAGAGTTTGTTCTTATCATAACTCTTCCCTCCCACAACTATAAATAGAGGTCTTCATAACTCAGAAAAAGGACCAGAAGTTATAACAAGAAGCAAGAGGGAGCTCGTGGATCAAACGCTGCAGATTTCTCTAAAAGCTACAAGCATCCAAGTGTTCTAAGGATTAAAAGATCAAGACGAAGATTCAAGAACAAGCTGCAAGCCCTTGGATTAAAAATACGTCAAGATCAAGATCGGGCCTCAAGCACTTGGATTAAAATAAATTAAAATTCAAGATTAAACTCAAAGGCTCTTTTATTTACTGTTGAAAAGAAGAATCGGAGGATTCATAGAGATTGTAACACTCAATTATTTGAAATAAAATACTACGATTGTTGTAATATTTTTCAGTCTCGATTATTTTTCCTGACGTAATTTATTGTCTACAAATTCTGGCACGCTCAGTGGGACAATCTCTACCTCTTATCTCAACTTTTCAATCACCAAAGTTCAAGAACATTGAAATGGCTTCAAAGAAAATCAACTCTGGTTCAACATCCACCAAGGCTGCTAATTCCAGGTTCTATGCTGATGTGGAAAGCATCCTTGATGTTACCTTTGGAAGCTTTGGACCAGTTACGAGGAGCAAAGCAAGCTCGTTAGGACAACAAGCATCCCAAGTGCCGTCTGCATCAACCCCTGTTTTCGGATCTTTATCCTCAAGAGAAGCAAGATCTTCCACAAATTCACCCGAAGGAGGAAGCGATGTTGCTAAAAAGATCAAGAAAACTCTTGCTCTGCTTGACCTCTCCGCATCCAAGAACTCTGCTGTGAAGGAAGATGATGATGTTTTAAGTGATGAATCCTCCCCACTTACACCGCATAGCGTGAGACATTCGAGAATCAATCATTGTAATAATCCATGCTACTCCCCATCATCTACAACAATCATGCAAGCCATGGTGACAAATACTTCATCTATGGAAGAGCAGTTTGCAAACTTGACGGAAGCAATCACTGGCTTGACCAAGTGCATGCAAAATCAAGATTCTAGAATCGACAAGCTAACAGATAGGGTGGGAATCTTGATGGAAGAAGAATCCACCCATGCACCTGGCAAACTCCCGGAAGTTTAAAAGATTGATCCTCCCCCACGACAAGTTGCATCCACTAAGGAAATTCCAGTCTCTTCGGAAGGGATTATTCTAATCAATCAAGTAAAGGAGTTCATTGAAGGGGCTATAAAAAAACAAATATGAAGTCGCTTCCAGGTCCTCCTTTACCTATGCAAAGACGTACACTTCAAGGATCGATATGTTGAAGATGCCTGCTGGCTATCAACCTCCAAAATTTCAACAGTTTGATGGCAAAGGAAATCCAAACAACATGTGACGCACTTCGTTGAGACATGCAATAATGCTGGGACTTATGGAGATTACCTCGTCAAGAAGTTTGTCCGCTCATTAAAAGGAAATGCTTTAGATTGGTATACGGACCTCGAGGTTGGATCTGTTGATAGCTGGGATCAACTAGAGCAAGAATTCCTCAATCATTTTTATAGCACGAGACGTACTGTGAGTATGATAGAACTTACAAATACTCATGAACGAAAGGGTGAACCAGTTATTAACTTTATCAATCGTTGGAGGAACGCAAGCCTCAACTGTAAAGACAGGCTTAGTGAAGCTTCTGGCATAGAGATGTGCATCCAAGGCATGCATTGGGGATTGCACTACATCTTACTAGGTATCAAGCCTAGCACATTTGAAGAACTTGCAACTCGTGCCCATGACATGGAATTGAGCATGGCCTCCGTTGGAAATGAAAGGCTACCCATCTATGAACCTCGCAGAGGGAATGACAAGCAAGAAGTTAGAAAATGGAGCAAGTTTGTACCAAGATCTGAAAACAAAGAATCTATGAATGTCAACACATCACCTGTGAAGTTCACGACGAAGGTGAGCACGAAGCAGAGTATGAAATCCACTTCGTTTCAAGATAAGCCAAGTGGAAAGTTGACTCTAAAAGAAATGCAAGAGAAAGACTACCCATTTCTGGATTCTGATGTGCTATCCATTTTCGAAGAACTCCTCGAGTTAAATCTCATTGAGCTTCCGGAGATGAAGCGGCCAAATGAAGCTGGGAAAACAAATGACCCAAATTACTGCAAATACCATCGACTTGTAAGCCACCCTCTGGAGAAGTGCTTTGTCTTCAAGGACATAGTTATGGACTTGGCTCGCGAAAAGAAGATCATGCTTGAAGATGAGAAAGCAAGTACAAACCAAGTATCTATCACTTTTGGCTCATTCAGTCCGGATGAATTATGTGTTTTTAAAGAAAGTAAAGATGAAGAATTACTGGAGAACGACAAAGCTGAAGTCAATCAACCTGATGATAATGAAGGTTGGACGTTAGTGACTCGTCGTAGGCACCACAGAAGGAGCCCACGAAAAGAATCAGTAGAACAACCAATAAGAAAAATAATGGTAAAAAGACCAAGAAGATGGAATCCGGTTAAGCACTTAAAGAAAGAAAAAGTGGAGGTGCACCACTCCCAAAATCCACGAAATCCAGTGACCTTGGAGGAGTTTTTACCAAGCTGGTTCCGCATGAAGATTTCCCATGGGGGTATCGATGCCTCTTGTTGCCATGCTGACGAAGGGAAAGAAAAGAGTGATGACCTACCGTTGGCACCATATTCGGAAAAGCTCATCGATTCCACTCCTCAAGAAGTTAATGCTTGTGAGAAAAAAGTCACGTTGATCTTTTGCTAGGTGACACTCTTCATAACTGCCCATTGTACCTGGTTGGCTATATGTGTGATGAAAGGGTAAATCAAATTTTGGTTGATGGCGGATCCTCAGTGAATATTTTGCCAATTCGCATTGTGAAAGAACTTGGTATTCCCATGAACGAACTCTCAGAAAGTCGTGTGATGATCCAAGGATTCAACCAAGGGGGGCAAAGAGCCATATGTGTGATCATGTTGGGAATCACCATTGAATATATGCAATTAAGTGCATGGCTGCATGTGATCGATACAAATACTTCATACAACGTCTTGCTTGGAAGGCCTTGGATACATGAGAATAAAGTGGTTCCTTCTACCTACCATCAATGTTTGAAGTACTACAAGGGTGAAGTCAAGAAGAAGATAGTTGCTGATGATGAGCCATTCACCGAGGCTGAGTCACACTTCGCCGATACAAAGTTTTACTTGAAGAACCGTATTGTGAAGGAGCTAAAAGCTGATGATGGCATGAAAAGCAAGAATGACGAGCCCACAACTAAAAGAGCTGATGTGATTGCTGGTAGAGCCAAAGCTGTTACTGAGGAGGTACAACCCAATGCGAATAAATCTCATAGAGGGGATATTGCATCTTATGGCAAGAAAGTAAGTCCTGTACTCCAATATGTCCCTAAAAGAAAGAAAGATGAAGGCGAATCATCTAATCTCCAAACTAACATGCTAAAGGAGTTAAATCTTCTGGTAAAACGAATTGAGGCAGTAAAGTTGTCCTCAAAGCCACTTGCAAGGTTTGTAGCCCAAAATGGTTTACAGAATGTGGCACTCCCTACAAAGCAAACAGATGAAGATTTTGATCCTAATGACAGGCTATTTGCAAAAGCTGGATACAATCCCAATGAGCCATCAAAGTGAGGGAAGCTCCCATCAGAAGATGCGACGGCGCAACCACGTGAAGTTTTAGGATACAAGCAACCGTCACCAGTGCGCATCTCCATGAGAAGGGTGAGCAGCAATTATATTACTGTAGAAGACGAATCTGCCGCTTCTAACAGGCCTTCTGTCTTTGATCGACTTAGAAAATCAACTATGAGAACTTCTCCATTTGAGAGATTGGGTCCATTAAAGAAGGGGAATAAGTTCCAGAGAAATTATCGAAATACAAAAACAGCCACTTTGCCCAAAATTCAGAAGATCTCTAAAGATTTCCAAAGTTTGGTTCCTTCTAGAATGAACCGACAAACAAAAGTCATGGTTTCGTGTGATGAGGTGCTGAAGGTGAAGCTATACATTGTGATCTACACTAAAGAACGTGATGAAGACGAAGAAAGTGTGGGTTCTTCGTATCATGTTACTGCACAAGGCGAGCATGGTATTTTATTTCTAATGGAGGATAACAAGATATTGGATGATGTTTCACCGTGTAATCACAAATCTTTCAATAATGGGGACCCTCAAGAAGATGAAGATGCAAAATATGCTCCACCTGAGCTTGAAGAAGGAGTGAAGACTACAATTGATGCCTTAAACGAAGTTAACCTTGGCACCGATGAAGAACCAAGACCCACCTACCTAAGTGCTTTACTAAAAGTGAATGAAGAAGGCACTTATATTGAGTTACTCAAGGAGTTCAGGGATGTCTTTGCTTGGAGCCACAAAGAGATGCCTGGCTTGGACCCGAAAGTAGCAGTCCATCACCTTGCCGTCAAGAATGGTGCTCTCCCTATTAAACAAGCCCAAAGGCGCTTTAGGCCGGACTTGGTTCCCTTGATTGAAACCGAAGTTAACAAACTCATCGAAGCTGGCTTTATTCGTGAAGTTAAATACCCGACATGGGTTTCAAGTATTGTCCTTGTAAGGAAGAAGAATGGCCAGATTCGAGTGTGCGTCGACTTCAGGGATCTCGACAATGCGTGTCCCAAAGATGAATTCTCGCTTCCTATTCCAGAGCTGATGATCGATGCTACTACTGGGTATGAGCCAATATTGTTTATGGATGGTTCGTCAGGCTATAACCAAATTTGCATGGCACCAAAAGATGAAGAGCTTACTGCATTCCGCACCCCCAAGTGTATTTATTGCTACAGGGTAATGCCTTTTGGCTTGAAGAACGTTGGTGCTACTTATCAAAGGGCTATGCAGAATATTTTTGATGACCTTCTCCACAAAAATGTCGAATGCTATGTGGATGACTTGGTGGTAAAATCAATAAAGAGGGGCGACCACTTGAAAGACTTGAGAATGGTGTTTGAGTTGCTCTGGAGGTACTAACTTAGGATGAATCCATTGAAAAGCGCCTTTGGAATTACTTCCGGAAAGTTCCTTGGTTTCATTATCCGACATCGAGGGACTGAAATTGATCAAGCCAAAGTAGATGCAATTATGAAAATGCCTGAGCCTCGGGATATTCACGAATTAAAAAGTCTGCAAGGAAAGTTAGCGTACCTTAGGATATTCATCTCAAACCTAGTTGAGAGGTGCCAACCATTCAGTCGCCTTATGAAGAAAAGTGTCGCTTTCAAATGGGACTAAGCGTGTAGCAATGCCTTTGAGAGCATTAAATCCTACTTGATAAAGCCTCCGGTTTTGGCAGCCTCTATACTTGGAAAGCCGCTGATACTATACATTTCAGCACAAGAAAGGTCTGTTGGAGCATTGTTGGCCCAAGAAAATAGTGAAGGGAAAGAAAACTCCCTTTACTACTTGAGCAAGATGATGACACCAAATGAGCTGAATTATTCGCCAATTGAAAAGTTATGTTTGGCACTAGTCTTCTCAATCAAAAAGTTGAAGCACTACTTTCAAGCTCATGTCGTCCGTCTTGTTTCTAAGGCAAATCCCATCAAGTTCGTGATGTCAAAACCTGTTCTTAGTGATCGACTAGAGAGATGGTACCTCCAATTTCAACAATTTGAGATTTTGTACATCCCTCAAAAGGCTGTAAAAGGACAAGCATTGGTAGACTTCTTGGCAGATCATTCGATACATGATGACTGGGAGCTAACTAACGAACTACTTGATGAGGACGCAATGGTCGTTGAAGTTCAACATCCATGGAAGATGTATTTTGATGGTGTTGTGCATCGTGGAGGAGCTGGTGTGGGCGTAGTATTTGTCACTTCCCAAGGTGAAGTCTTGCCCTACTCTTTCACCTTGACACAACTCTGTTCCAACAATGTTGTTGAGTATCAAGCATTAATACTTGGGCTTGAAATAGCCGTTGATATGAATCAATTGCAATTGCAAGTCTTTGGTGACTCCCGGTTAGTGGTCAATCAGCTTTTAGGTAGTTACGAGGTCAAGAAGCCTGAACTACGCCCATATAATGATTACACTAAAAAATTAATAGGGTGGCTCGATGATGTGACTATTCAGCATGTGCCAAGGAAAGCAAATAAAAAGGCTGATGCTTTAGCTGCCCTAGCTTCATCGTTAACCTTGCCTGATCAAGCGCAAGTTACTGTCTGCCAAAAATGGGTAGTACCGCCGCCAAATGAGGCTGAAGGTGAAGAAAATTAACTCAAGCATCTTGTCGTTGTTTCTGAAGTTGAGAAAGAAGAATGGCGACAACCCATTATCGACTACTTATGTTATGGGATACTTCCAGAAAATCCGAGGAGAAGGACCAAAATCCGTCGTCGTGCACCTCGCTTCCTTTACTACAAAGATACTTTATACAGAAGGTCATTCAAGGGAGTACTTTTGCGATACTTACGGGAAGAAGAAGCACTCCAAGATTTGCAAGAGGCACATTCTGGGGTATGTGGGTCACACCAGTCTGGACCAAAGCTTCGCTTCTATATAAAAAGGATGGGATATTATTGGCCAACGATGGTAAAAGATTTCTTGGACTACAATGAAGATGCAACGCTTGTCAATTCCATGTGAATTTTATTCATCAACCTCCTGAAGTGTTGCACCCGACTGTTGCATCCTGGCCGTTTGACGCTTGGGGATTGGATGTTGTTGGACCACTGCCAAAGTCCTCTGGTGGGCACCTATCCATCTTGGCTACAACTGACTACTTCTCAAAATGGGCTGAAGTTGTTGCTCTTAAGGAAGTAAAGAAGGAAAATATTGCAAGTTTCATCCAAGTAAGCATTATCTATCGCTTTGGCATTCCTCGTTACATAATAACGGATAATGGCAAGCCGTCCGACAATAGGTTGATGAAAAAGATTTGTGAACTCTTTGGCTTCAATCAACGTAACTCTTCTATGTACAATGTTGCCGCCAATGGTCTAGCCGAGGCATTCAACAAGACTCTATGCAACTTGTTAAAGAAAGTCATCTCCAAATCCAAACGGGATTGGCATGACCGTATGGAGGAAGCTTTGTGGGCATATAGGACAACTCACTGCACGCTAACACAAACGACCCCTTATGCACTCGTTTATGGAGTTGAAGCCGTCTTGCCACTCGAGCGTCAAATACCTTTATTAAGATTAGCTATTCAAGAAGGCATCACTAATGAAGAAAATGCTCGACTTCGATTAGCAGAGTTGGAGGCTCTTGATGAGAAAAGGTTGGAAGCTCAACAGAGTCTTGAATGTTATCAAGCTCGATTGTCTCGCGCCTTCAATAAAAGAGTTCGCCCAAGATCTTTCAAGTAGGAGATCAAGTCCTTGCCATAAGAAGACCCATTATTACTTCCCATAAACCTGACGGGAAGTTCACTTCAAAATAGGATGGGCCATATGTCATGCAAGAAGCTTATTCAAGTGGGGCTTACAAGCTGGTTGATGCAGATGGCATGCGAATCGGCCCTATCAATGGCAAGTTTTTGAAGAAGTATTATCCTTGAAGTTGCAACGCTCCTTGATGCATGAGCTTAAACTGCACGTTCCTACACTCCTAGCCCGCATGAGTCAAAACTGTGTACGGCCCACCAAAATAAATAAATAAATAAAAGAGTCTGCTAGGTTGAAAACCTCGAAAGAGGCGGCCTAGGAAAAAGTTAGGACAATAAAAAAAGATCCTGCTAGGTTGGAAACCTGGAAAGAGGCGGACTAGGCAAAAGTTAGGACATAAAAAAAATTAAAACAAAAAAAAATAAAAAAATCACCCATTCTGAACTACGGTATGACTTGATCCTCTTCACCGAGGTACGTAGGCAGCTTAGAGTTTCATTCTGAGTTCAATCGCATGATTTCAAAAGATACATAGTGCCCCAATCATTGTTCGAATGAAGTACGATGGAATGTAATCTATTCAATCAGCACTTGAAAATCGAGCTGAGATACCATTTTTCTGTTAAACTTTGGATCCCATTTGATTTAAAGGGGCAACCACTATCATTATAAATCAGTGTCTTCAATAGGGCGATTATAGTCTTTTAGGAGGCTACCAAGTATTTGCACTGAAGTTCATGGATTTACTATGTCTTCATGTTCACCAAATCTTTAAGTCCTCCGGTCATCAAGTTTGTTGCTCTTCAAGTTGAAATGTTTAAACCCTCTAAGTCTCCAAGTTGAAGTCTTCAACTCCGTCGGTCTTCAAGTTGAAGTCTCCAAGTTGAAATCTTCAAGTCTGTCGGTCTTCAAGTTGAAGTCTTCATGTTTGCCACTCTTCAAGTTGAAGTCTGCAAAGTCTGCCAAATCTTCAAAGTTTTCAAATATTCAAGTCAATGTCGTCAAGTCCACGAAGTCTTCGAGTTGAAGCTTTATAACTTTCCAATCTTAAGGTGGACATATGAGTCCCTTTTGCACCTTAAGTTGGCCTCTTCGTGGGTTTGTCCTTAAAAGAAAACTATAACTTTCCAATCTTAAGGTGGACATATAAGTCCCTTTGCACCTTAAGTTGGCCTCTTCGTGGGTTTGTCCTTAAAAGAAAACTATAACTTTCCAATCTTAAGGTGGACATATAAGTCCCTTTGCACCTTAAGTTGGCCTCTTCGTGGGTTTGTCCTTAAAAGGAAACTATAACTTTCCAACCTTAAGGTGGACATATAAGTCCCTTTGCACCTTAAGTTGGCCTCTTCGTGGGTTTGTCCTTAAAAGGAAACTATATTTTCCAATCTTAAGGTGGACATGTAAGTCTCTTGAGAGTAATCTCTCCGATAGTCGGGGCACATTGAGAATAATCTCTCCGATAGTCAAGGTACATTGAGAGTAATCTCTCCGATATTCGAGGCACATTGAGAGTAATCTCTCCGATAGTCAAGGAACATTGAGAGTAATCTCTCTGATAGTCGAGGCACATTGAGAGTAATCTCTCTGATAGTCGGGGCACATTGAGAGTAATCTCTCCGATAGTCGGGGCACATTAGAGTAATCTCTCCGATAGTCGGGTCATTTTGAGAGTAATCTCTCCGATAGTCGAGCCACATTGAGAGTAATCTCTCCGATAGCCGAGCCACATTGAGAGTAATCTCTCCGATAGCAGAGCCACATTGAGAGTAATCTCTCCGATAGTCAAGCCACATTGAGAGTAATCTCTCCGATAGTTGGTTCATTTTGAGAGTAATCTCTCCGATAGTCGAGCCACATTGAGAATAATCTCTCCGATAGTCAGGTCGTTTTGAGAGTAATCTCTCTAATAGTCGAGCCACATTGAGAATAATCTCTCCGATAGTCGGGTCGTTTTGAGAGTAATCTCTCCGATAGTCGAGCCATATTGAGAGTAATCTCTCCGATAGTCGAGTCATTTTGAGAGTAATTTCTCCAATATTCGAGCCAAAATAAGTACTCATCCCTTCACACTCTAAAACATCCTTTTTCATGTGTGGATCATCTTGTTAAACAAGAACATATATCTTTCTTGTTTGACCTACAAAGAAAACAGTAAAGGAAAAAAAGCACAAGAAAATAAGAAAAAATTACCTTCGTGTCAATGCTTTCAAGTCGTCAAAAGTAGACTTCAAGTGGTTTGCAAACGCTGAAAGTGATGCTAATAGAATAAAAAGTATACTATATTTATAGAGATTTCAAAAGGCATTATAGAACATATGGGTTCGATGTGGGATTGGGTGTAAGGCGGTCGAACGCTTTCTACTCCAAATAGAATTCGAATTGTGAGATACCGTGCACTTTCTACTCCAAATAGAATTCAAATTGTGAGATTCCGTGAAAAGTTACCTTAATTTGGAGTCTTTCTCCTTAAAAGTTCTAATGCAGTGTACTATTTGTTTGACTCACGTGTTCCACATCAAAGCAATACAAGGACTTTTCCTTGGCAATAATCACAAATGGGACAATTGAGCATGCCGTTTTCTGATTTTCTCTTTATTTGAGATGTTACCCATTTCATAAATAAACTTTCCAAACAAAAAGGGATTGGAAAGTTTAAATAAAAATGGTACTTCAAGCCTCATCTTTTAAGTTGGACATATCTACGTATCGATAAGTCTTGAAGTAGAGGGCACTTGTAGGCATTTAAATTTTATTAGATTTAAAATCATAAAATTATTTAGATTATATTTATAAGTCCAATATATATGGATTAAATAAATAAGTCTTAATCCATTAGATTAGCCCATTTAATTGGGCTAAAGTGATGAGCCCGCTTCATTAAACCCAAGATGTCATCTTCCTAGAGGCCCAGTTCGGTGTCACGTGTCATATGACGTAGCATGCCAAGTCAAGCGGAAGAGCTAATAGAATCACGTCACGTGTCAAAATGACAAGGTATGCCAAGTCACATTGAAAGGCCAATGAAATCGCGCCACATGTGCAAGTGACATGTTCTGGCCAATCAAATGCGGCCTTGTTACACTTCAATTTGATTGGTCGGAAAGAGTTTGTTCTTATCATAACTCTTCTCTCCCACAACTATAAATAGGGGTCTTCATAAGTCAGAAAAGACACCAGAAGTTATAACAAGAAGCAAGAAGGAGCTCGTGGATCAAACGCTGCAGATTTCTCTAAAAGCTACAAGCATCCAAGTGTTCTAAGGATTAAAAGATCAAGACGAAGATTCAAGAACAAGCTGCAAGCCATTGGATTAAAAATACGTCAAGATCAAGATCAGGACTCAAGCACTTGGATTAAAATAAATTAAAATTCAAGATTAAACTCAAAGGCTCTTTTATTTACTGTTGAAAAGAAGAATCAGAGGATTCATAGAGATTGTAACACTCAATTATTTAAAATAAGATACTACGATTGTTGCGATATTTTTCAGTCTCGATTATTTTTTCTAACGCAATTTATTGTCTACATGATTATTGAAAGCTATATAAAGAGACCAAAACTCGCATTCTCAACCGATGTGGAATATCTAACAACCCCTCCACACCCAGACTACAACTGGAGTGTGGACAATATTAAATGAGGGCTCAATATTGGGCAATGAATTCGGATATGCCTTGCTCTGATACCATGATAAAAAAAAATAGATCTTAGGTCGAACTTAATTCCAAAAGTTAGCTCAAGAAATGAGAATTATCCTAAAGTCATATAATCATATTCCCATTCCAACCGATGTGAAATATCTAACATACAATTTAATACTCCACCTAATAAGAGAAAAATAAGTTACTCTAAACGTATTTATTAAGTAGTGTACTTATAAGGCATTCCAATCCATTTTATATGAAAAGTCGATTTATCTTTTTAGATAAGATAATAACACAATTCAACATGGCATAAAGTTAATTAGACTCATTTACTTGGTTTATCCCTTGTTGGCCCCTTTATATATTGTCTACGCTTTAGTTGATAGTACTGGGCGTGCCGAGAGTGTTAAATTTCCACACCAATTGTGAATGATAGATTTGATCTCCTTATACAATCTTAACAATCCTCACCTTATTATGATTTAACTTCTGGAGTTGAATAAGGCTCAAAGATCCAATTCTTAATATGACATCATAGCAAACAAAAATTCTAGATTCGCATTTCACTTCCGACCATTATAAAAACGGCAAAGGTCCAAATATACCCTTGTATTTTCGAAAATGGTCTAAGAATACCCCTCGTTATACTATTGAGTTATTTATACCCCTGCAGTCATACTTTGGGTTCAAATATACCCCTCATTTAAATTGAGGGATACGTGTCATCGTCCTGTTGGTCAATTCTAAATATCTCCTAATTAATTAAAAAGTCCCATTACCCATACCCGAAAAGTAATTTTCTAAAGCAATATTTTTTTCTTAAAACTGGAAAAAACTGAATTTTTTTTACTAAAAACTGAAAAATATTTTCTAATACAATGTTTTTATAAAAACTGAAAACAAAAACTGTAAAGCAATTTTCTAAAACAATTAAAAACTGGAAAATTTTAAAAAAAAATTAACTAAAAACTGAAAAAAATTAAATTATTTTTTCAGTTTTTACAAAAACAGTGCTTTAGAAAATTGCTTTTCAGTTTTTGTTTTTAGTTTTTACAAAAACAATTGCTTTAGAAATTATTTTTCAGTTTGCTTTTCGGTTATGTGTAATGGGTTTTTTAATTAATTATGAGATATTTAGAATTGGCCAACATGACGGATGACACGTGTCCTTTCGTTTAAATAAGGGGTATATTTGAATCCAAAGTATGACTGCAGGAGTATAGATAACTCAATAGTATAACGGGGGTATTCTTAGACCATTTTCGAAAGTATAAAGGTATATTTGGACCTTTGCCGTTATAAAAACATACTTGGCACCCAAAAAAGATGAAAGCTGGCACGTGATCGGGCATGTTGAATATGTCATTAATTAAATAAATAAAAGTATATAATGTCTAATAGTTGCTTTTGATAAGATAGTTCACAATTCAATAATTTTATATTTTAAAGTTGCTCTGTTCTATTTTATGTGATGGTGTTTAGGGGTGTTTGATTGTATATTAAATTTAAATAATAAAGGTAGTTCTTTTGAGACATAACCTAAATAGATCTGACCTACCAATATGTAACCTATTAACAATTAAAGGTGGCAAGGTTCCTCATGTCAGTTGTCACTTCCTATTTCTCTTTTCTAATATAAACACGATCTCTATATCATGTGGTATCCCAAAATATCATGTCATATTTTAAGGTATCATACAAGATGGTTACAAATGTGCAGCTAATACTTATACACGTTCAGCTTTGGCCTATCACTCTTTTGAGGTAAGGAGAGATCGAACGTGGCCATAATCTTGATAATCAAATCATGAATTTGGATATATTTTTTTAACCGACTCGCCAAACATGACCAGTAATTAGTGAATTTGATTCCAATATTCCATTCCGAATCTCATTCCATTTAAAAGCTAAGGCATTGGTGTGGCAAAATTTCCAACCGTTGCAACAAATAAGGTGGTAGTTACTAGTTACAAAACAAAATAATTAAAGAGATGCAAGACACTATAAATAACGCAGGTTTTCACCGCATGTTGAATGCTCCAAATATTTACAAAGAATTCTGGTACAAAAATAACAAATTTAAAAAATATCCAGATCATGTGTAATCAGAAGCAGATCCAGAATTTTTACGCGATGGGGGCACATTATTCTGCTCAACCAATGCCCCATAAATATTTTTAGTGTTCAGGGTGTCAACTGCTTTAAATTAACCATTTTCAAGGCATATACGTATATATATACAAGATTTTGGCCGAAGTTTACGGATTCCGGTGACCCCTCACCATACACATGGGTCCGCCTCTATGTGTAACCCCTATACTGGGTTACATGTACGCTGTTCTGTAATCGTATTAAAAAAGATCTACAATATTCATAAGATACTAAATTCTTCCATTTGTTAGAAATGCTCAATGTTCCATGTAGGTTTTTATATTGGTGCGTAACACATTAAAAGGATTTATAACCTTCTTTGTTTTACTTCACCGCCTATCATCTAACGTTGCAGATCAAATGTTCAAGTTTTTATACCAAAGTAAAGATCAAATGTTAAAGTTTTTATACCAAAGTAAGCAAAGATCTTACATTTGAGTGTCATTATCCTCTACTAATAGACGATTTCATCAGAGGTGAAGCCAAGATTTTAACTTTATAAATTCTAAACTCTAGAATAATATGTTAATAATAAGGTATTAATTTTTATATATATTTAATGAATTTTTTATACGAATACAGGAATTTGACCAAACCCTTATTCCTCATCTTGTAATCATGATATACCAAAGACTAACATATAATTTGGTGATCTAATTAAGCTAATTAAGGGTGACTTGTGAGTGGTGACTTATATAGATCCAATTGGTATGAATTAAGAGAATGTAACATTAATATGTGAGGAAACAACAACGTGAATATACGATGGGATATAGTTGTCTCTTGTCTTAACAAAAAACAATTAAAAGGCATGTTTTATGAATAATAGTGGGGACAATACCACGTGGCTCAATGCTCAGTGTACGGTACAAAGTACCCATCAGAGTAAGAAGAAAGTCTACGATATCATACCTAAAAGTACTTAAACAATCAGTTAGGCTTGCATGGAGATCCTAAAATATGACAGTTGTGTATGACGATGTAATCATATTATGTTCTGATTATTTCTTTGTTTTGTTTACTCGAAATCATTACTTTTTGGGGGGCACGAACTTTTTTTTTTTTTTGAGATTTGCTATTTTATTTTATATAAGAAAAAACAACAACAACAATAACCCATTAAAATCTCACTAATGGAGTCTGAGAGGATAGTGTGTACGCAGACCTTACTCCTACCCCGAAGGAGTAAAGAAGTTGTTTTCGAAAGACCCTCGGCTCAAGAAAATAAAAAGACAAAAGGACAAAAGGAGACAATATTAGTATCACTACAGCAATCATAAATTTTATTTAAGGAAAAAATCTAATGTAAAGAGACAATGTAGCCTTCAAGTAGGGGTGTTCATAAAAATCCGAAAAATCGAACCAAACCGAAATCGAATCAAACCGACCAAAAAAATTGATACTTTTTAGGTTTGGTTTGGTTTTGGTTTTGAATTTTAAAAACCGATCAAATTTGGTTTGGTTTCAGTTTTAATAAAAAAATCGAACCAAAACGACTCTAGAAGTATGTATTTAAATTTATATATAGGTATATATTAGTTATTTGTATTTGTAGTCTAGTTCTTTACTATTATAATAATCTAATTCTTTACTTTTATATTCTAGTTTGATCGGTAGTTTTCTTTTACTAAGTACAATAAGTTATTTCATGCTAAAAATAATCGATTTTTAGTTGAGTAATTAAATTATTCATTAGTATTTGATTCAATTGCTATCAATATATCTTGGTAAAAGATAGATTACTCAAAGAGCAATTGATTTGATAGTGTTACGTTGAAAATGTACTCGCCGCAATATGTGTTTGGAAGTGTATGTCTCATATTAAAAAAAATACCGATAAATAACTGAAAAAATCGAAAAACCGAAAAAAATTGAATCGATAATAACCGACCTAATTGGCTTGATTTGGATCAAATATTTAAAAAACCGACTTAATTACTTGGTTTGATTTCTTTTTAGAAAAAAATTGATCCAAACCGAACCATTAACTAACGCCCCTACCTTCAAGAAATGGGGTCATGTGGGTTTAGGATTTTGACTTTGTGCTTATAACTCGAAGGCAGTGAACCCAAAGATTATTTATGGCTGCGCGTTACAACTCAAGTACTTAAGGGTCGTTTCGTTCGCGGATTAAATTATCTCGGGATTATAATGTCTAGACTAATTTATTCCACTAAAGAGGTAAGATAAAATAATAACTAGTTTTGATGGAATAAGACGGGATAAGATGAGATATTCAAGATTAAGTCTGACACTACGTTTATACCATATTTAGTTGACGATATAATTTTATCTCAAAAACAATTTATACCATCAATCAAACATGATATAATTTAGTACCATACTTTAACTTATCTTATCTCACCTTATCTCGTGTACCAAAGACCTCTTAGGTTTTGTACGAACTCTACCTTCGTACTTCTGTGTTGAAAGATGAGAAAATAAGAAAATAATTTCTTATGTTTTGGGATAGGTTTGAAGTAGTCCCTGAAATATGCTCCTGAATACGTTTGGCCTTTAAGTTTTAAAAAGTGAGCACTTTTGGTCTCGGTCAAATATTTAGTGAATTCCAACGACTGAAACTGTAAAAAGAAAAAAGGAATTAACCATGAACACTAGAAAAGTCCCATAAAATCCTAGAAACTGCACAAACCACAAAAAACACATCAAAAATAGCAAAAATTGCACCACAAAAAACTACATCAAACTCTAAAAGTATACCAAAATAGTAAAAACTGCATATCCAAACATAGTTTGTTAAATATTTGACAAAGACGAAAAACATATTCATTTTGACAAACTTAAAGGGTCAAAGCTACGTAAGAACAAATATATATTAAGGAACTATTTAAAACTTTGGACAAGGTGGGTTGCTCTGATGGTAAGCACCCTCCACCCTCCCCAGACTCCACTAGTGAAATTATACTGGGTTGTTGTTGTTGTTGAACTATTTTAAACTTACTCTAGAAATAAGGGATCATTCTTGTTATTTTCTTGTTAAACCACATTTACAATTTCTACTTTTTATGCAGCATGCATGTGTACTTGAAGTGTAAAGCGTTGCAAATGAGACACCGTTCACACGAAAGAAAACTTATTCATAAACATCTGATTCAATATAACACATGACTTGTTCTTTTATCAAGAGTAGCATGAATTAACCATAGTACTTAACTAGTACACATTCTCAGCCGATTTTTAATCATACAAATTAATGTACTTAAAGTGTAAACATCATATAGTAACAAATTTTAAAGGTTCGTATAACAGATTTTACATGCATTGGTCAATGGAAACTTTAGCTAGCTGTTGTGTAAATAGCTTTGGGGCACTTAAATTATGTCAACAGAAAAAGTACTAACTGGACACTTTTATACCAGCAAATTAATGTTTTTATTAATTATTACTCCCTTTTATTCATTTTAATTGATTTTTTTAGCTGTTTTCACACATATTAAGAAATTCACACTTTAGCATTAATTAACAAAAATATTGATCATACTAACCTTATTGTTCATTGGAAATACAACAAATACTCCTAGACTATTTATTCCAAGAACAACTTTCGAAAAAAGAAGTTAATTCCTTTTTGATAAGCGATAAAATCAAATATTATGAACTACAAAAGAAAAGTCAATAAATCAATTAAAGTGGACCGAAGGGAGTATCAATTTTAATATATCTATACAACACGTAAGTACTATTTTATAAAATCAATTTCAACAATTAAAAATATTTTTACGCATTTATTTGTAATTAACTACTTTCAATTAGTTAATCAAGCCAAATGTGCTCTTAATAGGACGAAAATGCATTTGATCAATTTAGTTAATTCAAAAAGGTTTTAAATTTTAATAGAAGAAAGAATAGAAACGTCAAAATCTTGGAGGCAATTATCCCTGTTAGCCCCTTAATTAAATATCGGGGTCGGGGGTTCAGAGTACAAGGTCAGGGTGTGGGTTCAGAGTTTGGGTTATGGAGTATAGGTTTCCTAAGTCGAGGTCCGGGGTACAAGGGTCAAAGGGTTTGGGATCGAAGCTCGAGGTCATGGTTGGAGGCAAGGGCGAAGCTACATGTTTTAAAGGATGGTCAACTAACCACCCTTATCGGAAATTACACTTCATATATAGGTAAAATATTAGGTTTTAGAGGTATGTAACATATACTGAACACTCTTTGTCGGAGAATATTTTTTACTTCTTTCAAGTTTGAACACTCTTGAGTAAATTTTTAGTTTTGCCACTGGTTGGAGGGAGAGGTAGGGGTCATGTTTCAGAGGTTAGGGTCGGGTGTCAGTGTCAGGGGTCCTGGGATTGCGGTTCAGGGGTAGGGGTTCCGGTGCCTAGGGATCGAGGGCATGCGGAGAGGGTGGCGGGATTGGTGTCGGGAGGGGTGGGGTAGGGTGGGGGGAGGCAGGGGCATGAGTTGGTTGGTGGGCGAGGGGTGTGTGTGTCGGAGGTGAGGCAGGGTGGGTTATGGTGGGTCGGGGCCGAAGAAGGGGTGGTGTCGAGGTTAGGGGTATGGTGCGGTGTGCCAGGGTGCGATGATGGCGGACGCTGGATTGTGGTAGGGGTGGGGTAGGGAGCGTTGAAAGAGAGTTTTGAGAAATATTTTTCCTCCTTTTGGGAGGGAAGTTATTTTTCTTAAATTGGAAAAAATAAGTTCATAAAAAAAATAATTTGTCAAATATTTAATCCAACCAAACATGAAACATATTTTTTAGAATATGTTTTCCTCCATAACAAATACACCCAAAGTGAACTTGGATTTTATCTAATAGAAGTCCAAGCATGAAATGGGAACAATTCAAGATATCTCAACATTCATGGTAGAACAAGAATTTTCTAGCATTATTTCTTATTAATCCTCTTCTTTCGGTTAGTTTGTCGCATAATAATTGTTTAACATGACCTTTTCTAGTTTTCCGATAGGTTGTAGGTTATCGGAGGAACTTCAAGACTGGGTACACACATACTAAGAAAGAGAAAGCATAATAAATTGGTAAAAGTAGCGTTTGTCAACCACAAAATTGAATGCACAACCCCCAATAATTTCTTTAAACATTTAATATTGTTAAACCTATAAAATAATCACTAAGACAGGGCATATGAGTATATCAAATTGGCACTATATACGTAGAGGTTTGAATGTTTCTTTGAATTTAGTAATTAATCTGTCCTTTTAGACTTATCTAAACACTTTTTTGTTGGTATTAACTCATCAAACCCCTAGTCTTTTCTCTTTATGGGGTTTTCTAGTCAAATAGTGGGTCATCCAAGAAATATGTATGGAAGTTTCATATAACTTTGAGCTTCCACTTTCTGCAATATACTACTACTATTGAAAGAGGCGTGTCTATTTCATTAATATTCACCAACTCAAAAATACCTATCCTAAACACATGTAACCTAAGCAAATGCATCATCAAATAATTGAACACTTAAAAATTCCTAAATAAAAAATTGTATAGAAGATCAGAATACACAACTCAAGATATAAATTTTAATGTATTTTACCTTGGGGTCATGAATTGGTTGGATGGATTAAGAAAAATAAAATCTCATATAAAATAATTATACAATATTTGGTTGGACGGATTAGGAAGAATAATCATATTCCGGCATAACTAATGCAATATTTGGTTGGTTATATAAGAAAAATAATTTCGCATAACTAATACTATAATGCAGTATCTGGCTGCATGTATTAAAAATACCACAATTAAGCTATGCAGGGATAAATATACTACTCTATACAAGATAAACTAACCCATACACGTGTTAGCAATGCAAAAATTAATGTATTTAAAGAAAAGTGTTCTAAAGGTAGATAATCTCTTTCCATGTATTACTATTTACTGTGTAACAATTTATACATAACTATTCAACGCATATATAATTTCTGCATTATAATATATGCATATAACTTGCATCTGAACAAAACAGCCCCGTAGTGATATGTCAATATTTGTTTTTCCAAAAAAAAAAAAGAATATGATTAAATTTTGAACATCTCTATTCTCTTATCACTAATTTTGACTTAAAAAATGAGGAATTATTGTATTCTTTTGTATAGCTCGTAGGTCATGCGACTAAATTTGTCAATGTTATTAGTTTTAAAACCTTGGAGGTTAGGCTACGTTTGGCGTTTACTTGGATGTATAGAGCTTAGCATTTACGTCAGCAATGGCGATTTCTACCAACAAGGTCAACGTCGTCAGTGTTAAATTTCCTAAGAACATACTAGAATTTGACTTGAATAAGAAACTGATCAACTTCCAAGTAAAAGTAATTTTTCTTTGCAAGACGATTTAAATATGCAAACAAAGTAAACTTGCTTCCACGATCCATTAATATTTTATTATTTGTCACTCTGATTCATCTCTAGCAAAAAACAAAAGTAAGATCATAATACACAACTCACAAGTTATAGAATTTTCGTGCATTTTATCTTTGTGCATGATTTGTCAAATTTTAAAAAGAAAAATATGAATATATTTTGAATATTTTATTCTCTTATCTAGTCTTGTTAGAGATTCATACATCAGTATAAAATATAGCTAGATCTGGAATATATTTTTTATATATAATTCGACTGAGATGAGCTTAAATGGAACCATATGAATGGTGACATTTTATATAGTCGATTTTGACTTGTTTGGAAATGAGATCCAATAATTGTTGTTGTATTACGATCTTATCACAAAATTGATTTGAGGAATTATTGTATTTTTTGTTTATTACTTTTAGTTTCACGCGACAAAATTAGTTATTGTGATTAAACTTATCTAAATTGTTTTTGTAAAAAAAGAAAAAGAAAGAATCTTGGAGGTTACGGTACGTTTGGCGTTTACTTGGAGATATTGAATTTGAAGCTTAGCAGATTATATTAGCAACTGCGATTTCTAATTTCTACTAGGTCAACGTCATCAGTGTTGAATTTTCTATTGAAGATACTATTATTTGACTTCAAAAAAAATAAATAATAAAGAACTTCCAAGTAAAAGTCTTGTAATTTTCTTCTTTCATTTCTCCACAATTTCTGTTAACCTATAATGTCGCTATAATCTTTGAAATGTGGGGTAAACGCGTTATTCATTTATTTAGGGTAAAAAATCGATATTTAACTGCTAGCTATTTGCTTCTAAAATTCTAGCAATTTGCAAAGACTTTATCAATCAAACGATGCTTGAAAGTTCTAATAAAGAAAAGACAAGTTACACTGATTAACAAAATACTAAAAAATAAGTAAGAAAACAATTTATTTTTTACGAAAACAATTTCCCTGAAAATATTCTACCAAACACGCATAGTCTTAAATGTAAAAGAAAAAACCAACTTGAAGAGAGAATTTGGAAAATCAAAATAAAAGTTAAAAGAAGAAAACTAAAGTGGTTAAGAAAAATGATTTTACATTGAAAGAGTAAAAAAGGTTAAAGAATTCCTTTACTTTGAAAGAGTAAAAATTGGTTAAAAAATTCCAATTTTATAGCGTCTTAATTCCCCAAAGTCTATTCCACGTGCTTTACCCCACTCGTCCAACTAACACAGCCCTACGTGTGGTTAGTGTTAAATTTGGGGTATTATTACTTTTACTTCGCGCCATAAATAATTAAATATAATAGTCAAAAAAATATATAAAATTTGTATAATTTTTATATATAATATACATAATATATATACATACAAAAAATATAGCGACTATATAGTGTCATTTTTTCGTTAAATTTCCTATAAACATACTAGAATCTGACTTCAACAAGAAACTATACTTTCATGTAAGTAATTTTCTTTTGCAGGCGATTTAAATATGCAGGGATATTATTAGTGACATAGTGGTCTTGCAGCCACTATCTACTATAATAATTTGTCATTTAACTCCACAATTGATATTAATCTAAGTCGTTATAATATTTGAAACTCATGCATAAACGCGTAATTTGTTGAGGGTGAAAAAAATACTCCCTACGTTTCAAAAGTCTTTTTATTCCTTAAACTTTATACCAAATCAACTATATTATCTAAATTGAAAAGGAGGAAGTATCATTTAATTAATAGTAACTGACTATTTCTAAGAATAGCATGTTGTAAAGGCTTTTATCCATCAAAAATGCCTATCCAGAGTACATGAAACCCAAGCAAATGTATCATAAAAAAATCGAACACTTAAAGATTCCTAAATGCAAATGGTATGTAAGATCATAATACACAAGTCACTAGTTATAGAATTTTAGTGCATTTTATCTTTGTGATTTGTCAAATTTTCAAAAGAAAAATATGAATATTTTTTTGAACATTTTATTCTCTTAACTAGTCATGTTAAAGATTCATACGTCAATACACAATATAGATAACTTCTTGATCTGCAGAAATAATTTTTATAAAATTCGGCTGAGATGAACTTAAATGGAACGATATGAACTACGAGGTCTCATATAGCCGACTTTGCTTGTTTGGAATTGAGCCTCAAATATTATTGTTGTATTATGATCTTATCACAAAAATTGATTTAAAATTTGAGGAAGTATTTTTGATGATTTATTACTTTTATTTTCATGCGACAAAATTAGTTATTGTCATTAGACTTATCTTGATTTTTTTTTATCTTGGAGGTTACGGTACGTTTGGCGTTTACTTGGAGATATTGAAGCTTAGCAGATTACATCAGCATTTGCGATTTCTAATTTCTACTAGGTCAACGTCATCAGTGTTGAATATTATACTATTGAACATACTAGTATTTGACTTCAAAAAAGAAAAAGAAAAAAAAGAACTTCCAAGTAAAAGTCTTTTAATTATCTTCTTTCGTTTCTCCACAATTTGTGTTAACCTATGACGTCGTTGTAATCTTTGAAAATGTGGTGCCAGGGCCGGCTCTAACAGGGCAAGGCTCGTGCCTTATGCCACCAAATTTGGGGGGCCATTTTTAAAAACAATAGTTTTATAGGTATTTTAAAAAATAAAATTTAGTACTTTTAATACAAAAGTAGAGTTTTAATATAAAATAAAATAAAGCTCTTTAGACATGTAAATAAAGTAATAATTTGTCATATTTAAAAATGGGTAGTTTTCTCAACCTTTCAGTTTTACTCATTCATTAGATAATGTATAAAACTTTTACTCTCCCTTTCTTAATATGTAAGTTAATCTTTCTTTTTCCCAATCTCCTCATATTTCGGAAACCCCTACTTATTTTTTGTCCTTCTCTTTAATATTCTTTTTTCTTCAAGATTTCATTACTCACTTTCTTTCTCCAAGATTTCATTAGTTTCAATGTTCAACAATACTTCTAAGCTTCCAATAATTCTATACTTCTATTGCTCTATAAAATGGTGTATGTTGTTCGTCGATAACATAGTGCTAATTGATGAGTCACGAACCAATGTTAACGAGAGGTTGGAGGGTTGGAGACATGCCCTTGAGTCTAAGGGTTTCGAGCTGAGCAGGACGAAGACGAAATACCTGGAGCGTAAGTTCAGCACTGAGCTGAGGGAAGTGGGCGTGGAAGTGAGGCTTGAATCACAGGTCATACCAAGTAGTGGCAATTTCAAGTACCTTGGGTCGGTTATCGAGAGGGAATGGGAGATTGCCGAGGATATCACACATCGTATTGGGGTGGGGTGGATGAAGTGAATGTTAGCATCTGGAGTCTTGTGTGATAAGAGAGTGCCACTGATACTCAAAGGTAAGTTTTACAAAGCAGTGGTTAGACCGTCCATGATGTATGGGGTTGAGTGTTGGCCTGTTAAGAACTCACATATCTAGAAGATGAAAGTAGCAAAAATGAAGATGTTGAGGTGGATGTGCGGACACACTAGAATGGATAAGATTAGGAATGAAGATATTCGGAAGAAGGTGAGTGTGGCTCCTATTAATGACAAGATGTGGGAAACGAGGCTCAGATGGTCCGGACACGTACAATGGAGAAGCCCGGATGCTCCGGTAAAGAGGTGTGAGCTGTTGGCTTTGGAGGGTACCAGAAGAGGTAGAGGACGACCTAAAAAGTATTGGGGAGAGGTAATCTAGCAGGACATGGCGAGGCTTCAAATTTCCGAGGACATGGATCTTGATAGGAGGTTGTGGAGGTCAAGTATTAGGGTTGTATATTATGAGGTAGTTGAGTCTCTCTTACTTCGTACCTTTGTGAGGCTAGTCTGGTAGGGTTTTTATCGATGTCAGCTAGTGGCAATGTTGTGTCTTACTACTCTTTTATTTTTCATAGTGTCGGGCCTATGTACTGTCTATCGCGTTTGCTTTGCATCTACTTTCTTATTTTCATGATGTTTTTCCTATGGTTTCTATTGGTGATACTGATATTGTCTCATTTCCTCTTCTTGAGCCGAGGGTCTACCGGGGTAGGGGTAAGGTCTGCGTACATACTACTCTCACCAGACTCCACTAGTGGGATTTCACTGGTTTGTTATTGTTGTTGTTGTTGTTGTATTGCTCTATAAAATCTTATCTAAGATCAACAATTTCTCAAGAAAGCTTAAATGAGTTGGCTATATTATCAATTGAATAAGAATAATTAGAGAAAATCGATTATAAAAAAGATTATTAACAACTTTGTATTTCAAAAAACTAGAAGAATAGACTTCAAATAAAAACATATGTTATAACTTTCTTTTAAAAATTTAGGTCTCATATTAAACTTTGGCTTTAGGCCCCGCACATTCTTGAGCCGTCCATGTGTGGGGCAAATGCGTTATTCATTTATTTAGGGATTTCACTGGTTTGTTGTTGTTGTTGTTGTTGTTGTTGTTGTTGTTGTTGTTGTTGTTGTTGTTGTTGTTGTATTGCTCTATAAAATCTTATCTAAGATCAACAATTTCTCAAAAAAAATTAAATGAGTTGGCTATATTATCAATTGAATAAGAATAATTAGAGAAAATCAATTATAAAAAAGATTATTAACAACTTTGTATTTCAAAAAACTAGAAGAATGAACTTCAAATAAAAACATATATTATAACTTTCTTTTAAAAATTTAGGCCTCATATTAAACTTTGGCTTTATGCTCCGCATATCCTTGTGCCGTCCATGTGTGGGGCAAACGCGTTATTCATTTATTTAGGGTAAAAAATCAATATTTTACCAAATACACCCAAAATGTCTTAAATGTAAAAGGAAAAAGGTTTTTTTCACTTTTAACCCGCACTAGAAACTATTTACATTTTATAGTCGAAAAAGTGTATAAAATATATATAATTTTTGTATATAACATACAGAATGTATATGCATACGAAAATATATATTTTTCGGCTATTATTTTGAGAGTGACTATACAGTGTCATTTTCCCAAAAGAAAAAACCAACTTGAAGAGAGAATTTGAAAAATCAAAATAAAAGTTAAAAGAGGAAAACTAAAGTGGTTAAGAAAAATGATTTTACTTTGAAAGAGTAAAAATGGTTACGAATTCCATTATACTTTGAAAGAGTAAAAATTGGTTCAAAAATTCCAATTTTATAGCGTCTTAAGCCCAAAGTCTATTCCACGTGCTTACCCCACTCATCCAACTAACACAGCCCCTATGTGTGTGTTTGTGTATGTCTCTCTCTTTTTCAATTTCCTTTCTTCCTCTTCATTACTATATATATATAAATCAGCTCATAGCAATCAGTGTAAAGAACAACAACGTTATAACACAACAGGAATAGCTCAGAAAAAAGGAAATCTATTTCAGAAGAACAAAAGACAGCCAATTGATTTCTCTTGTCCCATATATATTAACCCACCGTTACTCTGCTTTTGTGTATATTTTCTTCATCTCCATTTTCTTGATTCACTCAGCTTCTTGCATTGAGGTAAAAAAACTCTTTTTTCTTTTTTATTGATTCTCTGTATTGGTTTCTTATGAAAATAATGGTAGTAGTTCTTGAAATTCTGTTTTTTGACTAGTTGGATGCATGATCTGTGATTTGCAGACATATTCTTTTTGTAATGTGTGTGTGTGTATACATTATGATCATCGTCTGAAATGGGGTGTCTGAAGTTTTGTGTGTATTTATATATATTCTGATCTAGTTTATGAGGTGTATAAGATGTTAAAAATTTTATTTTTGAAATTTGGTTCTTGTAGATTCTTTTTTGATATTTACCAATGGGTTATATAATGTCAAATAAGTATACGCTTTGTTTCTTCCTTTCTTGTTTGAAACATTCTCTGCTTTTTCTTGGAAATAACAGTATCTTTTTGACCAGTCCAAATTTTTGTAAAGTTCTTCTATTGTTTAATTATTACTAGTACAAGAGTTGGTTTCATAGTATAAAGGGTATTAGTACAGCTGCATAATATGGTATTCAAGTTTTACATTATGTGCTTACATTTGGCATTAGATCCAAATATGAATTATTCAACTAAAAATATTTGTTCTTTTAACAGGATTTCAGGTCTAATAATCTGTTCAAGATCCATTCTGAAGTCGTATGGGGATATCGTTTTCGTGCCCATTTTCTTCTCATTGTGATTTGGAAAACAGTCTTGAATCTATTATTGTGAAGTCTATCAACTTTGGTGATAATGAACAGAAGACACTGTTACATTCCATTAGCTTCAAAAGCCAAGATTCTGAACCCATAGTAATGCAATCAGATGGTTCAGGAAATATGTTGATAGAAAAATCTGTCAGTTTTAAGACAAAGGAAAATGCAATGGACATGTTTAGCATGAACGAAGAAACTCCGAAATCGCCTTTGGTATATAGTAACAGCCCAAAACATGAGGCAGCTCTGAAATTGCAGAAAGTGTACAAGAGTTTTCGGACTAGACGAAAATTAGCAGATTGTGCCGTTCTTATTGAGCAAAGTTGGTATGTATTTTTCTCTAAGAAATTATTTCCTTTCAAAAGATTGTATTTGATTTCAGATTTTCCTGATACAATTTTCAATTTGTTTCAGGTGGAAGCTATTAGATTTTGCAGAACTTAAACATAGTTCTATTTCATTTTTTGATCTTGAGAAGCATGAGACTGCGATTTCGCGCTGGTCAAGAGCAAGAACAAGAGCTGCCAAGGTAAACTTTGATCACAACATTTTTGTATGTTATTCTTGAAACTTTCAATAGAATTTGTGGAATTACTAACTTCTTTCCTTCTTCGTGCAGGTAGGCAAAGGCTTATCTAAGAATGGCAAAGCACAGAAACTTGCTTTACAACATTGGCTTGAAGCTGTAAGCAATTATCTATGCTACTTTGATTTTGTTATTTTGGTTAATTACGTATCATCTGGCGCTGACATATAGGTGGTGGTTGTGTTTAATAGATCGATCCAAGACATCGTTATGGACACAACTTGCATTTCTATTATGTTCAATGGTTGCATTCTCAAAGTAAAGAGCCCTTCTTCTACTGGTAAGTCTGGTCAAATTTATACATTTGTTATGATCATGAACATATAATTCTTCTCATTTGCTAATGATTTTTTCTATGAAGCAGGTTGGATATAGGAGAAGGCAAAGAAGTGAATCTTGTCGACAAATGCCCACGATGGAAACTTCAGCAGCAATGCATCAAGTACCTTGGTCCGGTATGTCTTTAGTCCTTCTATCAATCTTAAGTACTTTCTTGCATATTTAGATTACATGTTTCTGAGATTTTGAAGTTTTACTTACTATAATTGGTTTGACAACAGATGGAAAGAAAGGCTTATGAAGTTGTAGTGGAAGATGGGAAGCTTTTCTACAAGGAAACTGGGAAGGTACTTGACACAACTGGTGAACCAAAAGGTGCTAAGTGGATATTTGTCCTTGGCACATCTAAAAACTTATATGTTGGAAAGAAAAAGAAAGGATCATTTCAGCATTCCAGTTTCTTGTCCGGGGGCGCCACATTAGCTGCTGGAAGGATAGTTGTGGAACAAGGAGAATTAAAGGTATAGTCACTAGAAACCTTTTCTTTCAAAATAAACGTAGCAACTTATCGATGAACATCTCTCTCGATTCTAAATCTTATATTGTTTGGTGTTTTCAACAGGCTGTTTGGCCTCATAGTGGACATTATCGACCTACTCCAGAAAACTTTCAAGACTTCATTTCGTTTCTTAGGGAGAACGACGTTGACCTAAGTGATGTTAAGGTACAGAATTTTGCACTTCAAGATTGAGTCATGATTTTCTGTTACATTTTAAGTTCCAATGCTGAATAGTATATCATATTATGCAGCTTGATTCTGTTGATGATGAAGATGATTCTATTGGCAAGAAGAATGGCGTATACTTCAGAGATAACTCTTCTGATGACGAAATAGCTCAAAAAGATGATCCAGAGATTACATTAGAAGTCTCAACTTCAGAGAAAAATGAGTTGAAAGAACACGCGACGATGCCTGCTGCTTCACCACTTAACAAGTTAAGACCATCTCATAGCTTCAGTGACAAATTGCCTAATCTAAAAATACCAAGCCACGACGATTTACTAGAGAGATTAAAGAATGAAAATGAAACCGTTAAACTAGAATCACCAACAGATGGATATGAATCAGCTAGAGAGTTATTTGCTTCTGAACAAGACAGTAAAGAAGAGACAATTCCACAAGAATGTATACTCCAGAGGATAAATTCACATAAAGAAATGAAGTCATTTCAATTAGGAAAGCAACTGTCTTGTAAATGGAGTACTGGAGCTGGACCTCGAATCGGATGCTTGAGAGATTACCCTTCACAGCTACAATCTCATGCATTAGAAGAAGTGAACTTATCCCCTAGAAGTGCTCGTCGTCTCAATTTTTATTCGAGGTCATCAACCCCAACGAGCTTTAGCAGAGAAATGCAAGAGCCTTTTCTGCATTCGCCTCATGACTCAAGAAGACATTCCTCTCCATTTTGTAAAGGACTCTAAATTCAGTCGTGGAACCTCATAGTAATGACATAGGATTAGATATCATTTATTCATTTATTGTGAATAGTAAAGACATAGGAATTCTTTCACATTCTTTCTAGGAATTCTTTGACAGTTCTTTTTTTTTGTCAATTCAAATTTGTATACATTTCTTGTTCTTATTATCAGAAAGCAGGATTATCATTGTAGAACTTTGCGAGTTCCTATATGTTGTAGTTGGAAAAAAAGAAATGAGAAACAAAAAGAAGAAATTTTTTCTTTCATCAAAGTTCCCTTTCAATTAAACATTTGATCTTTGAGAAGATGATATCGAGATGTATTCTGGCAATGTTGACAGAAAAGAAACAAAGGGGACATTCATTCAATACCCCTGGTTTTGTATTGACTATGACATTGACTTATAGTCTACTTGCTTAGTTATTAGCCTTTTTTTTATAGTCAAATACTTTGTAAAGTGTTTCAGTTGATCAATTATAGTGTGTTAATTCTTTTATGTATTCCCACCTCTGCTTCCCTCTTTTATGCTGTGTAATCATTAGTAAAATAGAGCTATTGATGTTGGAAACTTCTTTTTTTTTAATGTCAATCTTGAATAACTCATAGACAATATAGTATTCAGATTTCCCATAAATTGCTCCTGCATTCTTACTAAAAAACAAATTCCAAAAAATAATGCCAAACACTTGTACATACTCTCATTACTTATGAATGAGTCCCTATAATATAACTTTAGATAAGAAGTTGAAAAATTATTATTTGTATTTTGATGATTCTTTTCGAGTCTTTTATATATAATTATTCCATCGGCGAATTTCAGCTATTATCATTGATCAATGCTCCACTAGCTAATTAGGTGGGGGAAAAAAAGTTAGAAAATGACATTGTATAGCCGCTCTCAAAATAATAACCGGAAAAATGTATATTTTTTGTATATGTATACATTATGTATGTTATATACAAAAAAATATATAAATTTTATACACTTTTTCGGCTACTAAATATAAATAGTTTCTGACGCGGGCTAAAAGTGAAAAAAGCCCAAAACAATATACAAATTCATATGCGAGTAATGGAAGCTGCGAGTGGCTAATTAAAACCACGTTTAAGAGAACCTAGTATTAGGTTTTTTTACAATCACCTGATACATCTAGACATTATACGTAGTCTGAACAAGACTGATGCAAATGCATAACTACTTAATTAGAACTAATGAATTAATTAAATACTCAATCATTGTAACGTACTTCTAACTTCAGGACGGATATAGGATTTAATAACTGCGGGTATCATTATTTCTGAAATATAATTGGTGCATATTGGTTCCCAACATGTAAGACACATTGGTTGTCACATGTTAACCTCTATACATCAAGATGCACAGAACTAAGAATACTTTATATTAGAACTCAAAACAGTGGATGATGTTGGTTTTGAGCTAAATAGGAACTTTTGGTGGGTGAACGTTGAGACATCAAAAGAAGAGGTCATGTATGAGTCCACGAAGAATTTCTTGATAATGAGCGTTTCACTCCCTTATTAAAGGTGATTTGACCACCCTTAACAGAAAAATTATATTGGGTATATAGGTTAAATATTCGATTTTAAAAGTATATAATACATATTGAACATCTTTTGTCGTGATTTTTTTTTTTACTTCTTTTAAATTTGAACATCCTTAGAAAAATTATTGGTTCCGCTACTGCTTAGTGGGCGTACCCAGCAAATCGGGATTAGTCTAATTACTGAACGAATAATTAAAAAGAAAAAAGAAGAAGGGAACGTGGTCTAAAAGATTTATGACAATATGATGGGCTTATGTTGGATTAAGATTTGCATTATTTCTAAAGCCAATTGTTAATGTCTTCAAGATACAAAACAAGGGATAGTTGAAAGTACAGACAATACCTTAAAAAAAGGAAAAGAATATTTTCTGCAAAATATGTAATTATCAAACTCAATGTTTGTTGGTTAAGTTCATGAATTAGTCAATAATTATGGAATTTTAGCAACACTTTTTAAATGCATTCCTAACAAAAGGCTGCAGACTTTAATTTGCTATGACAAACTTGCCTTAATTTGAGCGCAAAAGCTTTATGTCGCATGATTGATCAACACTTGTTGGGGTCGTTTTGTTTTCACTTATGGGGATTAGAAAGTAACTTTAATATAAAATTCAGTATTATTTTATATCTGTGTTTTGTTGTCATTTTATTTTCAGTATAAGCAATACATACATGACTTTATACAAACAATTCCAATATTATTTAATAACATATTTAATTTATGATAATTTATACTATCTTTCCTAAGCTAATTATTTAAAAATACATTAAATATATTATTGTTATTGTTGTTATACATGCCTGCGCCTACGGAGATAAAACATCTAAAGAACAAAATAACCTTGATTTCAACTTTTTAGTACTTCAAAAGCAAAGGTGAAATTGTAAACATTGACATCATACGTTGCGTATCTATTTTTAATACAAAATATTCACTGATTCACACACAAAAAAAATTATACTCCATATGTAATAATTAACACGATGATTATTAGTATGTGTACTATTTTAATATAATTCATGTATAACCTTGTTCGTGAACCTAAAAATCTTTTAACATATTAAATAATTGTTGCGTCATTTATGGGTATTAAGCTATCTTTGCTTTCGGCCCAAACAAAAAAGATTAGCTTCTTTTTGTCCGAAGAAAAAAATTGGATATTGTGATTCTTCATTGAGTTGCTTTCTTTTTTTTTTCTTTTTTGTTTTTAATTTTAATAAACGAGTTGCTTTTGCTGGCTTTATAACATCTTATTTTCTAAAACTATCTTATATTATGCCATTCAACTACCTTTCATTTTAATTTTCTAAACCATTTTATAAAACCGCTTTGACATTTTTTTCTGTTTCTTAATTTTATTTTCTAAAACCGCTTTGACTTTTCTTCTCTTTCTCTTTTTGGTTGTCCTTTTTTTTAAAACATAAATGTTGATGTTGTCGTTCTTGATTTGGTAATTTCGAACATATCATTGTTTTCTTACTCTAATTCCAAACCCCATCTTTTTTATATTTGAAGATTTCGCAAAGCCAAATCAAGTAAATAAATAGATTCTAGCACTGTCTATAGCTCATGTAATACTTTTTTAGATATTGTATACATAAGTTAAATATTTTTTATATATAAAAAAGGTAGCTCGATGTACGAAACCTTATGTGTTTACGCAATTCAGGAAAGGTTGCACCCCAAAAGAACTTGATATCGGTAGCTTGCCTTAGGTAAGATTTCATAGTTTGAACTCGTGGCTTATAATCAGATGAAGAGATCTTTACTGTTACTCGAAAGCTTCTTTTTTAAACATATTTTATATGTCTTTACCCTTAAATCGGATAACAATTAAATTTATACGCGATTTTAAGGATATGTGATTTAATTCAACACAAATAATCAAGAATATTAGATAAGCGAAATAAACGATCAAACCAGTTGTAGTGTTATAGCCTAGCCCAAACCTAGGTTGAACAATGACCTCGCCCTCGATTGGACCCTCGGCTCGAACCCAGTTATTAATGAAGAACAGAACAATTAAATAAGGACTTTAGTTGTAGCTACAAAGCAAAAAAAAAACTTGAATCTCTTTGATTTGCGTGTTATCATGTCCGTTACAAAAGAAAAACTTCTCTTTTATATAGAAGGAGAGTTTCAACCTTAGTATATGTCTAAAAAAGATAAAAATCTTATTTTCTCTTTAATTATTAATCCGTAACCGACATCGAGCGAGATCTGCGCCGTGATATCCGGTTAGATACGAATATCACGGCCATCTATTTGTTGTGTATAACCGTTTCCTGTGTTTCCCAAGGTCTTAGAACTCGTTCTGGGTCTGGGACGCGTTACTTTATCATGTCCGATAATGAACACAGCTTTCGCCTTTCATGGATCTCGATACGAAGGACTCCCAGCCCCGATTTCATTCTCGTACGTCCATGACCTTCTTCCGTTTTCTTCATCGGGAAATCGGGGTATGCATTACCCCCGATTTTACCCGTATACAGATAGTCCCCTCGTTTTCCAGAGAGTAGGTTTACCGAAATGATGGGGAATGATAGATGAAACCTGGTTTCTTCCTTCGTACGTTACAACTGAGATGGCGGGTAAATCGAAACGTCCCATCAGTTGCGTCATTCTTACTTCGGAACACGTGTCAATCACCGACTGGCTGCCTTCGAATGCGAAACGCCGCGCATTGATTGTTTTACCCCTATAAAAGGTTCAACCTTTTTCACTTCTTCTACTTTCCGATTCTAGATTTTACCCTCGAATTCTCTAATGGCGTTTAACTTCTCCAAATCTTTATACATTGTTATTTGAGCCTTCATAACTTCATCTTCAATCCTCATACATTTTCTTTGAACCTTCAACCCATACCTTCATACTTTCATACCATCTTCAAATCTTCATATTTTTTGTCAAACCTTTATACTCTTATTCATATTTCCCATATTACAATGGCAAAAACCTCCAAGTCAGTGCCTCAGCAGGCTGCTCCTTCATCTTCCCACTCGGCCGCAGATGCCAAGGTGGCCGTTCCCGAAGTGGCTCAGAAGTCCCCCATGAAGAGCTTCATACCCGGGGGCTCTATCGGGAACGACTTCAATGTCGAGAAGGCCTCTAGTCAACAAGTCCGAGCGGACTGTAAATGAGAGGGTAAGGACGTGGTCGTCCCCGGGCTCAATGACGACATCACTACTCATGTGAAGGGGTATTTAAGTGTTTACACTTACCCCTTCACGCTCGCCCCGTTGGACCCCATAGTTCTTGCTTTCTACAAAAGGTATGAGGTGTGCCTTGGAAAAATCCACTCGTGCTTCTGGAAGATCGTGATCCTCATACGCCATTTTGTAATCAATACCGAATCCCCTCGGTTCACCCTTGACCATCGACTCCACCTATACAGTCCCCGAATTTTCCGAGGGGGCTGATCAAGCTTGTTCGCCGAGCAAGCAAGGCTCCTTTTTCGAGCATTGATGAGGACCGAGGCTAGCAGGGGAGGTTCGTTCGGGTGAAAACTGAAGACCTGATCCCTCTCGAGTTTTTTCAGTTCCCTGAGAAGTGGAATGTATCTCGTAAATATTGTATTTCTAGAGTATTCACTTATCTTTATTCCTTCTCTCATTACCCGTGTTTGTTCTCGTGCAGCTGTTGCCCAAGTCCCTAATGCAATTCCCCGATTCAAGGAGTGGATCAAGGGGATCTGCAAGCAGATGCCGTACTCTGAGCGCACATGGAGAAAGCTCTCTAAGGGAAAATGGGAGGCCCGATCCCATAGTGAGGTTCTTTCCTGAGTAATCACTTCCATGTTTTTAGCTTACACAATGCTAACTTTTTCTCCTTTCTCACATGTTTGCTTAAGATCACCGAACTTAGGACATTAGATGAGGATGAGGATCCTTCCTCACTCGTTGAACCCTTCGTTTCGGGGCAGCCCGGGGTTGCCGCGAAGGAGGAGGAGAAGAAGAAGAAAAAAGAAGAAGAAGAAGAAGAAGAAGAAAAGAAAGTCATCGGCTTCCGCGGACACCGAGGCGAAGAAGAAGAAGGTGACCATCCGGTCCGGAAGCCCAAATAGAATACCAAGTTCAGGGTACCAGAACCCGATTCTCTCTACCGGCTCAGAGACGAGGCCGAAGACGACAACCTTTTTATTTCTCATGGTTGAGGGGGAGCAAGCAACAACCGAGAAAGAGGACCATGAGGTCAATCGCCCTCTAACTCGGGAACCAGAGGGAGAGACAGAGGTTGCGGCCCCCCAGGAAGCCACTCCTGTCCTGAAGGAGACAACCGGTGTCATTGACATCGTGAAGACACCCTCCTATACTGAGTCCATGGTCGAAGAGGCCCAAGAGGGCAAAGAGAAGTTAAGCAAGGTAGTGCAGGGCCAAGACGACGCCATTAACACGTTCTTTGATGGCATAGATATGGCCGCATTAGAGGAGTTTTCCGGGTTTGGTCACCTGGAGGTCCCGAAGAAGTATGAGTCATCGGGAGCAGGCGGGCCAAGTTTGAGCCCAAGGCTAGTGAAGCAATTCTATGCTCTGAGCGTGGACCCTGAGCGCAAGAGAACATGTCGTTCTTACAATCCACAAGGATGCCCGGGTCCTATATGCTCTGATGTGCGTAGCCTAGCTACCTCCGATGCCTGGTGACCGAGGAGGACCGGGCAAAGATGAACAAGGTGGGTATGTTGAGCCTCTTCAACGAGGCGCAACAGGCACTGAACCGGGTAAGGCGCCAGCCCTTTGTAACCCTTTGTGAATCTCACTTTGGTTTTTGATGTCCTCTACTAACTTCATTGTTTTTTAGGCTTTAGTGTTGCATTATGAAATCTTCCTCTGGCACCACTTGAAGATTAGCCAGCTGAGTTTGAGTTCAAAGAGCAGGTCCGGAAGAAGGACATGTACATGGCTCTTAGTGAGCAGCAGGACGAGGCCCTCAAAGACCTCCCTATTCTCCAAGCCGAGCTGGAAAAATCTTAGAAGGAGGACTCAACCCTGAAGCGGGAACATGCCGACCTTGTTGAGAAGGTAAAGATCTTTGAGGCTAAAAATGAGAAGCTAGTCGTGGTGACTAACAACACAACTTCACAGGTCCAAGAGAAGATAGACTTGATCGACCAACTTCGGGTTGAGATGGATGAGGTCAAGGCCACGACTGAAGTGTGGAAGGGCAGGATGGACCTGCTGGCTTCGAAGAAAGAAGCTGCAAGGGTAGAACTGGCATTGGTCGAGAACCAACTTCGGGTGGTGAAGGACAAAGCCGATAAGTTGTCCCGGCTTAGTGATGATCTCCGGGCATAGCTGAGCTCGTCCGTCACGAAACGGGATGATCTCGGACAAGAATATACCACACTGAGGTCCAAATTAGATGTAACCTCTGTCGATGCCGAGGAAATTGTGGCCCAGTATAAGGCCGATGTGGAGGTACCCGAGACCCGCTTAAAGATGAAGATTGAGTACATAAAGCGGCTATCCCGGAGAGAGACCCTCAAAGAGATCCATGCCCGAGGTTTTGACCTATCGGCCGAGATTGAATAAACTATGAGGCTCTAGGCTGAGGCAAAAGAGCTCTACGAGCCTGAGGGCCCCGAAGGCTCCGATGGTTCCGACGACGAGTCGGGCCTCAGTGAAAACCAGGCGTAGATACCTTAGTATTTTCTAGTTTTTCCTTATGTATTTTTTTTTGTTTATGTTAAGGTCGTTCTATTGGGACTTTGTAAATATATTTTGGAGTATATAAAATTTTTCGCTTTCTGGCAATATCGTGTCTTTACTTTTTGAGCATCTACTTGCAATTTCTATTTGCGTATTGTTTTTTATGCCTTAGCATAAAATCAGATGTAGTTATGGAGCATCTATTTTTTGGAGGTTCAAACGAAGCCCGACTTCGATAACTTTGGTTTACTTGTGGTTTCGAACCCTCGGTGAGACTGAAGGTTTTTAAGATGCTTAAGTGTTTTTAAACGATGTTTTTTGCAGAGGGTAACCTTTTAGTAGGTTTCAAATTTTCGTAAGGGCCTTACTTTCTGGTTACAGACATCGGACGTCTCAGAGCCGTATTTAGGGTGGACGTAGCCTTTTATATTCGGCTACCGCCTAGTGGGTTTGGTGCCTTTGGGATTCGGTAGCTCCGGTCGTTCGAATTTTCATCGGGCGACAGTCCCCGAGTAGGGGTAGCCCGTGGGCTTGATAGTCCGAGAGCAGGGGTAGCCCGTGGGCTTTAGGATCCAGGATCGAAGAAGCAAAATGTGCAGTAATAAAGTGTAAGGGAAGTAGAAATTTCTTTCATTGCTTAGTATGCAAGGTACATGATCGAAGGCCCATAACAACTTGTGTCATGGCTAGAGTGGACTATGTGGGCACGATTCATACGACCGTTTGGCCCTTACAACGAATCCTAACCACCAAGCCTTAGCTTTTAGCACATAAAATTTTCTTTTTTCCCTTGCTAAAGATCTTAATTCGAAGGTAATGGCCCCCAGTATTCGAGGTCGAACTCGTGAGGGCTCGGATACTGTTGACCTAAAGTAAACGATCATTGATTCCAGTTTGAAACCGGTCTTCTAATCTAAGGTAGCATGTTTTACTGTTGCCTCGTTAAAAACCTTGCCGAAAAACCCACTTCGGGACAAAACTGGTTCAAGGAAAAAAGAGTGCAACACGTGATTTCAGACCTAATAGCCACATCCGTCCTTGGCTGATTACCTGCATATGTTAGTCTAATATATAACATGATTAAAAAGTAATTGAGTTCTTACCTTAGCAGTAGTACCGCTTTAAGTGTGTCACGTTCTAGTTGTTTGGTAGTTGTACGTCATTTCCCGCTTCCAGTTTATATGAGCCTTTGACGGTTATTCCGACAACTCGATATGGTCCTTCCTAATTCGGGACCATTTTTCCCTTGTTCAGGTTCCTGGTATGTAGTGTTACCTTTCTCAACACCAAGTCCTCAACTTAAAAGTGTCAGAAGCTAGCTCTTCGATTGTAATACATTTCTATTCACTGCTTCTAGGCTGCCAACCGGACCACGGCGACCTCCCGCCTTTCATCCAATAGTTCCATGCTCATGATCATGGCCTCGCTATTTGGCTCTTCGATCGCATCCTGGAACCTGAGGCTCGGTTCTCCCACATCGACTGGTATTAAGGCTCCGGCTCCGTAGACCAAAGAAAATATGGTGGCCTCGGTGCTCGATTTCAAAGTTGTACGATATGCCCACAGGACTTCGGGAAAGATCTCATTCCATTTCCCTTTTGAACCGGCCTACCTCTTTTTCTGGTTTTGATGTATAGTCTTGTTCGTTGATTCTTCCAGCCCGTTCCCACTAGGATGATAAGGCGTCGATAGTATCTTCTTGATCGTGTGATCTTCGAAAAACTTACTAACCTTACTGCCAACGAATTGTTTTTTTTTGTTGTCCCAAACAAACTCGGCTGGTATCCCAAATCATCATATTATATTGTCCCAGATGAAGTCAATGACTTCTTTTCCTCGGACCTTTTTCAAACGCTTGGGCCTCAACCCATTTGGAAAAATAATCGGTCATGAATAGTATGAATTGAGATTTACCGAGTGACCATGTCAAGGGACCGACGATGTCCATTCCCCCACTTCATAAATGGCCACGGGGACAGGACTGAGTGGAGCATTTCTTCCGATTGATAGATCATCTGGGCGTGTCTTTGGAACTCGTCGCATTTCCATATGATGTCCTTTGAATTTTTATCCATTTCTTTCCAGTAGTAGTCGACTCTAATCAGTTTTCGAAGCAAGGATTCTTCCCTTGAATGGTTCCCACAAATGCCTTCGTGAACTTCTCTAATGTCGTATTCGGTCTCTCCTGGTCCTAAGCATCTGGCTAGTGGGCCAAAGAAGCTCATCCTGAACAATTCCCCTTCAACCAAGCTAAATCTGGCAGCTTTGGTGCGCAGGCTCTCTATTCTTTGGTATCTGAAGGCAATTTTCCTGTGTTCAAGTAGTCTGTGTATTTGTTTCTCTAATCCCAAGTTAAACTCGTTGAGTTCGCTTCGGCGTGACCTTCTTCTATCACCTAGTTCATTAGTTGAACTACTGCTCCCGAACTGAACTCATCATAATCGACCGACAACCCCAAGTTAGCCAGTGCATCGGCCTCACTGTTTTGATCTCGGGGTACATGGTGCAGGGTCCATTCCTTGAATTGATGTAGGGTTACCTGTAATTTGTCCAAGTACCTTTGCATTCGTTCCTCTTTTACGTCAAATGTTCCGTTAACTTGATTTACCACGGGGAGGGAGTCGTACTTAGCTTTGATCACATCGGCCCCAAGGCTTTTAGCCAATTCTTGACATGCAATCATTTCCTCATACTCGGCCTCGTTGTTAGTCAATTTCACAGTTCTAATTGATTGCCTAATTACATTTCCTGTGGGGGGATTTAATACGATACCAAGCCCGAACCCATTCACGTTCAAGGCACCGTCCGTGAAAAGGGTCCATATTCTTGAAGTGGTCCCCGAGGTTAACAACAATTCCCTTTCGACTTCGGGTATTAAGGTCGGCGAAAAGTCGGCCACAAAGTCTGCCAAAATATGAGATTTTATGGCGGTTCGGGGTCGATACTCGATATCGTACCCACTAATTTCCACGCCCTATTTGGCCAACTGGCCCGAGAGCACGGGCTTGTGCATGATATTCCTTAGCGGGTAATATGGGGTGGCACTAAAAGTACGACTTTAGCTTCCTAGAGGTGCTTAGCAAAGCGAGCGACAATTTTTTCAGGTGAGGATACCTTGATTCGGCCTCGCCTAGGTTTCTACTGACATAGTAAATAGGAAATTGCATACCTTCTTCCTCCCGTACTAAGACTCCACTTACCGCCACCTCGGAAACCTCCGACTAAAGGTATAATTGTTCGTCTGCCTTCGGAGAGTGCAATAAGGGGGGACTCGATAGGTACTGTTTGAGTTCCTCTAAAACTTGCTTTCATTCTGGGGTGCAGGAAAAGTTCTTCTTCTTATTTAATAGTGAGAAGAATCGATAGATCTCGTCCGAGGACCTGGAGATGAACCGGTCCAAGGCGGCTATACACCCGGTTAGTCTTTGAACGGCCTTGACGTTATCCTCCACGGTGATATGCTCTATGGCCTTGATTTTTTCGGGGTTAATTTTGATCCCTCGATTGGATACCATGAACCCGGGAATTTTTCCGATCCGACCCCGAATGCGCATTTCTCCATGTTTAGCTTCATATTGTATTTCTTCAGTATGTCGAAGGCCTCCTGCAAATGGTTCTATGCTCGCAGGGACTTGACCAACATATCGTCAATATAAACGTTCATTAATTTTCCTATCTGTTCTTCGAACATCCAGTTTACTAGGCGTTGATAGGTGGCACCCGCGTTTTTTAATCAAAACGGCATTACATTATAACAGTAGGTGCCAAATTTAGTTATTAAATAAGTCTTTTCTTGATTGTCCGGGTCTATCCAAATTTGGTTGTACCCGGAATAGGCATCGAGAAAGCTGAGTATCTCATTCCCAGCCATCGTATCGATCATCCGATCAATGATAGGCAAATGGAAAAAAAATCCTTAGGGCATGCTTTGTTTAGATCTTTGTAATCTACACACATTTTTAGCTTATTCCCTTTTTAGGCACTACCAATACGTTAGCTAACCTGTCTGGGTATTTAACTTCCCGGGTGGATCCTATTTTAAGAAGTTTGGATACCTCATCCTTGATGAATGCATGCTTGATCTCGGACTGTAGCCTCCTCTTCTACTTAACCGGATTGAACTTCAAGTCCAAACTCAGCTTATGAGTGGTTACCTCCAGTGGGCTCCCTGTCATGTAGATGGGACCAAGGAAACAATCTACGTTAGCTTTAAGAAAATCAATGAGTTTGTTCCTAAGCTCGGGGGTTAACCCCGTGCCCAGGTATACCTTTCTATCCAGTAGGTGTTCAATTAATATGACTTGCTCCAACTCTTCGAGTGCCGATTTGGTGGTGTCGGTGTCATCAGGAGCTATGAATGATCTCGGGACTCCGTAATCATCCTCCTCGTCTACTTCTCGTTCCTACGGTTCGGTCGAGACCGGTATCAGTGATTGTTATTTAATTTCTTCCTTTCTGGTCGGCTCTACATTCCTTAATGTCGAAATCGCGAGCACCGAGATTACCTCGTCGGCTGAGAACATCTCCTTTGTGGCCGACTGCTCTCCGTGTACTGTCTTGACTCCTCCTGATGTAGGGAATTTCAATGCCTAGTGCAAGGTCGAGGGTACCGCCCTCATATTGTAAACCTACGACATTCTGAATAGAGCGTTATACCTTATGTCCCTTCGATCACGTAGAACTTTGTCTATTGGATCGTACCAGTGGTGTTTACTGGTAGGGTTATCTTCCCTTTAGTGGTTTCGTATGCCATGTTAAAATCGTTCAACACCTGGACCGCTGGCACTATTTGGTCCTGTAACATCAATTGCTCTACGACCCTTGATCTAATAATGTTGGACAAGCTACCTGGATCAATCAACACACGTTTAAATCGAGATTTATTGACAAGTACGGATATTACCAATGCATCATTGTGAGGTTGTACGATGCCCTCGGCATCCTCGTCACTGAACGAAATGGTTCCCTCTGGGACATAATCTCGGGTGCGTGTTTCCCTTGTGATAGATTCCTTAGAGCGCTTTATCATTGGTCATTGGGGGCATCGACCCCTTCGATGATCATATTGATGACGTGTTGAGGCTCCTCTTGTTCAACCTGTTTGTTGGTGTCCCTATTCCTGAAGTGGTTTTTGGCTCGATCACTCAGAAATTCTCAGAGGTGCCCATTTTTGAATAACCGGGCAACCTCTTCTCTCAATTGTCGGAAATCCTCGGTCTTATGACCATGAGTGCCATGATACTTACATATTAAGTTAGGATCTCTTTGGGTAGGGTCAAACTACAATGGTTGAGGCCATTTGGTCTCTTTGATGCACCCGATGGCTGACACGATGTTGGCAGCATCAATGTTGAAATTATACTCTGATAATCTCGATGTTCCCTATTCCCGAGCGGCCTCTCGAAACCATTTTTGTTCATGAAACCCCGGTTATTGGGCCCTCAATTGCCTCTCTTTTCGTTCCTTGTGGGGTGACGCCCAGACCCATTTCCCTTTTGGTATGCGCTGTATGGTTGGTACCGGTACCAGGCCGGTCCTTGGCTCATGATCAACAACTCTCTTAGACTTATCGTCAGCCCTGATAGGATAAACAGACCTAGTAGGAACTCCGAGTTGGTCGTCCTCGACCATGATCTTTAACTGGTACTTGTTGTGGACGTCGTTCCAGGTCACCGCCGGGTACTCTACCAAATTTTATTTTAGTTGTTGAGAGGCCAAGGAGATTCGGGGGTTAAGCCCCTGAGTGAATGCCTGAACGACCCAATCATCTGCAACCGGAGGCAGGTCCATCCGTTCCATCTGGAACCTTGATACGAAATCTCTGAGCATCTCGTTGTCTCTTTGTTTAACCTTGAAAAGGTCTGACTTTCTGGTCTCGGCCTTAATGACCTCGTCATGGGCTTTTACGAAAGCATCTGCAAGCATAGCAAATGAGTCAATGGAATTTGGGGGTAAGTTGTGATACCATATCATTGCTCCTTTGGACAAAGTCTCCCAAAACTTCTTCAGTAACACTGACTCGATTTCATCGTCTTCCAAGTCGTCCCCCTTGATTGCGCATGTATAGGAGGTCACATGCTTGTTTGGATCCGTGGTTCTGTTATATTTAAGGATATCGGTCATACGAAACCTCTTTGGGATTGGCTTCTGTGCCGTGCTTGGAGGAAAAGGCTTTTGGATAAATTTCTTGTAATCCGACCCCTTCAATATCGGGGGTGCTCCCGAGATTTGATCGATCCTGGAATTGTATGTTTCCACCTTCTTGTCATTAGCCTCAATTTTCTTCTCACCTGACTCTACCCATTTTGTTAATGCTTCAAGCATTTTCATTATCTCGGGATCGACCCTGGGCTCGGCTTCTCCCCGTCTCTCGGTGATTTGTTTATTTTTTTGGGTGCTTTTCCGAGATTGTTCGGGCTCAACCCTGTTGGGGGCTTGGCTTCGATTATGCAACTGCGCTATTGCCGCCTATTGAGTCTATAACATTTTGAAGATTAGCCGTAGGCTCACTCCATTACCTTCGCCTTGGGGCGCTTCTCGAGCTGTTGGTCAGGGTCCCCCGCGAAATTTTCGGGATCAGTTGGCAAGTTGACGTCGATGGCCACCTGTGAGTTAGCATCGACCGAATAGGAAACTGGGACACCGTTGGGATCAGTAGGAGGCACCTCGTTGCTATGCACCAAATTATTAATTTTTCCATGATGGTCAGACTCAGTGTCAACGTTCAAGTGGGCAGATTGAGAATTTGACATTTCTTTAAGACTGTAAAGAACAAGCGTAAAATAAGGTGTGTTATGGAGATTCATAAAAATCACCACTATTATCCTTAACCCCACGGTGGGCGCCAAACTGTTTACCCTTAAATCGGTAACAATTAAATTTATACGCGATTTTAGGGATATGTGGTTTGATTCATCACAAATAATCAAGAATATTAGATAAACGAGTTAAAGACAAAATAACCGATCAAACTAGTTGTAGTGTTATAGCCTAGCCCGAACCTAGGTTAAATAGTGACCTCGTCCTCGATTGGACCCTTGACTCGAACCCAGTTATGAATGAAGAACAGAACAATTAAATAAGAACTTTAGGAGTAGCTAGAAAGTAGAAAAATAAATTTGAATTGCTTTGATTTGCGGGTTACCATGTCCGTTACAAAAGAAAACTTCCCTTTTATATAGTAGGAGAGTTTCATCCTTAGTATATGTCTAAAAAAAGTAAAAATCTTCTTTTCTCGTTAATTACTGATCTCTAACCGACATCGAGTGAGGTATGCGCCGCGATATCTGGTTAGGTACTAATATCACGGCCCTCTATCCATCGTGTGTAACTGTTTGCCATTTTTCGAGGTTTTAGAACTCGTTCTGAGACTGAGGCGCGTTGCTTTATCATGCCTGATGATGAACACATCGTTCACCTTTCATGGATTTCGATACGAAAATCTCGCAACCTCAATTTCAATCTCGTGCATCCATGACCTTCTTCCATTTTCTTCACCGGGAAATACCCGATTTAACCGTATACAATATGTTTCTACAAATTGGATATAATCTTGAAAATAGTTGTAAGCAATCATAATGAATTGTCGAAATACGACACTTGTTAGAGATGCAATTTCACAGCAACTTCCTCAAACGAGAACAAACATTAAATTGCGAAGTGTACTGTGACTTTAGATATCTTCCTTTATATCTGTTCGACTGTTCCAGCTCATTAGGTGTTGGAGTTCAACATTTGTTTCTTTTCACAGCTTTTTAATCTCTAATTGCAGATTGCATATCTAGGAACTACGAAGTTGCTTCCACAGGATCTAGGAAGATTACATTTGAACTAAAAATCAAATATCTTATGAATTTACTTCCAAAAAAAACATGATATTAATACGTGATTGGATTCCGACATGATTAAATTGCGAACTACGGGAGGTTTAGGAGAGAGATTGAGGTGTGACGAAGCTTCAGGTTGGATTGAACCCTTGTTGATGTTTCCTTGTTGATGTTTTTTTTTAATAAACGTGGTATTCGCGCTAGTTTGCACGCATTTTGACTATTTTACCAAGAATTTGTTATTCCTACCAAAACAAGTAAATTTGTTACTCCCTCCGGTCCATAATAAGTGGCCAATCTGACTTTTTATTTTGGTCCAAAATAAATGTCTATTTATATAATCAAAAAAAAAATTAATTTGTTTTTTCAAAATTACCATTATGTACGTATCCCTAAAAAGTCTTTTACTCCTCACATTAACTATGCTGCAACATTTAATTAAGGGTAGTTTAGTCACACTAACTACTTTTGTCTAGAATTTTATATTTCCTTAATGGGTGTGCCCAAATTGGTCATTTGTTGTGGACCGGAGGGAGTATCTAATTTAAGGTATGTAACTATTAACCACTATTATTTATAAATACATAATATGGATCAGTTTTATGATTTTTAAAATATCCATATCTAGGAGCTGACTTAGATGGCTTTTTTATATATAGTGAAACCAGCAATCACTTGGGGAATTAAATTAGCCTTAGAATTTCTCTTAAGTAAAGATGAGTACTTACTACTTAACCCTAAATAAAAATTAAGTAGGTACAAAAAGAAAGTCAAAGGCATTCAAAACAACTGGCTTTCTTTTGCTTTTATATTTTATAGCTAATTTTCCTATGTTCATATCGTCGTTTTAGTTATTTATGGATTCATTTATTTTTCTCTAGTTGATTGATTTGCTTGTTTGGTGAAGAGAGTGATATAAAATACCTACATCTGGCACTTAGTTGACCAGACAAAAAGATTGCCTAATTAATGTATTTGATTAGCCTCGTTAAGAAGAGCTGGCACTGGTAGTTCAACCAACTACATCCCATATCTCGCAACTTTATTAGATTTGAAATTTTACGTATTTATGCTACGTTATGAACCTAATTAGAAATTATCATTATTAGAGTGGTTCTCATTTAATTACATATCCTATGTATAATTATTAATTGTATACAGCATAATGTATTACGATCCGATCTTCCTATTTTAGGCTCCAATCTTCCATTCTCTCCCTCTTCTCTCCCCGAATTGGATTTTCTAAAATTTCTTTGGATTTCTTCTGTGTTTCATCTCCACAGATGAACGACAAACTATGCCAGATAAGGAAACAATAGAGTTATTCAATTTTTTTATAATTAATCAACAAACTTAAGTCTGAACTGAATAACTGAGACTACTACGTGTCTTAAGAGATAGTGAGTTCCTTCAGAAAGATGCCACGCTTGTTCATGAGTTGCTTTGCTGAAGACTGAACTCTACAGAATCCATGTGAGGCTTCCTCAAATCTAAGAACCAGTACTAATATAAATGAAGTTTGAATGCTTGTACTTCTGTGATCCAATCTTGTACTTTAGATTAAAAATATTTCCGATTTTATAATAAACATAAAATTTATCGAAATGTTCCATTGACAACTGCTAAATTAAAGAGGCAAGGCCAGTGAAGAGAAAATTACTCTGCTTTTTTCATTGATATTATGTCCTATATATACAGAGAAATAAGGAGCAACCCTAAGTATCCTAAAAACTAGGTTAACTAATTACAGAATATTACTAATATCATATTTACAGAAAAAACAGCTTCGAGGCAAAGTGAGTGTGTCGCACCTGGCATAGCACTCAACCCGGGTGCTATCTTGGGTGCGAGGCACTGAGGATGACACTGAATTTGGGTGCTATTGGGTGCTAGGCACTAAGGATAGCACTCAAGATATATATACACACGCTAATACCCCTTAAATCGGTGCATGGAGATTCAGGAAGCCCAACTTGCGCATGAGATGATTATATTGCAACTTTCCCAAGGCATTCATAAAGATGTCTATCATGTGAATAAACAAAAGTGGTACAAATATGTATGTGAACAATCTCATCTCGAATGAAATTACAATAAACTTCAATATGTTTGGTTTGTTCATGAAAAACCGAATTCTTGGCTATGGACAATGCCGTCTGACTGTCACAATAAAGGCTAATGGAAGAAGTAGAAGAAACTCCCAAACTAGATAAAATTCCTCTCAACCATTTCAACTCGCATATAATCATTGCCATCGATTGATACTCTGCCTAAGTTGATGATCGAGACATAGTATGTTGCTTCTCTTAGTCTTCCAAGATATTGGAGAATTACCCAATGATATACACCAGTCGGTGAGACAGCGACGAGTTAATGGCAGCCCGCTTAGTCCGAATGTAACGATCTGACCGGTTAGTTTATGTATTTGAGCCTTGTTTCCCTATTTGATATTTTTTGTATCCTTGTTAATTATTTTGGGACTTGCGGGGATGGTTGTTTTGGTTCCGGGAAGATTTTGGAGTGAATTGAAACACTTAGTTCCTTTGTTGGAAGCTTTAATTGTAAGAGGTAACCAAGGTTTGACTTTTATGTCGATGACCTCGGATAAGTGATTTGATAATTACAGTAGGTTCGTATGGTGATTTTGGACTTAGGCGTATGTTCAGATTTAGATTTAGTGGTTCCTAGGATATTTTGGCTCTATTTGCCAAATGTTGGCAATTTAAAGGTTTCGAGAGTTCACAAGTTTGACTCAGAGTTGACTTTGATGATATCGAGTTCAGAATATTGTTTTGGAAGTTGGATAGGTGGTTCGTCATTTGGGACTTGTGTGAAAAGTTTGGTTACAAGTCGGATTGGTTAGGCTTGAATCGAATGCTTAAGAGAAGCTCAACTTGTGTTTTGATCGTTGATTCTTGGTATTAATATTACTCGTGGTGTTTTGAGCATTCAGACAAGTTTGGATAAGATATTGGGACTTGTTGGTATGATTGAATAGGGTCCCGAGGGCTCGAGTGTGTTTCGTGGTGGTTTTAAAACCATTTCTCTTTGTGTTGGAATTGTTGGTTTTTTTATGTTTAGTGGTCTTCGCGATCGCAGAGCTTGTCTCGTAATCGCGGAGAAGGAAGCTGATGGTAGGTTAGAAGCATAGATTTTGGTCTCAATTTCATCTATATTTGATTGCATCTCAATAGTGTTTTGAGCTTACTTATAAGAAATTTGTACTTTTGACGTTGTTTGTGTATTCAGGACTTAAATCCGAGCCATAATGAAATATGGAGCTTCGAAGTCTGAGTACAAGCTTCAATTGATCGTTTGGGATCATATACGGGGCTCATGGACCAGCATTGCATACGAAAGTTGGAAGAAAGCGCAAGGGCTAGAGCAAAATGTACTAGTGTGTCGCATAAGACGTGGCATGGAGCGACGCATTAGTACAAACGTTTGTCAGAAGTTTATGAAGTTCAGAGATTTGGAGTTTTTGGGTCTGACAAGAAAATACACTAATGCGACGCAGGGTGTGTAGCATAGTGCGCACATTAGTACAAAAGTTTGTGAGACAAGCTAAATTCAGAAAGTTGACAATCGAGCAAAATACACTAATGCGACGCAGGGCGCATAGCACTGTGTGACGCATGAAGTGTAAAACATTTTCCATATTTTTCCACTTCGGCTCAAGGAGGGTAGTTTGGTCCAGGCATATTTCGACTTCGTATAAATACACTAGGAAACACATTTTTGGGGGGACTTTTGACCTACGGAGGATTGAGAAAGCATTGGAGGTTTCAAGACACAAGATTTCATCTTCCTTCCACCAATTCAATACGCGAGTTTGGAAATCCGAAAAAATTAACAAAATTCAAATACCCATTCAACAACGAGTCCAACCATATAAAAAAATTACTCAATTCTGATCTCAACTCGACCTTCAAATCCCCAAATTAAAGACTATAGAATTTCTATAATTTTCCCAATTTTTCCAACCCCAAGCACTAATTAAATGGTAAAAAAATGATAGATTCATGTATATTAACCAAATCCGAGTTAGAATCACTTACTCCAATCAATTCCTTGAAAATACCTCTAAGAATCGCCTCAATCCAGGCTCTCAAAGTCCAAATATGAAATAATACTCTAACCCTCATTTTTGAAATCTTATATTCTGCCGAGATATGCTGCCCTCAAAGTACCCTTCGGGAACGTGTACAAACCATCGCGAACGGGATGCATAAGATCATCAACTTACGCGATCACGGACTCCTTCACGCGATCGCGAAAAATATTCGTGTGGACTTCCCAGCCTCCTTCTTCCATCTTCGCGGACACGACCCAACACATGCTTTCACACAGAACTGACTCCCAAAGCTTTGCGATTGCAGACCCATTCTCGCGAACGCGTAGAAAAAATTCCCTAGTCACCCAAACAACCCTTCGCGATCGCGGACTTCCACTGGCGATCGCGTATAAAGAAACCAACAACAGTCATGATAGCAATCCAACAAGTCCAAATATGAGTCGAACATGATCTGAATAACACCCGAGGCCCCCGAGACCTCAACCAAATATACCAACAAGTCCTAAAACATCATACGAACTCGTTCCAAGCCTCAAATCATATCAAACAACACTAAAACCGCGAATCACACATCGATTCAAGCCTAATGAACTTCTAACTTCCAAAACTAATGCCGAAACATACCAAACCAACTCCGATTAACCTCAAATTTTCACACAAGTCATAAATAACACAACGGGCCCATTCCAACTTCCGGAACCACAATCGGAGTCCGGTAATAACAAAGTCAACTCTCGGTTAAACTTCTTAACTCTCCAAACCTCAACTTTTCCAACGTTTGCCAATTCAAGCCAAAATCACTTACGAGTCTTCAAATCAATATCTGGACACACTCATAAATCCAAAATCACCATACGGAGCTATCGAAACCATCAAAACTCCATTTCGGAGCCATTTACACATAATCAACATTTGGTCAACTCTTTCAATTTCGAAACATCCCTGGAAACAAACCAACCACCCCGACAAGTCATATAATAATAAACAAACATAAAATAAGCGATAAATGGGGGAACGGGGCTATAATACTCAAAACGAACGGCCGGGTCGTTACATTCTTCCCCTCTTAAACAAACGTTCACCCTCGAACATGTCTAGAATCATATCTGGAGTCTCAAATAGATGTGGATGTCGGCTCCGCATCTCCCGCTCGGTCTCCCAAGTAGCCTCCTCGACTGGCTAACCTCTCCACTACACCTTCACTGAAGCTATATTCTTTGACCTCAACTTTCGAACTTGCCGATCCAAAATGGCCACCGGCTCCACATCATAAGTCAAATCACCATCTAGGTGAACCATGCTGAAGTCCAAAACATGAGACAGATCGCCGAAATACTTTCGGAGCATTGAAACATGAAATACTGGATGAACACTCGATAGACTAGGTGGCAATGCAAGCTGGTAAGCTACCTCCCCAATCCTCTCAATCACCTTAAAAGGACCAATATATTGAGGGCTCAACTTTCCCTTCTTCCCGAACCTCGTAACACCCTTCATGGATGAAACTCTAAGAAATACCTTCTCCCCCACCATGTAAGCAACATCACGAACCTTCCGATCTGCGTAGCTCTTCTGGCTAGACTGCGCTGTGCGAATCCGATCTTGGATCAACTTAGCCTTTTCCAAAGCATCCTGAACCAAGTTAATACACAATAGCCTAGCCTCACCCAGCTCAAACCAACCAATCGGAGACTGACACCGCCTCCCATACAAGGCCTCATATGGAACCATCTGAATACTCGATTGGTAGTTGTTGTTGTAGGCAAACTCTGCAAGCAGCAGAAAATGATCCCAGGAACCCCCGAAATCCATGATACAAATGCGTAGCATACCCTCCAATATATGAATAGTGCGCTCGAACTGTCCGTCCGTATGAGGGTGGAATGTTGTACTCAACTCCCGTGTGCCTAACTCTCGATGCACTGTTCTCCAAAGCTGCGATGTGAATTGCGTGCTATGATCTGAAATGATAGACATTGACACACCGTGAAGGCGAACAATCTCGCGGATATAGATCTCGGCCAACCACTCTGAAGAATAGGTAATCCCAACTGGAATGAAATGCGCGGACTTAGTCAACCGGTCCACAATCACCCAAATAGCATCAAACTTCTTCAAAGTCCGTGGGATCCCAGGTACGAAGTCTATGGTGATACGCTCCCATTTCCACTCAGGAATCTCAAGCAACTAAAGCAAATCGCCCGACCTTTGATGCTCGTACTTACCTTCTGACAATTCAAGCACCGTGCTACAAACTCCACTATGTTTTTTTTCATTCTCCTCCACCAATAGTGTTGCCTTAAGTCCTGATATATCTTCGCGGCACCCGAATGAATGGAATATCGTGAATTGTGAGCCTCCCCGTGAATCACCTCTCTCAACCCATCCGCATTGGTACACAAATCCAACCCTGCATCTGCAACATCCCATCATTCCCAATAGAAACCTCCTTGGCATCACCGTGCTGAATCGTGTCCTTAAGGAAAAGAAAATAAGGGTCGTGATATTGACGCTCTCTGATGCGATCATATAAGGAAGACCAAGAAACCACACAAGCTAGAACCCGACTAGGCTCCGAAACATCTAACCTCATGAACTGATTGGCCAAGGCTTGAACATTTGATGCAAGCAGTCTCTCACTAATAGGAATAAATGCAAGGCTACCCATACTCACTGCCTTCCTACTCAAGGCATCGGCCACCACATTGGTTTTACCGGGATGATACAAAATGGTAATATCATAGTCCTTTAGCAGCTACAACCCCTCCGATGCCTTAAATTTAGATCCTTTTGTTTGAACAAGTGTTGAAGACTCTGATGATCCGTAAATACCAAACAAGACACATCGTAGAGATAATGCCTCCAAATCTTCAATGCATGAACGATGGCTACCAACTCTAAATCATGGATGGGTTAGTTCTTATCGTGAGGCTTCAATTGGGGTGAAGCATAAGAAATCACTCTACCCTCATGTGTCAAGACACACCCAATACCAATCCGAGAAGCATCACAATACATTGTATAAGAACCCGATGTTGAAGGCAAAACTAGAATAGAAGTTGTGGTCAAGGCAGTGTTGAGCTTCTCAAAGCTCTCCTCACACTCATCCGACCACCTAAATGGAGCACCCTTCTAGGTCAACCTGGTCAAGGGCGCTGCAATGGACGAGCAACCCTCCACGAAGCGACGATAATATTCGACCAAGCCGAGAAACCTCTGAATCTCAGTATCTGAAGACGGTCTGGGCCAACTCTGAACTGCCTATATCTTCTTTGGATCCATCTTAATCCCCTCACTGTACACTACGTGCCCCAAGAACGCCACCAAACTGAGCCAAATTCACACTTGGAGAACTTGGCATAAAGCTCTCCTCCCTCAACCTCTATAGTACAATCCTCAAATGTTGTGCATGCTCCTCCTGGCTATGTGAGTACACCAAAATATCATCAATAAAGACTATGACAAACGAATCAAGATATGGCTGGAATACACTGTTCATCATATTCATGAATGATGCTGGGGAGTTGGTTAGCCCAAATGACATCACAAGGAACTCATAGTGACCATAGCGGGTCCTAATTGCCGTCTTCAGAATATCCGAGTCCCGAATCTTCAATTGGTGATACCAAGACCTCAAATCAATCTTAGAGAACACTCTAGCTCCCTGAAACTGGTCAAATAAGTCATCAATGCGCGGAAAAGCATACTTATTCTTAATTGTAACTTTGTTAAACTGCATATAGTCAATGCACATCCGCATAGTACTTTCTTCTTCACAAACAGAACTGGTGCACTACAAGGAGACACACTAGGCCTAATGAACCCCTTATCAAGAAGCTCCTAAAGCTGCTATTTCAATTCCTTCAATTCTGTCGATGCCATACGATATGAAGGAATAGAGATGGGCTGAGTGCCGACACCAAATCAATGTCCCTGTCAGGTGGCATGCCCGGTAGGTCTGTAGGAAACACATCTGGAAAGTCTTGCACTACTGGAACAGAATCAACAGTAGAAGTATCAGCACCAACATCCCTCACAAAAGCCAAATATGACAAACACCCCTTCCCAACCATCCTTTGGGCCTTCAGATATGAAATTACCCTACTGGGGACATAGTCTATAGAAACTCTCACTCGACTAGGTAACCACGGCATCGCCAACATCACAGTCTTAACGTGACAATCCAAAATAGCATGATATGGGGACAACCAATCCATGCCCAGAATTATGTCAAAATCAACCATGCTAAGCAATAAGAGATCAATCATAGTCTCCAATCCCCCAATGGTCACCACATGTGACTGATACACACGGTCAACAATAATAGAATCGCCCATCGGCGTAGATACATGAACAGGTAAAACTAAGGACTCACAGGGCATATCTAAGTAACGATTAAAATAGGATGATACATATGAATAAGTGGAACCAGGGTCAAATAAAGTGGAAGCGTCCATGTGGCATACTGAAACAATACATGGGATCACTGCGTCTGAAGCAACGGCCTCTGACCTGGCAGGGATAGCATAGCATCGAGCCTGACCGCCACCTGATCAGCCTCCCCCTCTAGAGCGACCTCTAGCTGCTTGAGCCCCACCCAAGCTGGCTGAGCAGGTGATGAAGTAATTGGTGCAGAAGTTGCAGCCTGAATCCTCTACTGAACTGGACCTCCCAAAAGGCAGGGACAATATGTCTTCACATGACCAAATTCCCCACACTCAAATAAACCCCACTCTGACAATGGTGGTAGGTACTGAAGTGGACCTCGAGAACTAGAATAACTACTAGAAGAACTTGGTGCAGATGAACCCTGAACTGATGGAGCACGAGATGAACTCTAAGTTGGAAGGGCACTGAAAGATGACTGACCTGGATGAGCATTGTATGAACCATGGCTAGCTGATGCACCACGATGAACCGAACGAGTCATTTGAGTGGGCCTATAAGGACAACCCCTACTATGGTGTAGCTGACCTCCAGAAGGAACACCGCTGAAACCACCTGAACCACGAGGCCTCTTGGCCTCCCTCTCCTCACGCTCCTAACTACGGACCTGCTCTAGCCACCTAGCAATATCAACCACCTCGTCAAACCTAGCACCTGATGTAATCTCCCGAGTCATGACAAAGCGCAATCCATAGTTGAGGCCACCAATGAACCTACTAATCTTCTCCCTCTCTGTGGGAACCAACGAGATCGTGTGATGAGCTAACTCTGAAAATCTCATCTCATACTGGGTGATGAACATACCCTCCTGGTGTATCTGCTCAAACTGCCTACGTAACACCTCTCTGCGGGTCTGTGTTACAAACTTCTCCAAGAAGAGAACGGAGAACTCGTGTCACGTAAGTGGTGCAGCACTAGCTGGCCTACTCAATTCATAGGCCTCCCACCATCTGAAGGCTGCCCCCACAGCTAAAAAGTAGTAAATAAGAGTCCACTAGTCTCCAGAATACCCGTCGTGCGAAGAATCCACTAGCACATGTCCAAGAAGTCCTAAACATCCTTTGACTCAACCCCACTAAATGATGGAGGCCTAAGCCTCCCAAACCTATATAGTCTCTTCTGCTCCTCGTCACTCATCGGTGGACCCACCTAGGCCTGAGCAGCTGCAACCGGCTGGGCTGGTAGTATCCCCGATGTCTGAAGTCCCTGAACCACCTGCTCTGGAGTACGGGCGGCAAGAGTCTGAGCACCTCCCCCGGCCTGAGAAGTGGTTGGTGCAGCCGGAACTGAAACCGCCTGAGCAAGGCTAGTGCATACGGTCAATATAGGGCTAGAGCCTCCTAAAGGTATGGAATCACAATGGGCACAATTGGTGCCTGAGTTGATCCCATCATCTCAACCACATTTGGGATCTACTCCTGAGCTAGAGCAACTGGTGGGTCTATAGGGGCTGCTCTAGCTGCTGTACGAGCTGCACCTCGGCCTCTACCGCGGCCTCGGCCTCTCATGGCCCTAGCTGGTGGTACTGGTGGTCTTCCACCCGATCCAGTAGCACGTGTCCTCACCATCTGTGAGAGAATAGAATAATAGAAGTTTAGTTTTCGGAATCAATAAAAAAGCACGCCAAGAATACAAGAAAGTGAAGTTTTCCTAATGGTTCGGCAGCCTCTCGAAGATAAGTACAGACATCTCTGTACCGATCCGCAAGACTCTACCAAACCTTCTCATGAGTCGTGAGACCTATGGAACCTAGGCTCTAATACCAACTTGTCATGACCCAAAACTCAACATGTCATGATGGCGCCTATCATAGTACTAGGCAAGCCGGCAATCTACAAATAACCACGCATCTTTAAATTGAAAACATAATGAATCAAGCTTAATAGTGAAAATATCATGATTAACTAATAAGAAAATACCGTGACTCAATATAAAATCCCCCAAAATCTGAGTGTCACTGAGTACATGAGCATCTAAATGACAATATAGTCTAACTGCTAAAAACAATTGTCTAGAATGATAGAATAATGCAAATAAACTGAAAAGAAGGAGAGTCGAGTTCTACGGCGCAAAGGCAGCAACCTTAATAGTCTCCAAGCAGATGAAGCTCCACAGCTAGCAACCACCGTGTCCAGAAGTACCTGGATCTGCACACGAAGTGTGGAGTGTAGTATGAGTACAACCGATCCAATGTACTCAATAAGTAACAGGATTAACCTTCGGCTGAAAGCACTGATGAGCTCAGAAATGTACAATCCAAATCCAGATTATAACAGTACAGATATGACAAGAAACGAAAATGGCAGTAATATCTCAAAGAAAACTCATAATCAGTTAATACACAGTACAAGAATGTAGGCATGCTTTCAAGTTAACAGTTTAAGTTCAACACGGATAAAATATGCCAAGTATGACTAATATGAGGAATGTTACATCTCTATATCTACATACCAATTTGCATGTCATATTTAATGCATCACAATGATAGCCTCACGTACTCCCACTCTCATAGTACTCAATCTGACTGTCTCAACTCTCACTCATCACACTCAGTCACTCAACATTGTACAGTTCCTGCGCTCACTGCTGGTATGTCAGACTCCGGAGGGGCGGATCCTGCCCAAGCGCTAATAACACCGGTTGTGGTATGCAGCACGATCCCATCATGAATCAATAATAACTGCTACGGCGTGCAGCCCAAATCCATCAATATCACTTACAATTAGGCTCTCGACCTTACTCAGTCATCAATCTCTCCAGTCTCTCGCACTCATAACACTCATGCCAATCAGCCCAAAACAATGATACATGATGTAACAATAAATGGAAACAGAGACTGAGTTTTGATATGTAAATGATAAATGTGACTGAGTAAATAACTGCAATTTGAGCAAATAACTCAACAGCAAAAGAACGACCTCTGTGGGTCCCAACATTACTAGCATATAGCCTAAGCATGATTTCTAACATGAATCACAACTCAATTTTTCTAACACAAGCAGAAGACATGAATAATATCAAGATTTGATAAATACACAAACAACAACAACAACAACAACAATAACATACTCAGTATAATCCCACATAGTGGGGTATGGGGAGGGTAGTGTGTACGCACACCTTACCCCTACCTTTGTGGAGGTAGAGAGGTTGTTTCCAATAGACACTCGACTCAGGCAAGCATAGGTACCACAATAATAACAAGAAACAAGACGAGACAACACCGAAAAATCAAGTAAAAGCAACATACACAACAAGATAGTAAGATGATCGTAATGTAAAAACAAATGCGAGAGTACCAACCAACCAAATGCGAGAGTACGTACTAACACTACCTGTATGAATAATCTAGAATACCTAACCTACTATCCTAATCTTTGACCTCCATACCTTTCTATCACGGGTCATGTCCTCGGCCAGTTTTAGTTGCGCCATGTCATGCCTAATCACCTCAACCCAACTCATCTTCAGCCTACTTATACCTTTCCTAAGGCCTTCCAATGTCAACCTCTCACACCTCCTTATCGGAGCATCTGTTCTTCTCCTCCTCATATGTCCAAACCATCTAAGTCGTGCTTCCCGTATCTTGTCCTCAATAGGGCCGACACCCACCTTTCCCGAATAACTTCATTCTGAATCATATCTAATCTGGTGTGCCCGTACATCCATCTCAACATCCTCATCTCTGCTACCTTCACCTTCTGGACGTGAGAGCTTTTGACTGGCCAACACTCAGCCATATAATATAGCCGGTCTGACCACCGCTCACTAAAACATACCTTTAAGTTTTGGTAGTACCTTCTTGTCATACAAAACACCGTACGCAAGTCTCCATTTCATCCATCTCTCCCTAATACGATGTATGAAGTCTTCATCAATCTCCACATTGGATTACTCACTCAAGATACTTAAAATTTCACCTCCTGGGGATGACTTGTGAATCAAGCCACACCTCCCTTTCTACTCCCTCAGTAGCACCACTAAACTTACACTCCAAGTATTCCGTCTTAGTTCTGCTCAGCTTGAAACTTTATACTCCGGGGTCTGTCTCCACACCTCTAACCTCGCATTAACATCGTCTCACGTATCTTCAATCAAAACAATGTCGTCTATAAATAACATGCACCACGATACCTCCTATTGGATTTCATAACTACACAGTTCCACAGAATAAATAGAGTCACAATTACTACGGTGCACACCCACACACCCATCACCTAGCATGTGCGTCACTTCAACACCAACCACATAACACGTATTTCAAGGATTCATACCCTCAGAACTAAGTTTAGAAGTGTCACTTACCTCAAATCGCGCAAATCTCTACTCCAACAAGCCCTTGCCTCGCGAATCGGCCTCCGAATAACTCGAATCTAGCCACAAACAACTTCATACGATCAACACAAGCTATAGGAATCAATTCCATATGATAAAGTTAGGTTCTTTAACAAAAGTCAAAAAGTGGGCACAAAAAGTCAACCATGGGCCCACGTCTCCGAATCCAAAAAATTAACAAAATCCGAACACTCATTCAACAACGAGTCCAACCATACCAAAATTACTCAATTCCGATCTCCACTCGCCCTTAAAATCCCCAAATTAAAGCCTATAAAGTTTCTACAATTTTCCCCAATCTTTCCAACCCCAAACACTAATTAAATGGTAAAACAATGATAGATTCATGTATATTAACCAAATCCGAGTTACAATCACTTACTCCAATCGATTCCTTGAAAATTCCTCCAAGAATCGCCTCAATCCGAGCTCCCAAAGTCCAAATATGAAATAATACTCTAACCCTCATTTTTGAAATCTTATTCTGCCCAGATGCTCCTCTTCGCGATCGCGGAAAGTCCCTCGCGATCGCGAAGAACAACAATTATGCAACCCTCAAAGTACTCATCGCAAACGCATAAAAACCATAGCGAACGCGATAAACAGAATCATCAACATACGCGATGGCGGACTCCTTCACGCGATCGCGAAGAAAACTCGCGTGGACTTCCCAGCCTCCTTCTTCCTTCTTCGCGGGTGCGACTCAACACACGCGTTCGCATAGCACTGGCTCCCCAAGATTCGCGTTCGTAGACCCATTCTCACGAACACATAGAACAATTTCCCCAGTCACCTAAACAACCCCTCACGATCGCGGACTTCCACTCGCGATCGCGTATAAGGAAACCAGCAACAGTCATGACAGCAACTTCAGTAGATCCCTCAAATGAGTCGAACATGATCCGAATCATAGCCGAGGTCCCAAGGACCTCAACCAAAAATACCAACAAGTCCTGAAACATCATACGAACTCGCTTGAATCCTCAAATCACATCAAACAACACTAAAACCACGAAACGCACATCGATTCAAGCCTAATGAACTTATGAACTTCTAACGTCCAAAACCAATGCCGAAACATACCAAACCAATTCCGATTAACCTTAAATTTTTCACACAGGTTATAAATGATACAAAGAACCTATTCCAACTTTTGGAACCACAATCCAAGTCAAACTCAACTCTTGGTCAAAATTCTCAACTCTCCAAACCTCGACTTTTCCAACTTTCGCCAATTCAAGCCAAAATCACTTACAGACCTCCAAATCAATAATCGGACACACTCCTAAGTCCAAAATTACCATACGAAGCTATAGGAACCATCAAAACTCTATTCCATAGCCATTTACACATAAGTTAAGATCTGGTCAACTCTTTCAACTTAGGTTTCTAACCGAGGGACTAAGTGTCCCAATTCATTCCGAAATATCCCCGAAACCAAACCAACTATCCTGGCAAGTCACATAGCAACAAACAAACTTATAATAAGTGATAAATTGGAGGACGAGTCTATAATACTCAAAACGAACGGCCGGATCGTTATAACTAATCATCGAGCGAATTCGTGAGAATCATTAGAACATTAGAATGAATTGAACTAGAGTTAGATACCGAATAGCTATCTTGGACCTATCCTATCACGACCCTTATTTCTCCCATTAATTATTTTTGTGTTGTTTAACTCTTGTCTTTCCGTGATCAATTGTTAATTGCTTTAGTTTTAATAGTTAATTTTAGTTCATAATCATTCCAACCAAAGTATTAATCATCCTGAATAGCATTTAAGCACGAAATTACTTGAATAATATTTAAATCCAATTCTTATGGAGACAATAATTAAACTATTCTATCTTTGGCTAGCAAGTATCAATTTTATGTAGTGTTTTGCGCTCGTTAAATTTTGACATCGTTGCCGGGGATTGGCAATCAATAGTGTTCAAAATTATTTTTGGTACTAATTCAGGAACAAATTTTAGTTTCTTGTATTCACGTTTCTCACATGTGTAGGTAACAGTGTTGATTTCTCTTGTGTATGACTCGATATTCTTCAAAGGAAATGATACCATACTAGCTGGAGTTGGAGAAACACCTGCGACAGCTGAGAAAAGAGAGAGAACTCACTGGAAATTTCATGGGGTAGTCTTCGACCCAAGAACCCATGGCAAAAAACGGTGATGATGGAGTGGATTTGGCTGCAAGGGAAGCAGCCCAACGATAAGAAGTAGCTGCACGAGCAGGTGTTGAAGAAGCTCTGAGAGATGATGCAACTGTTAATGAGGACGAAGGACGGAGATTCAACCTGAACCGGCCTCTTGGAGAAGATGAATTTTAGAATGATGGACCCAGTCCTGGTCGATCATTAAAATAATATGCTAGGCCAGAATACAATCAAGGACTGTCAAGTGTGAGGCATCCACCTATTGCAGCGAACAATTTTGAACTGAAGCAAGGTCTTCTGCAAACCATCCAAAATAGTTGTGTCTTTAGAGGCAAGGTGAATGGAGATCCAAACACTCATCTGATGGATTTTGAGGAAATCATGAATACTTTCCAATACAACAGAGTGTAAAAAAATGTAGTCTATTTAAGGCATTCCCCTTTTCACTGAAGGGTGATGTGAAGCACTAGCTACGAAGCTTACCAAGTGGGTATATCGGGACATGAGAAGACATGACTAAAAGTTCCTCGACAAATACTTCTAATCGAAAAAATGGGGAAATTTAAAATAGAGATCCATAACTTCTGCCAAAGGACACAGAAATAGTTTTGAAGGCATGTGAGAGGTTCAAGGAGATAGTCAGAAAATATTAGCATAATATAATTGAATTGTAGATGCAACTCCAGGATTTTTAGGATGGACTAACACCTTCCTCACGAAGAACTCTGAGCAATGCAGTTGGAGGTCCTTTAATGAAGAAAACCCTGAGGAGATTCTTGTGATTCTTGATGAGCTATCGGAAGATGCAAACCAATGGCTTGCTGAAGGAAACAATAGAAGAAAAGCAGTAGGGATACATCATGTGGAATCCAATAGCTCAATGCAGGTTCAGCTTGATTCAATAGCAAAGGAGATTAGAAAGTTGACCTCAACTAAGGTCCAAAGTCAGCTACCAACAGTTTGTGATTTTTGTGGGATGGGCCACCCAACACATGAGTGTCAGGCCTCAATTGCAGATGAGGTGGTGAAAGCTGTGGGAAGTTTTGAGTGAGGAAACTATCAAGGCAAAAACAATTTCATGGAGTTCACTTGGTGGTAGTTTGAATGCATGGCAAAAGAATAATCCCAGACTCAGGGAAAAGGAGCTCCAGGTTTTCTAAATCAACAAAGGCAGCAATACTAGCCTCAACAGTCTCATCAGTCTACATGGAAGATCTAATAAAGTCTTTCATTATTAAGACAGATGAGAGACTTGAAACTCATGGCACAGATATCCAGGAACAGGGCACAACCATCCGAAACTTAGAAATAGAGGTGGGATAGATTGCTAATCTATTGTCTGGGAGGGCTCGAGGAACTCTTCCTAGTGATACTAAAAAGAATCAAAAAGAAATAATAAATGCAGTGTCTTAGTGTCCAGATACTGAAGGATCCCATTGCAAAACAAAAGGGAGAGTTGATTAAAAGACAAGTGGAGACTGTGGAGGAGCAGAAAAATAACAAAAATCAAGAAGGTGAAGTGAGGGTAGATCATAGGATAGTCTATAGAAGAAGAGGAAGACCAGAGCTCTGAAAATGAAGAAGAATGAAAATGCAATGAATGAGGAGAATGAGGAAAGCAAATATATGTCTGCTCTACCTTTCCCCCAAATGCAAAGAAGAGAGAAGCTGGACAAACAATTTGGGTGATTTCCAGAAGTGCTCAAGCAGTTGCAAGTTAATATACCTTTCATAGAGGTACCCTCACAAATTCTAGCATATGCCAAGTTTCTGAAGGAGATCTTCTCCAGCAAGCAAAAAGTGGAAGAGACATCGGCTGTCAAGCTCACAGAACATTGTAGTGCTATTCTGCAAAATAAGCTCCCTCAAAAGTGCGGAGATCTAGTGAGTTTTACGATACCTTGCTCTATAAGAAGTACTAACTTTGAAAAATCTTTGTGTGATTCAGGTGCTTCTATTAATCTTATGTCCTTGTCTATTTTAGGAAACTAGAGAAATAAAATGGGTCAATCAGATCTATACATGTCTTTGCAGCTAGCGGATCAGACCAGAATCATACCCCGAATAAATAGTGGAAGACGTGCTAGTTCAGGTGGACAAATTTGCATTCAATGTGAACTTCATTATAGTGAACATGGAAGAGAATAAGGATATCCCTCTGATTTTTTGGAGGCCCTTCTTGGCTACTAGCAAAGTTGTATTGGATATTCAGGAAAAGCGGTTCACGCTAAGACTGGGAGAAGAAAGAGTAGTGTTCAAGCTGAAGGAAGCAATAGGGGCACATTGAGAGGAGTAGGCTGCAAACTTTGATTTTAAGGTAGATGTACTAAAGGAGCTTGCTGAAGAGGACAAGCATGATAAGTGTGGGGTGCGCCCGAAGAAGTAAGAGAAGAAAATCTCAGCATGGATGTGTGCACTAGGTCAGGCATGCAAAGTAGACCTCGACATTGATTCAAACCCAGACTAGACGATTCAGGGGGAGCTTCCTTTACCTCTTGCTTTTTACTTGTATGTTATGAGGACATGGCACAATTTAAAGTGTGGGTTAGGGGATATAAATATGTATATGTGTATTTGTTTTTATTCTTCTTATATTTATGTGTGTTTTTGTCATTATTGTTTGAAAAACAATTGATATTTCCCGGTGATGGATTTCCTCGACTGTCTTCTTGAGGGATTAAAGTCGAAAAAAAATGAAAAAAAAATTGAAAATTCGAAAATATGTCTTTTATTATTTTTATTTTTTTGTTTTAGTTTCTAATGTAGTGTAATAATTTTCCCTTGGTTGTTTTGTGCCGTAATTCTTTTACAAGGGCTTTTCTTTCACCGAGTGTAGTAGGTTTTCTTTTGTTATGAGTAAAGAAAGTCGTGTGCTATGGTGTTAAATGGAGATATTTTGTCTTAACTATGTTGTACCTTGAGAGAGGTGAGTGTCGTAGTTGTGACGCTTAGGCTCATTTCTTGACTCGTATACAAGTGCCTTAAATTGTTTGATTTGATGTTGCTTAACTGCTTTGACTAGAGAGTCAGGATAGATCCCATCCTGAGTGAATTATGTTTCTTTGGTGTGAGTCATGTTTGTTGATATTCTGTGTATGTCAGTTGATATTTGGAACATACCCTGTGTATTTGCAAAGCAAAATAGCAGTCTTGTTAAGTATAGGAAGTGATGTAGGCATTTTTTTTATTGAGCCAGATATATGCCTTTTACCCACCAAAGTTAATGTGTATCTTAGTTAGCCCTTTTGAGCCTGTAAGGTTTTATTTTTATAACCACACTACAAGCCTGACCTCTTTATTTAAATTGACTATTTGTTTGAATCTTTTATCTCTCTTGAGCAGTTGAAATTGTTATGAGCTTGTTAAAAGCTAAGTTGAGGTATAGTTTAATTTTTGAGTGAAACTACAAAATAGGAAGAAGGTGCATTGTTTGAAAATTTATGAGAGCCATTTGTGAGGAAGTAAAAAGGAAAAATAATGAAGTTGCTTGAATAAAAAAATCGAAGCTTTGAAAATAAATAAAGAGTGTGTACGTATCAGAAAAAATATTTTGATTCCTTGGTAGTGGTAATTATCATCTTTTTGTGGTTAAAGAGATTGGGAGCTTGATGATATTATATTGTGAATGTTGGGGTTTGGTTCAACACAAGTGTGGTGTTTAAATTATGAAATTGTATATATTAAAGTGCTCGGGGAGATGTAGTCACTAAAATCCAAATTGTATCATACCCGTCTCGCAACCCATATTACAATAAAACAAAGTCCCACTTGTTCTTTGACCGAATGAGCTCAATTAGTAGAGTATTATATTACGAGAAAGCCTATGGAATAATTTCTGTACCGCATGAATTTTAATTCTGAGAGTGAATGAATTCTTTCTATCTTGATGTCCTATGTGTTCTTGAATTTTATTGTGTGTGGAACTACTCTATATTTTGGTGTAAGGGCACCTGATTTGTGAAGCAAAGGTAAAGTCTTTGTCCTCTGTGTCAGAGTAAATGAGCAGGTTTTGATAAAAATGAGTGGTGCTTGTGAGTTGAATCTTGAGGTTGAGTGGTTACGGTATGGTGCTTAGTCTGCTTTAATTAGTCTTGGCATGATGAGTTAGGGAGGTTGATTGATGAAAACGTCATCTCTATGTGAAGTGAAGTCTTATTGCTCGAGAACGAGCAATGATTTAAGTGTGGGGTGTTGATGGTAGGCTAGAAGCATAGATTTTGGCCTCAATTTCATCTATTGTTGATTGCATTTCAATCGTGTTTTGAGCTTAATTATGAGAAATTTGTAGTTATGACGTATTTTGTATGTTAAGGACTTAAATCCAAGCCAAAATAAAACATGGAGCTTTGAAGTATGAAGAAAAGCTTCAATTGATCATCTAGGATCATATCCGGGGCTCGTGGATGAGCGGTTCATACGAAAGTTAGACGAAAGCGCAAGGGCTAGAGAAAAATGTACTAGTGTGTCGCATAAGGCGTGACATGGAGCGACGCATTAGTGCAAAAGTTTGTTAGAAGTTTGGGAAATTCAGAGACTTGGAGTCTTTGGGTCTAACAAGAAAATACACTAGTGTGACGCATTAGTACAAAGTTTGTCAGACAAGCTAAGTTCAGAGAGTTGACAACCGAGCAAAATACTCTAATGCAACGTAGGGCGCGTAGCACTGTGCAACACATGAAGTGTAAAAAGTATTCCACATTTTTCCTCTTCGGCTCAAAGAGGGTAGTTTGGTCCAGGCACGTTTCGACTTGGTATAAACACACTAGGAAACATATTTTTGGGGGGACTTTTGACCTACGGAGGATTGAGAGAGCATTGGAGGCTCCAAGGCACAAAATTTCATCTTTCTTCCACCAATTCAATACGCGAGTTTGGATTGTAACGCTGAATTTAGGGGTGTTCATGGTTCGATTTGGGTCGGTTTTTCCCTAAAAAGAAACCAAACCAAGTAAGTCGGTTTTTCAAATATTGAAACCAAACCAAACAAATTAAGTCGGTTTTTTATCGATTCGGTTTTTCGGTTTTTTCGGTTATTTGTCGGTTTTTTCTTAAATATGAGACATACACTACCAAACGCATATTCCGGCGAGTATATTTTCAACATAACGCTATCAAACCAATTGCTCTTTGAGAAATCTATCATTTACCAAGATATATTGATGATAATTGACTCAAATAGTGATGAATAACTTAAGTACTCAATTAAAACTCGACTATTTTTAACATGAAATAAATTCTTGTACTTAATAAAAGAAAACTACCAATCAAACTAGAAGGAAAAGAATTAGATTATTATAATAGCAAAGAACTAGACTAAAAATACAAATGACTAATATGTACCATAAAATTTTAGAAACTTTATATAAAAATATACATATATATAGGTGTAATAATAAATTTAAATAGCTACTTTTATAGTCGGTTTGGTTCGGTTTTTTTTTATTAAAACCAAAACCAAACCAAATTTGATCGGTTTTTAAAATTTAAAACCAAAACCAAACCAAACCTAAAAATATCGGTTTTTTTGGTCGGTTTGGTTTGGTTTTCGGTTTGGTTTGATTTTTCCGATTTTTATGAACACCCCTAGCTGAATTGATGCATTCTTATTCTTTAACTTTATTTGTGATGACTTCCTTCATGATTATAGAGTAGTTTACTTTAGGGTTTGATGGATATGGTGTTTTGGTTGATATTTGCGAATTCTAACTCTTATTATTTGCATGAATTCGTTTATGGAGATTTGAATTGATTACAACTTTGTTTACCAAATTATTTAACCGAAAGAGGAATATTTTAGGTGATTATCTTTGCATTATTTTGTTTGGTTTAATTCAGTGATTCTTTTAAGTAATCAAAAGAGCTTGTTGAATTGTTGATTAAACCAAGTTAGAAGAATATTCGAGAGACGTTTTCTTAAAGACTAGTCCATCAACGTAACCTTGCATACCCACAGTGATTTATATTAGTTCACCTCGTAGAGTTCAGATTTAATTGAAAGACGAGTCTTGGCTATACGAATGAACTAATCATCGAGTGAATTCGTGAGAATCATTAGAACATTAGAGTGAATTGAACTAGAGTTAGATCCAGAATAGCTATCTTGCACCTATCCTGTCACGACTTTTATTTCTCCCATTGATTATTTTTGTGTTGCTTAACTCTTCTCTTTTCGTGATCAATTGTTCATTGCTTTAGTTTTCATAGTTAATTTTAGTTCATAATTATTCCAACCAAAGTGTTAATTATACTGAATAGCATATAAACCAGAAATTATTTGAAAATTATTTAAATCTAATTCATGTGGAGACGATAATTAAACTATACTATCTTTGGCAAGCGAGCATCAATTTTGTGTTGTTTTTTGCGCTCTTCAGGAGCATGCATACGGGATTTTCCACTTCGCATTCGTATAGTTGGAGTCACGTTTGCGTAGAGATGGGAGCATGTGCATCGCTTTCGCATGTAGGGGGTCGCGTTCGCGATTGAATGGTACCAGGTGGAAGGATTGCCTTCGCGTTTGCGTGCAGGGGCCACATTTGATTGAATGGTGGTACCAAGCGGAAGGATTGCCTTGGCGTTTGCGGAGCAAGGGCTCGAGTTTGTGTAGTCTTAGTTGGTAGGGCACCTCATTTGCAAGGAGGGACTTCGCATTCACGAAGAAGGGCAATAACCGGGCGGACGTTTTGGCCTTCACCATCGCGAAGGGTGTGTCACTATCGCGATGCATATCACTGGGCAAAACATTAAATGTTATATTTCGGGATTTTACTCATTCTCTACATATTTTGAACCCTAAACTTTGAGAGGTGGAGATTTTGGAGAGCAAGTTCATTACTACATTAGTGGTAAGCAATTTTCACTTGGATTTGGCTTTATATCTTGATTCCCCACGGATTTCAACACCTAAAATTGGGATTTTTGTCTACAACTTAAGAGCGAGTATTTTGGGGATTGGAAGGTCGATTTAGACTTGGTTTTGAAATATAATCACATATTTGGACTCGTGGGGTTATAGGTAGTCGAGATCTACCACTTGACTCGAGTTTTGACTGTGTGGGCCCATGGTATCTTTTGGAGATTTGATTAAAGGCTGAAGCTTTATTGTTTGGACTTGATTCATATAACTTTCTTTGACATTATTGAGTTACTTTTGGCTAGATTCGAGCCGTTCGGAGGTTGATTCGCGTGGGAAGGTGTTTTTAGAGTATTGACTTGGCTCGTTTGAGGTAAGTATCTTGCCTAACTTTGGCTGGAGTGACTAGTTGCTTGAATTATTGATCTTGGTTATGTGCTAGGGATGGCATACTTGCGACGGGCTGAGCCCATATACGTGCACCAAGTTTATCCATGTCCGGGGTAGTCCTTAGGCTATATTATGCCTTGTTTATAATATTTATGGTTCTTGATATCATGTCTTATATGTTTTTATGATTACGTAACTTTGTGAATCATGCTAGAGATTATGTGTAGGCTCATCTTCCTGTTTGAACCTGATTCTCGCTGTTGTGTGGCGTAATCGCCCAATCTGATCTGTAATCATACACTTCGCACATGCATACACCTTAGCATGCTAGTTTATCAGTCTAGGAGTATGTCATATGATATCCATTGATTGTATACATGTAGTCTTGTATATGCTTTTTGTGTTAAGTACTGGTTTGACAGTACGTGAGTTGTGTGTGCGGGTTGGTTTGATGGTGGCACGTGAGTTATACGTGCGGTTGTTATAGCATATGAGTTGTCCGTGCAGTGTGTGAATAAGGATCCATCCCTCCAGGGTCGTCCGCCCATGTTTTTCCTTGATGACGTACATGCGGTTATGGAAAACTCATCAATGTTGAATTTTTGTGTTTCTTCTCTATATGCAAACTCCTTGGGTGCATACATAATTTTTATTGCATATCTCCTCTATATATTAGCTTCGAACTTTATAAATGCCCTTTTTACGCATATCTTCTCTATATGTTGCTTAGTTGATGAAAGGATACTCGGTACATATCTTCTCTATATGTCTCTCTCTGTGTAGTTGACTTGTCTATTTATGCATATATTCTCTATATGCTGAATTGTTATTCTGTAGGATGCCAGTGTATATCTTCTCTATTGCACCGTAGGCCTTACCTGCATTTTATGCATAGATTCCAGTATTATTGATGTCTATATTGGTATTCATGACTTGTACAGATTTATCACGTGAGTATCATTAGTGATTCTTGCCACTATCTCTCTGAGGTTAGTCATGATACTTACTTAGTACATGGGATCGATTGTACTCATACTACACCATATACTTAATAGTACAGATCTGGGAGTTGGACCAAGCTGAGTTTTCGGTGATTTTGCTGCTGGTATAGAGACTTGAGATAGAGTTGCATCCTGACCGCAGTCTCTGGCGTCTCCTTCTATCATTTTTTACTGTTTTTTATTCAGATAGTACTTTATATTATCATATTCGTATTCTTGTAGTAGAGATCATGACTCAGTATTACCAATTCTGAGGGATTTATGTTTGTCGCAGTCTTTATTTATGGTTATTTGACTCTTAACCTTATTTATTCTATAATTTGTTATCATGTTCGATATTGTTTATATTTGGCTTACTTGGAAAGTGGTTTAGGTGTCATCACAACCAGTGGTGGTTTTGTGCGGTAACACCGAATCACACCATCCATATAGCCGCAAGTCACTATCACGACGCAGTAAAATACTTACCCCTGGATTCCCTTTCAAATAGTATACAACGCTTAAAGCAGCTCGCCAATGGTCTTCTTTTGGTTGTTGCATAAATTTTGAAAGCACAAAAATACAATATGACAATTCTAGCCATATAAAATAAACATTCAGTCTACCCACTAACTGTCGATACACGTTCAACATCTTGCAAAGTTCCACCGTCAGTGAGTGCTAGCCGATGATTTTGTTACAAAGGAACACCAATAGGTTTCACGCCCAATAGACCAGCCAATGAGCCACCCAAATCCTTCATATGAAAATATTTGCTCAAATATGTCTTAAACCGTCGGATTGCCTCGGAGTCATTTCCTGAAATAGTCAAATCATCTATGCACACCAAAATGTTAATCACAACCTCACCTTGGCTCAAAATAAAGAGAGAATGGTCTGAATAAGAATATTTGAACATGTAGTCCAGTAAGGCAGCGGATAATTTGGTAAACTAATACTATGGTGCCGACTTCAACCCATAAAGTGATTTTCGATGTCGACAAACCTTCCACGGACTAATAACCTGAAATCCCGGAGGCAATTTCATATATACCTCTTCTTAAAGGCCCCGTGAAAGAAAACATTATCATGACCATTTGATGCAATTTTCAATTTTTCATTACTGCCACTGCCAAGGAAACTTGCACAGTCACCATCTTGGCCACCGGAGGAAATGTCCCAGTGTAGTCGTTTCCTTCTAACTGAGCTATATTTCATATATATAGCATTCGATAGTACCGACGGAGCTCTATTTCACCTTATAGACCCACCTACAACCCAGAGCTTTCTTCCCAGAATGCAAATCGGTTAATACCCATGTCCATTTTTTCCAACATATGTATTTCCTGTGTTATTATCGCCCTCCAACGATCATCTTTCACAGTTTCAGAGAAGGTCATACGTTCATGCGCCATAGAGATAGTTGTAAGAAAATTTTGATGTTGTGTAGAAAATCTCACAATTCACATAATGTATTACGAGATAGGGCGTAACTGAAAGATGCAATAAAGTGGATGATGGACTAGATAGACTCAATTTTTGGATCGCATTACTAACATAGTCATGTAGCAGAACCGACTGTTGTATCTGTCGAATCCCACGTCCCAACTATTACTCCTCCATCCCACCCCTCTGCCCATCGTTCTGTTCATCCTGTTGGGTGTATTTTTCTTGCATAATTTCACTTTTCTGGGAAAAATCCCCCCCCCCCCCCTCCCTACCACCACTTCAAACTCCTCCTCTCCCTGTAACTCATTTGCCCCGCTAATTTATCCCTTATCATTGTTTGAATTGAGCAACGATAATTTAAAAGAAAATTTAGACTCATATAAATTGACATCTCGGGAGGCAAAGTATTCCTTTGTCTCTACATTGCGGGGTCCATCCCCATGCTGAAAAAGGTCCAAGTTGCCAAATTGGACTTGGACTTGGTTGCCAAATTAGGTAGGTGTCACTAAGGAAACATTTGCACTGCAAATTTTCAACCAATACTTCATTCTGATTGGTTGAAGAGGCATGCCATTTCTCCTATAAAAGGAGAGCTTCGCCTCTCATTTCTACACACCAACAAAGAGAGAAAGAAAAAAGTAAGAATTCACAGACAAGGTATAAGAAAATAGTTTGTGAGAAAAATAGAGATCAATGAGCGATATTATAGTGAGGTGGGAATATCAAAAGAGGGTTATTTCTTTTGAGTGTTGTAGTAGTCTTTGGAGTATTTTACTTGGACCTACAAAGTGTAAAATTCCTTGCTATAGTGATGTCAGTTGCTCGTCTCGGGGCCGTGATTTTTTCCCTTATTCAAAAGGATTTTTCACATAAAATTCTTGGTGTCGTTGTCACTATTTTATTCTTGTTAATTACCGTATCTCGGTGCTACTTTATTATTCCGCTTTTATTACCGTGAATATTATTTATGTAGGAGATTTATTCCCAACAACTGGTATCAGAGCACATGTTCTTCTCGTTCACAGAAATACTATTCAATGTCGGTAGTACTATACTCGGTAAAAAATAAAAATATCAGGAGTAAAGTACAAGGTAGCAAAATTTAACGGAGATAGCGGTTTCTCAACATGGCAAAGAAGGATGGGAGATCTGCTCATCCAACAAGGATTACACAAGGTACTAGATGGTGATGCCAAAAAGCCTGATACCATGAAAGCTGAGGATTGGGCTAACTTGGATGAAAGGGCTACTAGTGCAATCAGGCTGCATTTATCAGATGATGTGGTAAATAACATCATTGATGAAGACAATGCATGTGGCATTTGGACAAGGATGCAAAGCCTATACATGTCCAAAATGCTAACAAATAAATTGTACCTGAAGAAACAGCTATACGTACGAAATTTTTGTCACGTTTAAATGTGTTTAATGGACTAATCTCACAGCTCGCCAATCTCGGAGTAAAAATCGAGGAAGAAGATAAAGTCATATTGTTGTTGAACTCATTGCCATTTTCGTATGATAATCTGGCAACAATCATCCTACACAGTAAGACTAGCATTGAGTTGAAAGATGTCACATCGGCTCTTCTACTCAATGAAAAGATGAGAAAGAAGCCTGAAAATCAAGGACAGGCTCTCATCACAGAAGGTAGAGGCAGGAGTTATCAAAGGATTTCGAGCAACTATGGTAGATCCGGAGCTCGTGGGAAGTCTAAGAACCGATCCAAATCAAGAGCCAGAAATTGCTATAATTGTGATCAACCAGGTCACTTCAAAAAAGATTGCCCAAATCCAAGAAAGGGCAAAGGTGAAAGCAGTGTCCAGAAGAATGACGACAACACAACCACCATGGTGCAAAATAATGATAATGTTGTCCTCTTTATAAACGAGGAAGAGGAATGCATGCACTTATCAGGTCCAGAGTCGGAATGGGTGGTTGATACAGTAGTATCTTACCATACCACACCGGTAAGAGATCTTTTTTGCTGATATGTAGCAGGTGATTTTGGTACTATGAGAATGGATAACACAAGTTACTCAAAGTTTGCGGGATTGGTGACATTTGTAACAAGACAAATGTCGGATGCACGTTGGTTTTAAAGAACATGCAACATGTATCTGGTTTGCGGATGAACTTGATCTCGGAAATTGCTTTAGACGAGATGGATACGAGAACTATTTTGCAAATCAAAAGTGGAGACTCACCAAGGGATCATTGGTGATTGCAAAGGGAGTTGCTCGTGGCACGTTGTACATGACAAATGCAGAAATATGCCAAAGTGAATTGAACGCGGCACAAGATGATATTTCTGTAGATTTGTGGCACAAAAGGATGGGTCATATGAGCGAGAAGGTATTGCAGATTCTTGCCAGGAAATCACTCATTTCTTATGCCAAAGGTACAACGGTAAAACCTTGTGACTACTGTTTATTTGGTAAGCAGCATAGAGTCTCATTTCAAACATAGTCTGAAAGAAAATTGAATATACTTGATTTGGTATATTCTGATGTTTGTGGTCCAATGAAAATTGAATCGATGGTCGGTAACAAATATTTTGTTACTTTTATTGATGATGCTTCACAAATATTATGGGTTTATATTTTGAAAACCAAAGATCATGTGTTTTAAGTTTTCTAGAAGTTTCATGCTATGGTGGAAAGGGAGACAGGACAAAAGCTAAAGAGTCTCCTAAGTGACAATGGATTTGAGTACACTTCAAGTGAATTTGAAGAGTACTATTCGATCCATGGGATCAGACATGAAAAGACAGTTCCTGGAACCCCCACAATACAATGGCGTAGCCGAAAGGATGAATCGCACCATTGTGGAGAAGGTGAGAAGCATGCTCAGAATGGCTAAACTCCCTTAGTCATTCTAGGGTGAAGCAGTTTAGATAGCATGTTACTTGATAAATAGGAGTCCATCAGTTCTGTTGGCCTTTGACATCCCAGAGAGAGTTTGGACCAACAAGGAGGTGTCTTACTCGCATCTAAAGGTGTTCGGTTGCAGGGCTTTTGCACATGTACCAAAGGAGCAGAGAACAAAGCTGGATAATAAATCTATTCCATGCATATTCATCGGATATGGAGATGAAGAGTTCGGGTACAGATTGTGGGATCTTATAAAAAAGAAGGTCATTAGAAGCAGAGATATAATCTTTGGAGAAAGTGAAGTTGGAGTTGTAGATGATCAATCAGAGAAGATAAAGAATGGTATAATCCTTAACCTTATTACCATTCCTTCTTCTTTTAACTATCCCACAAATGCAGAAAGTAAGACAAACAAGGTTGCTGAGCAGGGGGAGCAACCTGGTGAGGTTATTGAGCAGGGGGCAACTTGATAATGATGTCGTGAAATCAGGAAAAAGAACAAACTCAACCTCTGAGGAGATCAGAGAGGCCAAGGGTAGAGTCATGCAAGTACCCCTCCACAGAGTATGTCCTCAGCAGTCCAGTGGATGAAAGCCATGCAAGAGGAGATGGAATCTCTACAGAAAAATGGCATGGTTGAACTTCCAAAGGGAAAAAGACCACTCAAATGCAAGTGGGTCTTTAAACTCAAGAAAGATAAAAATGGCAAGCCGGTCAGATACAAAGCTCGATTGGTGGTTAAAGGCTTCGAACAAAAAAAAGGTATTGATTTTGACAAAATTTTCTCACATGTTGTCAAAATGACTTCTATTCGAACAATATTGAGCTTACCAGCTAGCCTAGATCTTGAAGTGGAGTAGTTGGACGTGAAAACTGCGTTTCTTCATGGAGATTTGGAATAGGAGATCTATATGGAGCAGCCAGAAGGATTTGAAGTAGCTGAAAGGAAACACGTGGTATGCAAACTGAATAAGAGTCTTTATAGGTTGAAGCAGGCACCAAGGCAGTGGTACAAGAAGTTTGACTCATTCATAAAAAGTCAAACTTACACAAAGACATATTTTGATCCATGTGTATACTTCAAAAGATTTTCTCACAACAACTTTATAATTTTGTTGTTGTATGTGGATGACATGTTAATTGTAGGAAACAACAAGGGGATGATCGCAAAGTTGAAGAAAAATTTGTCCAAGTCATTTGATATGAAGGACTTGGGCCCAGCACAACAAATTCTCGGTATGAAGATAGTTCGAGAGCGAACAAGTAGAAAGTTGTGACTGTCTCAGGAGAAGTACATTGAACGTGTACTGGAACGCTTCAACATGAAGAATACTAAGCCAGTCAGCACACCTCTTGCTAGTCATCTAAAGTTGAGCAAGAAGATGTGTCCTACAACAGTGGAGGAGAAAGGGAACATGGCTAGAGTTCCTTATTCTTCAGCAGTCGGAAGCTTGATGTATGCAATGGTATGTACTAGACCTGATATTGCTCACGCATTTGTTGTTGTCAGCAGGTTTCTTGAAAATCCTGAAAAAGAATACTAGGAAGCAGTCAAGTGGATACTCAGGTACCTGAGAGGTACCACGGGAGATTGTTTGAGCTTTGGAGGATCTGATCCAATCTTGAAGGGTTATACAGATGCTGATATGGCAAGTGACATTGATAACAAAAAATCCACTACTGGATATTTATTCACATTTTCAGGGGGAGCTATATCATGGCAGTCGAAGTTGCAGAAGTGTGTCGCACTCTCTACAACTGCAGCGGAGTATATTGCTGCTACTGAAGCTGGCAAGGAGATGATATGGTTGAAACGGTTCCTTCAAGAGCTTGGATTGCATCAGAAGGAGTATGTTGTCTATTGTGACAGTCAAAGTGCAATAGACCTTAGCAAGAACTCCATGTACCATGCAAGAACCAAACACATCGACGTGAGATATCACTGGATTTGAGAAATAGTAGAGAATGAATATCTAAAAGTCTTGAAGATTTCTACAAGTGAGAATTGTGCAAAGAACTTGTCGGCATGCACTCAAGCTAAAAGTCCGGTGTTACCTCCTTCAGGTGAATAGGACTGGAAGGGGAGATTGTGGGGTCCATCCCCATGCTGAAAAAGTCCGAGTTGCCAAATTGGACTTGGACTTGGTTGCCAAATTAGGTAGGCGTCAGTAAGGAAAAATTTGCAGTGCAAATTTTCAACCAATACTTCATTCTGATTGATTGAAGAGGTAGGCCATTTCTCCTATAAAAGGAGAGCTTCGGCTCTCATTTCTACACACCAACAAAGAGAGAAAGAAAGAGTGAGGTTTCACAAACAAGGTATAAGAAAATAGTGTGTGAGAAAAATAGAGATCAGTGAACGATATTGTAGTAAGGTGGGAATATCAAAAGAGGGTTATTTCTTTTGAGTGTTGTAGTGGTCTTTGGAGTATTTTACTCGGACCTACCAAGTGTAAAATTCCTTACTATAGTGATATCAGTTGCTCGTCTCGGGGCTGTAGTTTTTTCCCTTATTCAAAAAGGTTTTTCACGTAAAAATCTTGGTGTCGTTGTCACTATTTTATTTTTGTTAATTACCGTATCTCGGTGCTACTATATTATTCTGCTTTTATTACCGTGAATATTATTTATGTAGGAAATTTATTCCCAATATAAATCACATAATTTCTACCCTTTTCCCATACGGATACCAAACAAAAATATATTTACGACTCCTATTCAAAAATTTGTCTCTCGGACTTTTTTTAGTGTGCGCATAATACAACAATCTGAATACCCTAAGACACTATATTATGGCAATCTATTACAGTGTGTTTCCATGTAGCATTGGGGATAGAGTTCGATTAATCAAGTAACCAAGTCAAAAATACAGTCTCCCAGACACTCAATCGATAGACTACCTTAGAAACGCAATACATGTACCACATTCAAAATATGATGATGTTTCTTTTTTACTTTCCCATTTTGTTGAGGTATTCCTATGCAAGGTATTTAAAAAATTATACCACACTCAAGAAAATAATTTTTCATGCAGGGAAATTTTGTTCCATTATCACTCCGGAGGATCTTAACATACTTCCTAAATTATCAGTCTATGCATAGCAAAAAACAATCTTCATTGTTTGTGGCACTTATTTCTTATCAATTAACAAAAAATTCGTACACCACAAGAATATCCATCAACTATAGTGTATGGGATAAAATATGTTCATATTTAATGATCGCATGAGAAAGCAATACGTGGAACCGAAGATAAAAGATAGCCAAACCCGAAGGTAATGATCTCGTTTGTCATCGGAGAGAATGATACTCATAAAGACAAAATAAATGTCGTCATTCGGTAACATTCAATGAAGAATAATCTACAGCATTAAATGCATGATCCGTTATAGAGAATATGGCATTCATTACCCACCATTACACATTCTTCAATGGCCCTCATAATTGTCATTAAAGAGGAGCTTGATCCTAGGACCTTGTTCTTTAGTGTAACTATAAATAGTGAGCTCTATCATCATTGTAAAGAGAGTATTTTTCTGACAAGCATATAATATACTTCATCTAAAGCTCAAATAATATTTTATTTTCTTGCTTATTTGCACTATTCTTATTGCTCTCGGTAGCTATGCGCCCGAAACCAAGATATCTGCCGTTTATTTTAATTTTTACGGCTAAGTCTTATATTTCTGTCAAATTCATCTGTTATTTTTGGATCAAATTAATTTACTTGTCTATAAATCATGTATAAATTCAATTATACCGTTTTACGGGTAAACAGTTTGGCACCCACAGTTGGGCATAAATAATTGTGCAATTAAGTTTATCATTGCATCTATTACTAACACATTTGATTCTTTATCTTTAGCAAAGACAAAGAATACTGATTGGAAAGGTGAGATAGACGGGATTGCAGCATTGCAATCCCGTCTATCTCACCTCACTTTCTCTTTTTATGCTTATTGAAACTTACAATGTATGTATTCGGTCTTTTTTTTATTTAATGTAAAAACACTTAACTCCCCAAAGTGTTTCTCCATTGTTTAAGCTTTTGGTACATCCTCATTCATGGGGCGGCTCAACGAAATTGGTGGCCTAAAGCCCAACGATAAGAAGAGGTCCAAAATTAATTTAATAAAATTATATATATTTATGATTTCTTTTCTTTCTTGTTATTAATAGTTTTATGGACCGTCTTGTACGTATTTTGGCCCTTCACTCTGTTACCTGCTAGCTTTCACCATCGAAGATATCTAGTAACTTTACTTATCAAGGTTTCAAATTTTTTTATAAGAAATATCTACAGTTAAGAAAACGTTTTTATAAGTTCCCAATGTCTAATGATCATAATTTTATACTACTAAAGTATATTTTAAAATAATTTTATACATTTGAAAGAGTTCAAGTTTACTTGAATTAAAAAAAGACTTGATCTACTCTTTATAAGAAATAATTTACTTTAAATATTACAAGAGATTTATTTTTATTTTTTAATTATCAATGTCATCATCAAACTACTATTTTGCCATATTGTATGTTTATTATGAAATTCAAGTATTTATCTAAATAACCTCTAACTTCTATATCAAAAAAAAAATTAAATTAAATCTAGTATCTTTTTTATAATAATATTTTTTTAATAATATAAAATTAACTAATAATGAAAAATTGAGGCCTTTCAATTAGGGGGGCCCTTGGGCCGGCAATTGATATTGCCAATTAGCACAATATCTTCCGCAAATAGCATACGCCAAGAGAACTCATATTGTATGTGCTAGTTAGCTCGACCATAAACAATGTTGGTCCCTAGCGGAAGCCCATGACTATGAGAAACTTCTTCGTATCTCCTATAAACATTGATTGTAATGTAATTTTTCCTTATCTATCAATAATAGATTACACTTACACTATTCCGATAGTACAAACGCCTTTTATCATGATAGATCAGCAACAAGAGAAAGGAAAGGAAAGAAAAGACTAAACACAAATGCAAATTTGTGCTTAATTTAGTGGTAGTCCCTTCCTTTTCTTTCCAAGAACACCAACTAACGGTTTGTCAATCTATCCACCATCCAATTAATTAATAATGAAAATTGCAGTCACAATAACTGCACAAGTAAATAAAAGAATGTACATCTCATTTGCATCTCCGCAGGTAAAGCAGAGTTCAATAGATGCCAAGCAGAGAACACAATGGCAATAGCTTTTCAAATGCAACCACATGCAATTAAAGCGAAATAGCTACTCCTCTTACCAAAGAAAAACATCATCAAACGAGAACAACAATACAATTAAAGCAACCACAATATAGGCAAACAACCAGTTTCAAATCTGTGATGATAAGCACCAGAAAATAACGAAAAAGCTTCTGAAAGTACCATAAATCAGCTTCTCATGTGAGCATATGAAACCCTATCTCATTTATATATATGAAACAAGATCATAATAAATATTAGTTACATCCTAATCTTTTTCCCCTTGAAGCTTGAAATGTCAAGAATCATCGGTCTACCTCCAATAGTAGACAAGTTTTAGTCTGAATTTTAGGTGCTTTGCAAATATTTCAAGCGAAAGTAAAATTTCAAAGGGGAGTGACTCATGGAAACTACACCAACACATCTCTCATCAACCATTTGCTTGAAGAAGTTGACGAATGCTATATAACAACATCCTAGTATATCAATCTAATATTATAACTTCCGTGGAGCTGGAAGTTTCTTCCATCAAATTGCTACTCCTTGCTCCTGTACCACCAATTGTATTTTCTTCCCCGATTCCTTCAGCATCGGTGCATTCAATTTCTTGTATTACTTCAAGAAGTTCTCCGGGCATAGCTGCTGGATCCAACTCTCGACAACCCTTGGGAGAATTTGGGCCTTCTTTTCCCGTAAGCAAGTAGGATGAAATCTGATGAGAAAATCGGCACATTTCTTCACTAGGAATTATTCTTATTTCCCTGGGGTTCAAATGCTTGTGGAACACCGTCTTGAAGCCAGAAACTTTGACGAGAGGAATAACTACCACACCTTCCTCATTAAAATCTTCAAGTACTTCAATCAAATCATATTTGCGTATTACACCATCCTCTGTAAACTCATTCCATTCTAGAGACCAGTTTCTGTATAAAGCCCAAACTTCCCCCTTCCGAGGAAATACTTGAATTGAATCACCCGGGCCTTTTGTCCATCTGACCTTGTGTGAGAAGCAGTTAACAGAGCTTCTAATTTCGTGCCTGGCTCTTCTGAAGTATCCACATGTTCTCGGAACAGAATTAACACAGTATAGTGAGCCCGTTTCATTACTGATGTTTGAATTTAACCAACTGATTCTGGCCTTGAATGGATTTAGAGAAACCGCCTGAAGAATCATGGCATAATACCGAGGCATCCCATCACTGTCATCATATGCAGCCCAGACTTGGTCAGGTCCAAAACAACTTTCTACTCTATCATTATCAAAATTGTGGAAATCTGAATCTGGAACATCTATCGACATACACTCAACAGGTTCATTATCTAAGTACTTGTCAAAATTTTCAGAACAAGACCTAATTGCAAAGACTTTGGTTTCAGTTACAACTTGTTCACAAGCTGCATCATGATCTTCTCTGACATCAAATTCCAAGCCATGATTTTTCCTCTCCTTAGCTACGTTGGTTAAAATTACCTCGCTTGAAGACGTAGATGCGGTAACAGTAGTTGAGCCCTGTTCACTTAACTTTTTCAATATTTCCTTCTTGGCCTTCTCCATCAGCAAATTTTTGACATCATAGCGGGATGCCTCCTTTTCATTACTCAACCTTTCAGTTTCAGCTGGACTAGCTGTGCTGGCTCCAGCAGATTCCCAACTATGCCTTACCTTACTATGGTCGTCTATGCCTTTTTTCCTCTTGGAAGCATTAAACTGTGCAGCTGATATAGTTCCACTTGGTCTTGGCCTTTTATTTTTCCTTCTCAATGCCTCCTCTCTTTTCGTCGCCGTCTGTGCTTCTTGACGCTCTCGTTTTACTTTCTGATATGCTTGCTGAACCATATTAGCTGCTTGAACAGAAGATGCATGAACAGAAGTTTTAGAAAATGGGCTCCACTGGAAGTCAGAAGACCCCGCATTTGGTGTGCTTGAACTGTCTCTTCCTGTAGTTGGTGCATCCTTTTTCATATCCCGGTGGTACAAGTTCTCTTGCTGCTGAGAATTAGACTTCTTTGAGCCATTGGACGGTGCTGTTGTTTCAACAGCATAGAAGGCTTCATGACAATTGGGACACAGAAGATTATGGTTAAGATACATCCGCATATACTCATACTGCATCTTGCACCGATAGCAAACAGTCCAAAATGTCCGACGCTCCTTCGTTCCAGATGATGAACTCTTTTTATTGACATTACTATTACCCTTTGGAGGCCTCGCTCGCGAAGCAGTAGCAGCATTCTTTGCAAAATCGTGAAAACCATTCTGCCTATTTTGCTGCGAAGAAGAATCTTCATTTTCAGCTTCAACTCTCTGCTGCAAGACACTAGCATTTCTGTTGTCGTAAACTAATTTCTTGTTCTTATCAGACAATAAGCTCCACGCTTCTGAAACGTGCTTAAAAGCTCCTTCAGCCCCAAATGACTTATTCTTATCAGGATGAAGCATGAGAGCTAATTTCCTATATTGTTTCCTTATCGCCTCGTCATCAGCTTTCGGACTAACACCAAGGATTCCATAGAAGTTTCCTTCACCATTAACTTTGCTCTCAGCAGCAATATGCACTTCGAGTATCACCAACATTTGACTAATTCCCTCAAGTCCAGGATTCAAAATTTGGGCCTTTAAAGCAAACTTTTTCGCCACCGAAAAGTCCTTAGCCAACAATTTCCTCTCTGCAATTTCTTTAGCCCTCAAAGCATCATCTTTGTTGCACTCCATCTACCATATACACCTCTCCTTCAACCCTTCTTCTTCTTCTTCTTCTCATGTACAACAATTTCACCATAAAACAACAATGACCATGCCCTAAAATTAGAAAAACGTATAAAACAAATTAAACAAACCTGTTCCACAATTACCGTGCCCTAAAATTACTTAGAAAATGTACAAATATTTCTCAAATCTTCAATTCAATAAATGAAATACAAAAGATTAAAAAAACAATTGTTTAAATACAATTTCTTACTGGATTATATACCATAAATGCACAAATACCAAATTAAAGTAAAATCAAATTAAGGAAAAAACAGGGTGATACTTAGATACACTGAATATGAAATCAACCATGCAGTCATTAATGTGGCTAATCAAAATAATTATATGACAAAACATAATTGTAAAACATTAAAAGAAAAAAAAAACTCATTGAATCAAAGATAAATGAAAAAAAAAAAGTAACCAACGAATTTTTAAGTTTTTCTAATTATTTCTCTTTATACCATGGTTGAGGGGAGATCCGATAACAACTGATTGTTTAGAGCGCGAAAAGGCAAAGATTATCTTTCGCTTGAAATTCTCCGGCGACCGGCGATGACTCTTCCACTACCTCCGGTAAAGACGCTCTGCTTTTGATTGGAGAATGTTCCGAGTGCCACGTTGGTTTATGTGTTTATAGGCTATCTCCAATATTGGGCTTGGGCTTGGGCTTGGGCTTGGGCTTGGGCCTGAAAATATCAAGTTTAAGCATTCACAAAAAAATTAAATTTTTTACCTAGTTATACTATATTAAAAATTTATTTATCACTTTTTCTTTAAGTTCCTTAAAAATTATATTGTGAATCGGTATTTACTATTTACTAGTATCTACGAATGTGCATTGTACGTTAATAATGGCACGTGATGATTTAAACATTTATTTATATGAAGAACAATAAAATTTAATTAATGAGAAAAATTTTATGTATAATAATACAACAATCGTTTAAATGTCAAAACAATTTACTATATTAGCATAATACATGAATTTAAAATAAAATGACATCATCAAAACTTACACAAATGATCAGTTTTGTCATGTTAGTTGGATAATTATGTATTATAGTTTAAAAATATTTAATTTGATGGTATCTTAACGAACACTTATTTGTGTACAATATTTTTTTGTGTATGTTTCCTCCTAATGCTTTGGTTGATCTGCCTTAACCAGGACTATTGTTCTCTTGAAAGTGAAACATGCAATTGTTCGTGTAAGAAAATATATTGCGATAAATATAGCCCAATATTTAGGAAGTTTGTCCTTGTGCTTTATTTATTATATTTGCAAAACATAAACATACTAAAAGTTATTTTCACACAAATTTAAAAGGATACTCCTTGGTTTAGTAAGACGAAAGTTGAATTTATGGATAAGAATATACTTAGAAGCACGTTGATCATCATCCTATTTTTTGCATGTATGACGTTGTTACATAAGTTATTCGGCGTATCTAAGATTTTCAGTAGCATGACGGGCATATTTTTCTTCAAAATCAACCTATATGCAATGGAAGATCAATTTTAACTTAGTCTATTATATAAATGGTGACACTAACATACGTAAGAAATAATAAAGTTGGCAAAAACATGTATGGTAGAAGGTCATTTGGTATTAAAGTATTTAAGTATTCTTCTTGGTAGTAATTATTGGTATCATTTTCTGCTGAGTCAAAAATAGAAAAATATTTTGTTTTTACTATAAAAATTTGCAATCAACCTTTTATTTAGTTGATCAACATATTCATTTCTGCAAGCTAAGATATCTTTTTTAATGCTATCATGCGATTTGCCCAAATTACGTTTTAATCTAATGATATAAATATTTCTCTTATTAAATGCACCACTATTACCATTGGGATTGATAACCAAGTGTTCAGGAAGAACCAAATCATCTTTTATTGGATGCTCTCCTTCGTTTCTGACACGAAGCAAGAAGACACTAAATACTGGATATGTTCTTACTTTATATTTCTTGTTAGTTGAATCTTTTTCATTTGAGGCCAGAAGTACAACTTTGACAAGTTAGCTTTTACAATCTCCGCTTTTATCGATTTTGAAATTATTGGTAGTACTTGACATAAATCACATCCCAAACCATTAATTTTCTACCAAACGGTTCATTAATATCAATATATCTCTAGAACTCCGGGCAACTATTTCGATAGTTTGATACTTAGCCATAAATGCTTCATCCCATATTATCAATTTTACTTTCCTTATAAATTTAGCACCATTGCTATGCTTTGATGTATTTGTGATGGTTATTTAAGTTGTTTGAAGAGGTATATCAAATTTAAAGTCGGTGTTGGTACACCACTTGCTATTATTGCTAACAATGTCATGCCTCTTGATGTGATATTTGCAAGTAATGCATGACATGATAATATTATTTCGATTCCGCCGGAGGCATCTACAATCTCGTTATAGCAGAGTCGTCTCTTTATAATATAGTATTGAAAGTTTGTTCTTGTTTAGGATTTAGCTTTGATTGTGCTTTTTCAGACACTTGTATAACATTTTTATTCTTAATAATATACTAACTTTTTTACTTTTTGTTCTAATGCTCTTTTTATGGAATAAATTTATGTACCCTAAGATTATTTTTTAACTTGAATAAGAATTTTACTCATATGATAAATTTAAAAAATAATTGAATTGGATTCTCTTGCTAAATAATTAATTAAAAGATTTAATTATTTGGTTTTAACATAAAAGATAATTTATTTTATGTTGATTCGGATCTTAATATTAATCCATATATTATTTTGAATATTTAATCTTAATTATATTTTTATCCACCATAAATTTTATTTTCAAATAGTACAAGATTGATATGACATTTTACTTTTAGATCTTTATGTTTGTAGAATCAGTAGTGGTATTAACTCTTACCAACCATTTTTTTCTCTTTATCACACATTTATATTCTTAATGATTTTCTTAGTTGTTGTTTAATAATTGGGTACTTTTCAATATTACACAAAAAAAAATATAAAAAAAATTATTTGAGTAGAAAAATAGTTCAAATATAATATAAAAATATATTATCATGGGGGTATTTTTTTCTTCTCAATTTCAACTCTTTATGTAGTCCATTTAATATTACTTTTATTTTTTCTTCGTATTGGACATTATGGAGTGGTAATGTATTTCCAATACGGAGGATTCTTATGAAGTTAATTTTATTAGACATTCCTACATATTTTTAATAATATTTTAATAGATAAAATTTTATTAATTTTAAAATCTTAAATATTAAAAATTAGCATAGAAAGTACTGTAGTCCAAAAAATAGGTCATTGCAGTTATATCCTCTTCATATGAGTTCTTCCGTTTAATAATTTATGGCTATTTTGGTATATTAATATTGTATTTATGCTTTTATAATAATATAGGCTCTCCTTTTTCTAAATAAATTTGGACAATATAATACATTATCAAGTTAAATTAGTAATAGGACATTATAATATGTTTTCAAATTAAATTAGTAATAGAAAATGTAACACCCCGGAAAATTTTGAAAAGTTTTAAAACCATTAAGAAGACTAGCATGTACTAATTATATTAATTCGGGTATGAACAAGACTAATACTATGAATGATATCAATTTATCATGATAATATATGTATGAGGTGCATTAAGAATGGTTTATGGTCTAAGAAGATCCCCAAAGCTAAGTCAAGTTGGAAATTATATGATGGGGTAAAATTTCAAGTGAGTTCGCACAAGACCTAATTTCAAACGAGTATAAATCTCACGATATGAAGAGTTATATGGTGTATAACCTATCAACAGAAAGGTCTATGTGTCTAGCTTCTAATGCTTTACACCGCTTTTCATTTGGATATTCCTACAAGAAGTTATGACCTTTTTACTAAAGAGTGGCATAACAGCTACGCGAGCCTTGCGTAGCCTATGCAGCATAGTAGTATAGCCTATGCATCATAGCAGCGTAGCCTACGCACCATTGCGTATGTAAATCCAGCAGCTTCTAACTGAAGGGATATAGAAGTCCACCATGCGTAGCCTTTGTGCGTAGCATGCGCAGGAGGCTACACAGCTTCAAGGGTCATTTTAAAGGGGCTGAAACAAGGGGTTTAGAGAGAGAAAACATTAGTTCTTCAACTTGGAATTGATTTCTAGAGAGAAGGAGGAGCTCTTCCACCATGGATACACTTCAAGGTAAGTTGTCTTGGCACAAGTATGATTATATAACATCATTTAATGATAACACTAACATTATTATGGATCAAACCCATAGAAAATGGGTTGAATCTTGAAGAACACCAAAAAGAGGAAAAGTGAGATTCTTCTACCAAAAGGTAATCCCTTCACTTGAGCTTCATATATATGTCATATTGGAGTATGGGTAGCATATTTATGAGTTTTATTTGAACATGAACCCTAATTGTGGGTCTTGAGAATGCCATTTTTGGGTAAAGATGGGTGATTGAGAGTATGATTCTTGGGTCTAAGAGTACTATGTATACATACACGTAGCAATAAAGTTTGTGAAAAGATTATTGAGTTCAAATGGCTAAAGATTGGGTTGAAAATAGTAGAAATCTTCAAAGACTTTAATTGAAGATTTGACGGTCGAGTTTATGTCAGAATTTGGTGAAATTTATATGGTTGGATGGACGTTCATAGTTTGTAAATTTTGTTGGGTTCCGAGGCATGGGCCCTACCGATAATTTTTGAGTGCAATTTCGAATTTTGTTGGAAAATTAGTTTTTTCATATGAAATTAATTCCTATAATTTGAATTGATTGAATAAATTAATTATGACTAGATTTGAGCCGATCGGAGTCGGAAAATCGAGAGAAAGGCATATTACTTGACTAATTGAGCGAGATTCGAGGTAAGTGGCTTGTCTAACCCTATGGGGGGGGGGGGAGGGAATCCCCTTAGGTTTTGCACTGTTGTAATAGTTTGTGATATGGGAGTGTCGTGTACGCGAGGTGACGAGTTCGTACACGGGCTAATTATGAAAAATCTGGTTCTTGCTGATTTGTCATCTTTTAAAATACATTAACAGAGTTGTTTTCTTTTAAAATACATTAGTTGAGTTGCCTCAACATATGAAGTGATTATGTTTAGCCTAGTATCACATATCTATGTGCCTTAACTCTTACTTGTAATATGTGCAACATGCTTAGCTGAATTACCTACTTCCTTTATTTGATTTAAATCATTAACTGTAAGATTTCTTGCTAAAAATTATTGTTCCTCTGATTACCTGTTGCATATTTATTTTGGGACTACGAGGCAGTTCCTTAGGATATCCCCCCTATACTGCTCCCCATGTACTGCATATTTACTTTGGGACTACGAGGCAGTTCCTCGGAAGATCTCCCTGTACTGCATATTTACTTTGGGACTACGAGGCAGTTCCTCGAGAGATCCCCTTACACTGCATATTTACTTTTGGGACTACGAGGTGGTACCTCGGGAGCGCCTATGTTGTTTACCTCTATTTGTTGTGTTGTTCACTCTTTAGTTATTTCATTATATTATTATATCCTCTGTCATATTTTTTTATTATTTCTAGTAGGGCCTGACTTGACCTCGTCACTACTCTACCGAGGTTAGGCTTGGAATTTACTGGGTACCGTTATGGTGTACTCAAACTATACTTTTGCACATCTTTTTGTGCAGATCTAAGTATTTTTTATTAGACCAGGTATCAGTGAATTAGCTGTACACGGAGACTTCATGGTACATCTGCCAGCGTCCGCAGACCTCGGAGTCCCCCTCTATCCTTATCATGTTATTTCCTTGTTTTAGTAGACTCTGATGCATGTTGTTTCTCTTAGAAGTTTGTGACTTATTTTTACCGGGTTTTGGGAGATTGTAGTTTTTTGACTTGCAGTTTTCATTTATTACAACGATTGAGGTTTGAGTTTTAGACTCTTATTATGTTATTCTGCAATTTGTTAGGCTTACTTAGTCTTAGAGACTAGGTGCCATCACGATATTCTATGTAGGGGGAATTGGGGTCGTGACAGAAATGTTTAAGAAGTATATCCTAAAAGTAATAGGATTGCATGACTAAAGATATTTACTTATTCAACTTTAAATGAATTAGACAGCCCGAAAATAATTATATTAATAGGATTCCTAAAGGTAATCATGTAGGATTCCTAACGTATAGTATTATGTCCTAAAACTAATACGATTATGAGGCTAATATCTAGAATTTCAATTATATCCTTTTATTATGAGTAATTATGCTTAATATTATAAGATTATTTATATAAACCGATATGGTATTCATATTTTATAATAATATAGATAGATATACAAAATCATGATAAAAGAAGGATCCTTTAAAATTAGGAATTAATTGTATATGTAACCTTCTCGGCTTCCCCCTTTCTATTCCCCACGCCCGCCAACTTAATTTCCTCCGTAAAAACATGATTCTCTTCGCAATCAAAAGATTAAGGCCATACCAGTATCTGTATACATGACATCCGTATACAAGCCTCTAAGAGTATATAAATATCATAAAAGTCGGGACATAGCCCCGCCATACCAAACAATACATATTCAAATTATACTGACCAAATAGGCAACTCTAGAGCAAGTGGAGTGCACAAACACCTTCTGTTGAGCTGATAGCCCACTAGGAGAACTCTCAACCTATCTATCGGGACCTGCGTGCATGAAACGCAGCATCCCCAGGCAAAAGGGACGTCAATACAAATAAAGTACCGAGTATGTAAGGCATGACAGTAGTATATAAAAGACATGAAAGAAACACAGAGTAAAGAACTCAACCTGAAATTCTGAATAGCTCTGTGAATCATGAAAATTTATTTACAAATCAGCCAAAACCCTTCTCACTCTTTCAAACAAATCGAGTGATTATCTCTCCAAAATTATAGTGTCATATGTTTCTCTAAATCAATTCCACCACCAACCATTAAAAAGCTTCAACATTGGCAAATTCATCGGCATTATCTCTAAATTTGTAGCAGCAGAGGTTTCGCTATTGACAACCATTAAAAAGCTTTGAAGCTTTGAATTCGACATTTGGGTTTTACGAATTTATAATTTATTTATATTGGGCGTTATTGCAAACAATTGAGAATATTTGTTGGAGTTTATATCTCAATTTTAAAGGAGATTGGTTAAGTTTAGAGTTGATTTTAGGTGAAATTTTAGATTGAAACTCAAAGAAGAAGACGTTTCAAATTTGTATCACGATTGTATGATAATTGTATCACAATTGTATCAACATTGTATATGAATTATATCTGATACATCAATACCTAAAAACAATATATGATAAAATACTAATAAAAGTATAATATAGTATTTTATCATAATTTAAGTTTAGAATTAGTTTTAGGTGAAATTTTCAGATTAAAACTTGAAAAAGATGAAGATAGGAATTGTATCACAAATTTTTAGAATTGTATCGTGACTTGTATCGTAGTTGTATCACACTTATATTATAATTATATCACAATTGTATCTAACTTGTAACTAATACATTTAATACCTAAAATGACACCTGATATAATACTAATACAATCATAATACAATATTGTATCAGTTTAAGTTTAGAGTTGATTTTAAGTTGTATCGTAATTGTATCATGATTATGTCAGGATTGTATCAAATTTATATCTGAATTGTATCTGATGCATCAATATATGAAATAATACCATAGATAATACTAATACAAGTGCAATACAATATTGTATCAGAATTGTATAAGTTTTTTTAGAGCTGAAACGTGATAGGTAGAAAGTTTTTAAATTCTCTGTGATTTTTGCGATGGATCTTTAAAATTATATAAGATTCCTTTTTGAGAAAATATTACCGTGTAAAAAGTAAACATTTCTGATTATTTTAAAATATGATTGCTATTGTCGCCATAGAATTTTAGAGACGAAGATAATTCAATATTGAATTGATATCGAATCTCGCTATATGTATCAAAATGCTCGAGAATTATGCTTATGCTAATTGTATTTATTTATGCTCTTCAAATGGACCAATTTGTGGATGTGTTAGGCAAACAAACTGAAAACATTAGGCAAAGGGGGAAAATGAGAGATGAGAGGAGAGGGAAAAAAGGAAAGGATGTAATTGAATCCCTTAGTGAATTCATTAATAATGGGGTAGGAGCCTTTTAAGGATGAATGTATGCTATTTGTAAGAAAACTCTAGATAATAATTGAAATTTACAAAACCTAGAGAAAATAGGTAAATAAGTTTCTATTATAGTATCTAGGAAAAACTCCCAAAATTGCATTAGTTGCCCCCCTAAGGGACTAATCTTTAAATATTATCCTCATTTTTTACTTTGTTGCGAAAATAGGTTTCATGTTCATCAAAAATATTATAGTTCTTCAATATTGGAAACTTGAATTTCTTGTTTGGAGGGAGAGCGTGGAAATTAATAATTAATTATTATTAAAAAAATATTTGAATGTTGATAATTTATGCTTAAATTTACAGTTCAAATATTGATTTAGTAATTTGCTTTAAAATCTCAAAACTCTATTGTTGGTCCTTAGAAAATCTTATAAAGACAAAGTGGGTCTTTTTGATTTGGTATTATTTGATTAAATTGGTGATGGAAGATCATTTGTGTTGGTGTGTAGATTTTTTTAAAAAATTGAGATTATTTAAATTAGATTTGGTGTGGTTTGATTGAAATTGGAATTACAAATTTGAAGAATACTTTATTTTATAACGCAAATAAATTATGCCAATCAGGATAGACTTTGATGAATAATTTAGCAGATAGGTTAATTGTACATAACACAAAGTCACACCCCAATCTGATAGAGTTTGGTGAACAAGGCATAAAATTATGCCAAATGGGTAGAGCTTGTGAACAATTTAACAGTATAGGTCGAATACAAATAACATAAAGTCTTGCCAATACAGTAAAGTTTAGTGAATAATTGAATAATCACAAAGTCATGTCAAACAGGTAGAGTGTAAATAATTAATAATATAAGTAGTTAAAGCACGTAGACCTGCAATATTCGACTAAACATGATAACTATACCTATTGGAATAGCTCAATTAAGAATGAAAAACAGATTAATACTCATTAAAATGGTATAACTCACATTAAAAGGAAAACAGTTTGCTACTCAGTAAAATCAGGTTTTACAACAAATAGCTCGTTTACGTACTCATCACCTCACGTACACGTCGCTCATATATCACAACAGTACCAAATCCTAAGTGGATTCCTCCCCTCTCCCCACAAGGTTAGGCAAGCCACTTACCTCGAATCAAGCTCAATCAATCCGTAAGAATATCCTTTCCTCGATTATCCGACTTTGAATGTCCCAAATCTAGCCAAACACAATTGCATATCATAAATACAACTATAATAGACTCATCTAATTAATGAAATAAATACTTTAACAAAAGTTCTGAAATTAGTCCTAAAAGGTCGACCCGGACCCACGTCTCGAAATCGGGTAAAAGTTACAAAATATGAACACGCATTCACTTGAGTCTAACCATATCAAATTCACTAAAATCCGACACCAAATGGTCATTCAAATCCTCAAATCAAACTCTCCAAATCCCTAGTCTCAAACTCCTAAATTCCACTTTAAATACACACTAACTAGGTGGAAAAATAAATGGGGAAGCAAGATTATTGATAAAACATAAGCACAAGGGACTTACCTCAAGAAATCCCTCGAAAATTCTCTCAAGCAATCTCCAAACCCGAGCTCAAAATGTTAAAAATGAGCAAAAATCACCAACCCTTGCATTTAAGTGTTCTGTCCAGAAATCTCGCACATGCGGGCCCATAGTCGCACCTGCGGAAAGTTCTATCGCATGTGCGGACTTGACATACACACATGGGTCCGCTTATACGATCAAAGGCCACACCAGCGAGTGCGCCTGCGAACGAATGTCTGCTTCTGCGGACTCTCCTTCCAACTCACTCTCCGCATCTGCGGAACTTCAAGCGCATCTGTGGGCTCGCAGATGCGACAACCGCCTCGCATCTGCGGCCCCTGGCCACTTCCCCAATCCTTCTTCTACGCTTGGCCTCTCGCACGTGTGTGTCCGCACCTGCGATCTCCCCTACGCAGGTGCAAAACACCATAAACCAAAACACTTCACCCATTTGCCTATTTCCAAATTCAACCCGTTAAGCATCCAAAACACACCCGAGGCCCCCGGGACCTCGACCAAACATACCAACAAGTCCTAAAACACCATACGAACTTATTCGAGCCCTCAAATCACATCAAACAATGCTAAAATACGAGTCACTCTCCCATTCAAACTTAATGAGCTTTTACACTTCAAACTCCTACAACAGATGCCGAAACCTATCAAACCATGTCCGATTGACCTAAAAATTTTCATACAAGTCATATTCAACATTACGGACCTAGTCCAACTTTTGTAATCGCAATCCGACCCCGATATCAAAAAGTCCACTACTAGTCAAACTTTCTAAAAATTTAACTTTCGCAATTTCAAGCCTAATTTAGCTACACACCTCCAAAATACATTCCGAACACGCTCCTAAGTCCAAAATTACCCGACGGAGCTAACAAAACCGACGAAACTCCATTTTGGAGTCGTTTTCACACATTTTCAACTACGGTCAAGATCCTAAGACTTAAGCATACATTTTAGGGACTAAGTATCCCAAAACACTCCAAAACCAAAAACAAAATCTCCCGGCAAGTCACATAAGCAGAAAAAGATACTGGGAAAACAGTAAATAGGGGATAGGGGCTATTACTCTCAAAACGATTGGCCGGGTTGTTACATCTTCCCCTTCTTAAAACAATCATTCGTCGTGGAACGAGTATAGAGATATACTTGAAGTGGTAAAAAGTTGAGGATAACGGCTACGCATATCATGCTCAGTCTCCCAAGTCACCTCCTCGACTGGCTGACCCATACACTGAACCTTCACAAAAGCAATGTTCTTTGACCTCGGCTTTCAAACCTACCTGTCCAAAATAGCCACCGGCTCCTCAATATAAGATAAATCCTTGTCCAACTAGACTAAGCTGAAATCCAACACATGAGACGGATCGCCTTGATACTTCTGGAGCATAGAAACATGGAATACTGGATGAACTACAGAGAGACTAGGTGGTAGTGCAAGTCTATAAGCCACATCTCCAACCCTCTCAATAATCTCGAATGGCCAGATATACCTACAACTCAATTTGCCCTTCTTTCCGAACCTCATAATACCCTTTACGGGTGACACCCAGAGTAGGACCCGCTCTCCAAACATGAATGCCACATCACAAACTTTCCGATCCGTATAACTCTTCTGTCTGGACTGGGCTGTGCGAAGTCGATCCTGGATCACTTTAACCTTCTCCAGAGCATCCTGAACCAAGTCTGTACCCAATAATCTAGCCTCACTCGGCTCGAACCAAACCACTGGAGACTGACACTGCCTACCATATAGAGCCTCATATGGTGCCATCTGGATGCTCAACTGATAACTGTTATTGTAAGCAAACTCCGCAAGTGGCAAGAACTGGTCCCAAGCACCCCCAAAATCTATCACACAAGCACGGAGAATATCCTCCAGTATCATAATAGTGCGCTCTGATTGTCCGTCCGTCTAAGGGTGAAATATTGTGCTCAACTCAACCCGAGTACCCAACTCTTATTTTACAACCCTCTTGAATTGTGACATAAACTGCGCACCCCAATCAGAGATGATAGATATCGGTACACCATGAAGCCTGACAATCTCACAGATATAAATGCAAGCCAACTGCTCGGAAGAATAGGTAGTCACCACAGGAACGAAATGAGCTGACTTGATCAGCCTATCCACAATCACCCAAACTGCATCAAATTTCCACTGAGTCCGTGGAAGCCCAACAACGAAATCCATAGTGATCTGCTCTCATTTCCACTCTGGAATCTCTAACTTCTAAAGCAATCCACCTGGCCGTTGATGCTCAGATTTTACCTGCTGGCAATTTAGACACCGAGCTACATATTCCATAATGTCCTTCTTCATTCTCATCAACTAGTAATGATGTCTCAAGCCCTAATACATCTTTGCGGCACCCTGATGAATGGAGTACTGCGAACTGTGAGCCTCCTAGAGAATCAACTCACGCAAACCATCTACATTAGGCACGCATAACCTGCCTTGCATCCTCAGTGCACCATCATCTCCAATAGTGACCTCCTTAGCATCACCGTGTTGAACCGTGTCCTTAAGGACAAGTAGATGGGGGTCATTATATTGACGCTCTCTGATATGATCATATAGAGAAAACCAAGAGACCACACAAGACAACACTCGACTCGGCTCAGAAATACCCAATCTAACAAACTGGTTGGCTAAGACCTGAACATCTAAAGTCAATGGCCTCTCTGCTACTAGTAGATATGCTAGGCTCCCCAAACTCTCCGCCCGGCGACTCAAGACATCAGCCACCACATTGGCCTTTCTGGGATGGTACAAAATGGTAATATCATAATCCTTAAGCAGCTCCAACCACCTCTGCTGACGCAAGTTAAGATCCTTCTATTTGAACAAATGCTGCAAACTCCGGTGATCGATGTAGATCTCACAAGGGACACCGTACAAGTAGTGCCGCCAAATCTTCAAGGCATGAAAAATACCTGATAACTTGAGGTCGTGGACAAGATAGTTCTTTTCATGCACCTTCAGTTATCTGGACGTGTAGGCAATCACCTTACCGTTCTGCATCAACATCGCACCGAGACCAATCCGTAACGCATCATAATATACAGTATAAGACCCCTAACCTGTAGGCAATACCAATACTGGGGCTGTAGTCAAAGTTGTCTTGAGCTTCTGAAAGCTCTCCTCACACTCCTCTGTCCACCTGAACGGAGCACCCTTCTAGGTCAGCCTGGTTATAGGTGATGCAATAGATGAAAAATCCTCTACAAATCGACGGTAATACCCCGCCAAACCAAGAAAACTCCGGAACTCCATAGCTGAGGACGGCCTGGGACAACTCTGCACTGCTTCAATCTTCTTCGGATCCACCTGGATCCCATCACTCAATACTATATGACCCAAGAATGCCACTGAGTTTAGCCAAAACTCACACTTTGAAAATTTTGCATATAACTTCTTTTCTCTCAAGGTCTAAAGCGCAGTCCTCAGATGTTGCTCATAATCCTCCCGAGTCCGGAAGTACATCAAAATGTCGTCAATAAACACAATGATGATTGAGTCAAGATAAGGTTGGAACACACTGTGCATAAATGTTGTTGGGGCATTGGTCAGCCCAAAAGACATCACAAGGAACTCGTAGTTACCATACCGAGTCTTAAAAGCAGTCTTCGGGATATCTGGCTCCCGAATCTTCAACTGATGATAGCCTGAATGTAAGTCAATCTTGGAAAACACTCTAGCACCCTGTAATTGATCAAATAGGTCATCAATACGAGGCAATAGATATATGTTCTTCACTGTGACTTTGTTCAACTGGCGGTAATCAATACACATCCGCATAGAACCATCCTTCTTCTTCACAAATAATACAGGAGCACCTTAAGGTGACACATTGGTCCGAATGAAGCCCTTATTAAGCAATTCATGTAACTGCTTCTTCAACTCCTTCAACTCGGGAGGAGCCATACGATATGGAGGAATAGAGATGGGCTGAGTGCCCGGCAATGAATCAATGCCAAAGTCAATAACTTGTCGGGCGACATGCCCGAAAAATCAGGTGGATATACATTTGGAAAATCCATCACTACTCGGACTGACTCAACTGTAGGGGTATCAATACTGACATCTCTCACATAAGCTAGATATGCGTCATACCCCTTCTCAACCATTCGTTGAGCTTTAAGAAATGAAATAACTCTGCTAGGAGTATAATTTAAGGTACCTCTCCACTCTAATCGTGGAAATCTTGGCATAGCCAGTGTTACGGTCTTAGCGTGATAATCAAGAATAGCATAATGGGGTGACAACAAGTCCATGCCCAAAATAATATCAAAGTCTACCAAGCTGAGTAATAATAAATCGGCTCTGGTCTCAAAACCACTACAACAACCAAACATGACTGATACACACAGTCCACAACAAGAGAATCTCTCACAAGTGTAGACACATAAACAGGAGAACTCAAGGAATCACAAGATATGCCCAAATACGAGGCAAAATAAGAGGACACATAGGAATAAGTGGAGCCTGGATCAAATAAAACCGACACATCTCAATGATAGACTAGAACAATACCTATAATGACAAAGTCAGAAGCAACTGCCTTTGTACGAGCCGAAAGAGCATAATATCTGGCCTGGCCTTCCCCTCTAGGTAGACCTCGACCTCCCCGACCTCCAACTCGAGCTAGCTGAGCAGGTGGGGCGGTAGTTGGTGTTGTAATCATAGCCTGAGGACCCGGTGGAGCACGCGGTGGCTGAGAAGTTTGTGGAGGTGCACCCCTCATAAGTCTGGGGAAATCCCTCACCATATGGCAAAAAAACAATCTCTAAGAGGGCATGGCTACTATGACTGGCTCGAGCCAGGTCTACAGGACCGACCGCTAAAAGCACCCCGTGCAGGAGGTGCACTAGATACTGGTGGTGCATAATAAGGCTCATGAGGCCTAGGAGGGCCGAAATACCACTGGCAGCTGGGAGAGCTGAATGAACGGGGTGACTCAGATAACCCCTACCATGGAGAACTGTAGTTGGGGCACGAGTACCATTGTAAGTGCCTGACTCTCGAAACGTCTTGGCCTCCCTGTCCTCTCTATCCCGAGCAAGCACGCCCTCTAATCTCCTAGCAATACTCACAACCTGTTGATAAGAAATATCCATCTCCAACTCCCTGGCCATACTAATCCGGATACTGGGGTGGAGTCCCTCAATAAATCGACAATTCCTCTCTCGAACTGTGGCAACCAAGGCCGGTGCATGTCGGGCCAAATCACTCAAGCGAACTGCATACTCTGACACATTCATAGCACCCTAGTGTAGCTTCTCAAATTCCGCGTGCCATGAATCCTTGAAGCTCTGAGGGACATACTCTCCTAAAAACATGTCCGAGAACTGAGTCCATGTAAGTGAAGTTGCCTTAGCCGGACTACTCAACGCATAAGCACACCACTACTGATAGGTTTCTCATCTAAGCTGGAATGTAGTAAAAGAAATCTCACTCGACTCTGCTACACCCACAGTACGGAGAATACAGTGGCACTCCTCCAGAAAACCCTGGGAATCATCTATCGCCAATCCACTAAAGGTAGGAGGGTGGTACTTCTTGTACCTCTCAAGTATGAGATGCTTCGCCTCAGAAGTTGATGCCCTAAGCTCGGGCTGAGCTGGAGCTACCGGATGCATTAGTACAATCTCTGGAACCTGGTCGACCAGAATCCGCTGCTCTGGAGTACCGTCGACGGGAGTTTGTGCTCCTCCCCCGACATGAGATGTGGCAGGAGCAAGTGGAATCAATCCAGCCTGAGCTAAACATGTTCAGAAACTGGGCTAGAGTCTCCTGGACGGCTGGTGCAGCAACAGGTACCTCAGGTATCTGCCCTCCAACTGGAGCTACTAGGGGCTCCTCTGTAGCAGCTCGTGCGAGTGCTCTGACTGCACCGCATGGACGTCCTCGACTTCTACCCCGACCTCTCGCGGCCCTAGCAGGGAGCGCGGGTGCCTGGTCATCAGATCTGTTTGTACGTGTCCTCACCATTTGTGAGAGAGTAGAATACAGAAGTTTAGAATTTCGAAGTCAACAATTTTGCACGACAACGAATCAAAGAAGTGTAATTTTTTTCCTAACAGTTCCATAGCCTCCTGAAGATAAATACAGACGTCTCTGTACCGATCCGCGAGACTCTACTAAACTTGTTTGTGACTCACGACACCTATGAACCTAGAGCTTTGATACCAACTTTTCACGACCCAAACTCCCTCCGTATAACGTTGTGATGGCACCTAGTCTCTACGACTAGGTAAGCTTAACAAATTGCGAAAAATAACAAAACGAAAGTAAAACTTGGCAACTAACAGTAGTGGATAACTGAATAACTAGTAACAATGTCGCTCGACATGTACAACAACCAATACCCTATAAATACATAGTCTTCCCAAAACCCGGAACATCATTAGTCACAAGCTACATAAGTAAACTAGTATCTCTATACACCAACGTCTAATAAAAGAAGTGCAGAAAGTAAATAACATAGGAGAGAATAGAGGGGGACTCCGAGGTCTGCGGACGCGACAAATATACCTTGAAGTCTCTGTATAGCAGCAAGCACTCTTAGCTAATAGCGGGACTGATAAGAAGTACCTGGATCTACACATAAAACATGTGCAAAAGATTAGCACGAGTACACCACAACGGAACCCGGTAAGTTCCAAGCCTAACCTCAGTCGAGTAGTGACGAGGTCAGGTCAGGCCCACTGATAATTTATAAATAAGATAGGAAAATATATAGTATAATAAGTGTCACGACCAAAACTCCAATTAAAGGCCATGATGGCACTGGACACCACTGTCAGGCAAGCCAACCATAATCAATTAACTTAATTACCCATTTTAGTATTTTTGAAATAAAGATTTCTTCAATGAAATTGTAGATAAAACTCATAGAGTAAATGATAAATATTTTTAGCAACTAAATTTCTAAACAATTCACAACCATTCCCAAAATTCGGTGTCACAAATGCATGAGCATTTACTAGGGAATTAAAAATAAACTACAGCATCTGTCCAGAATACAAATTAGACAGAAAAATATAATAACTCTGAAGGAGACTCTGTTAGCTGCGGAACGTAATATAGAATGCAGCTCATATATGTCCCCACAATTATTAACCACACCTCTACGCCCACAAGGCCGCTATACATATATGTACCTGCACAATAAAATGTGCAGTAAATACAATATGAGTACGAAAATAACGTGTACCTAGTAAGTATCAAGCCTAATCTTGAAGTAGTAGAGACGAGATAGTCGACTTTGACACTCACTATGGGTCAATAATAATAATTGGAATAAATTGTAATTATTCAAATCAGCATGGTTCACAGAGTTAACAATAATTTTATTCATTTAGCAGAAATAATAACAATCCTTCAAATGCAATAATTTTTCCAATTTATTTATTTTAAATCATGCAATTTCAATAAAACTTCCAATTTATCAAATATCTTTACAAGCTGCAATTTAATTTCAATAAATTTTCAATTTATCAATTAAATCTCATTTACAGGAATAACAATTAATTCCTTAACAAGCAAGAATAATAATTCATTAAATTTCAAGGATTTTCCAATTTATCAATTAGCTTCGCAAGCTGAAATATATTATTAAAATATCGTGTGATTATTATTACTAAGCACGATTTCTGCCGAGGACGTACGGCCCGATCCAGAGTATCGTGTACACTGCTGAGGGACGTGCAGCGCGATCCATAGATGCATCTATCCTGCTGAGGCGTTCGGCCCGCTCCACAAGAAAGGAGGACATTTTCTTATGTACCTCCGAAAGGAGAGTATATTTATTATGAGATAAATTCGGGAGGAAGAATAATTTTTTTTAATAATTAATTAATTTAAACAGAAAATCAAACATATAAATTTTTCATCCTTTAATATTTTGATCTAAAAATATAATATATATGAATTTTCCATCCTTTAATATTTTTATCTAACAATTCACAACATATAAATAAATACATCAAATAATATTAATTAAACAAGAAATACAATTTATACAAGTAATTCATGCTTTGAGTCCTAAACTACATGGACTTTAGCATTAATAATAGCTACGCACGGACTCTCGTCACCTCGTGCGTACATAACCCCTACAATTATCAACAATTATTTAATTTAATCCCTATGAGGTAATTTCCCCCTCACAAGATTAGACAAGAGACTTACCTCGTCTCAAAGTCCACTTTCTGATTACCACGTCGCATTGAATTCTCGATTCAACGCCGAAAAATCCGAAACTATCCAAATATTATACAAAATAATTAATATATGCTAAATGATTCGAAATTTATCTATTAAATAAATTACCTTATATAAAAGGTAAAATTCCTAAAATTTACCCCGGGCCCACATGCTCGGATTCTGGAAATTTTCAGATGAAAACGTTACCCATAATCTCAAGGACTTGAATATATAATTTCTATCCGATTCCATAACTATTTTCGTGGTCAAAATCTCATTTTTATAAAAATCTAGATTTTTCATCTAACTTTTTGATTTCTAAGATTTACTAGTTATAATCTACTTATAATCTATATATTTAACTCAAAGAGTGTAAAATTAACTTACCTCCAAGTTGATAGTTGAAAATCCTCACAAAGAGCTCTGAAATCGCCCAACAATGGATGAAAAATAGAAAGAAATGGACTGGACTTTCGTCCGTTTTAAGGTTCTGCCCAGACAGGTTTTTCGGCACCTGCGGAAGGAGTACCGCACATGCGGCTTTCGCACCTGCGGAAATTCCTCGCAGGTGCGCATTTTCCTTCTTTTCCTGGTTCCGCACCTGAGGAAGAAATGTTCGCTTCTGCGTAAGCGCATGTGCGCCCATCCCTTCGCACCAGCGCATTATTCCGCTTCTGCGCACAAGGCCATCGCACATGCGCGTTCGGAGGTGTGCCAAATGCTTCGCATCTGCTATGGCTGGGCAGGTTTCTCTAGTTCGCACCTGCGATTGGTGGCTCGCACATGCGGTTGTCCAATGCACAGGTGCGATTATGAGAGTAGCTGGGAGCTTCAGTCCTTGCTCAATTTTCCAAAATTGGTCTGAACCTCGTCCGGTTAACACTCGGGACCCCCGGGGCCCCGCCCGAACATACCAACAGGTTTGACAACATAAAACGGACTCGCTCGAACTCTCAAAATGCATAAAAAAAATATCAAATCTAAGAATCATACCCTAAACCAAATTGATTAAAACTTAGGAATTTCAAGTTCTTTAGTTTACTTCCAATGCGCCGAAATATACTTAAACTGCTCGGAATGATACTAAAATTTGCGTGCAAGTCTTAAATCACTATACGAAACTATTCCCAAACTCAAAATTCCAAATGGACTTCAATTACTCAAAAACCTACTCCATACCAATTTTTAAAGAACTTTAAACCTTCAAACAATTAATTTTCACTATTAAGCGCCAAAACGCTCCCGGGTTATCCAAAACCCGATTCGAACATACGCCCAAGTCCGAAATCATCATACGAACCTACTGGAATCACCAAATCTCGATTCCGAGGTCGTTTTCTCAAAATATTGACCGAAGTCAAACTTGGCCTTTTAAGGTTAACTTAAGGAACCAAGTGTTCCGATTTCAACCCAAACACATCCAAATCCCGAACCAACCATCCCCGCAAGTCATAAATTATTAAAAATACATACGGGGAGTTTTATTTAAGGGAACGAGGTTCTTAAAGTCGAAGCGACCCGTTGGGTCGTTACATTCTCTCCCACTTAAATATACGTTCGTCCTCGAACGTGCTAATAAGTGTTCCGGAGTTATCCAAAATTATTGTTTTAACACCTCGTGCACCTACCTGTGCTAGCACACGCAGTTGAGCACATTAACTTGAGCCAATCTGAAAATTCTCCCCTTTATTTAGGCAAATTAGCCTTAGAGCCCAATTCTAACATCGAGAATTCTCCACCATGCATGTTTCCAACCTATGAATGTCGTATCAATCACTACACGATGCACCAGTACAGGGTTGCATACCTTGGTTGAATTTAGACCATGTACCGCACCATTCACATGATCATAATATCATCCTCCGATAACAATAGCTGAATTTCCACGAATCCAATGTTCACAACACACCTCATGGTACCTATAATTCCTGTTCCAACTCTTGAACTGCTTCCACAATGGAAGAAATATGTAGAAATTCATAACCAACTGCTGAGTCAACAAATTATTGAGTTTCTCCTTCTGACAAGAACCATTGCCTCATTATGGACCAAATAATGATATTTGCTCTTTATTATACTTCATATAATCTGATCGTACTGATCCCGTATCCAATAACCTCGTCTCACTTAGTATAAGTTGCTCAGGCAATAAGCTACCTCAGACATGAGGTAGCTTATGGATTTCATGGTGTTCCTACTTATCCTATAATTGTTGTTGTGATACTAATATTGTCTCCTTTTTGTCATTTTATCTTCTTCTTTTTTGAGCCGAGGGTCTTTCGAAAACAGCCTCTCTACTCCTTCGGGGTAAGGGTAAGGTCTGCGTACACACTACCCTCCCCAGACCCCATTAGTGGGATTTTACTAGGTTATTGTTGTTGTTGTAGACATGACAAAAAGTCTCATATGATGCAACAATACGCTAATAAGATACGGGCTCGATTGCGATACCTAAGGAAAACAGACTATGGAAAGGATTACTCAACCCACGTGACTAATTAAACAACTGAAAAGGTGTCATGTACCTTCCTCAGAAAATGGGACACAAAAACACACAAAATAGAATATAGGGAACTGTACTCAACATCACACTATTGCGGCGTGCAACCCGATCCGCACAAAAAAGAAATCTATAAGAAAATACTTACCGAGCTAGAATGCTCATTATTTACAAAATATCCGAACATCGGACACAAGCACGCTAAGTGCATAACACCATCCTTGGAAGGACCGACAGTGCCATACGCTACAAAACTCAAGCACAACTAAAGTGCGATATATGATCTAAATCTCGAGAGCCATCCTGCTCACATAACACCATCGCTATGCGGAACCTCAACACATAAAAAAATTATCAAGCTGTTTCGCAACTCACACGGCACAATATAGTATTACATGAAATAACTGACGATGAAACGACATCCAACATCTAAATATTCCTCCATAGGGAGCGGTTATGCTGAAATGAACACGTCCGCCCTGATATAGAGCATATACTCATATTCAAATCCATCCACAGACCTCAAGTCAATTCTGATCGCATCGTACTAGGCTAATAACCTTTCATGTATCCATAATAACCCTTTTTCCTATAACATACAAGAATAGCCATCATAACCGGAACAATACTTCCACAGTCAACAACCAAATGAATCGAGCTCCCTCCAGGCATAAATTCTCGAATCAGCAATATTACCACAATCTTCATACTTGGTTTCAATCTCTACTCAATCAAGTGACTACATGTCACTCTTACACAATCTTTCCGTGAGACACGCTCCCACGACCTTCCGCACCAGGTAACAAGTCTGCACATCCATGATACCGGTTACACTAATGTTGTAAAGCATATCAAGAATCCACAAATCAATACACAAGGTCTCTTACACCTGACATCGACCTTAGATGATGCCAAAAATAATACCATCTTACTTTAAATATCTAAATCTCTTTCCTGCTCATCCTAGCTCATGACATCCTTGTCAACACCGAACCGAAATCTTAAATCCTCAACTTTCGAATCCCATGCTACTTAGTGCACTTAACCACGCCAATGCGCAGGAATAGAAGAATTCCATCATAACTCCCGAACCACTAATAGGGTAAACACTTCATCATATAGAAACCATTTTCTTAACTCATTTCCAGAGAACCATTGCAACACGTGACTGAATTTCCATATCCGTAGAAAATACCAGCCTCAAGTAGTGGTCTAAACCACCATAACTCTTCTGGGATCCCTCTACACATAACATGTCATAATACTTGAATTCCTCCAAATAAAATCAATTACGGCAACCGTCAAGCCTCGCACGTACCGCCACAAATCACATGCATAATTCAATGCGTTGAAGGAACTGATCATTGCCACCATCATGCCGATTCAACCATTGTTAGCCGACCCGTCTTTTCTTGATTTATTCTCAACTTGTCTTAGAAATAATAATAGCTATGTTCATTACATCATGAACTCAAATCCGCACTCATCCCAAGTGACTTTATTTCACGAGACCGCGCTATTTCAAAACCCACTAATTATCTCATATCCCTCCTTGTGCGCACTTTCACATCTTCAATCGGTACGCCCATTTTGATACTTCTTTTATGAATCCGAAGTTATTTTCTTCCGTTTCTCTATTGCTACACCACAACCTGAAGATAACGCAGAGTACTCCAAGCCCCGTTTCATAATCTGTTGCAAAAGCTCGATACTCAACCATACTATAGACTTGAGATCATTAGATACCACACTTTAAATTGTTGAATCCACTAGGACCGTTATTGAGAGTCACTTGCTCTGACTTGTTCCCAAACATGATCAATTCCAAGGCCCTGCTAGCACATGGACACTTTATCAAGGAAACATCTGACTATTTCACTTTTCTGTGCATTACATCTACACGAAGCATAAACTCTGAGTCTTCCAAAACCTGAATATGATTTGATAAGGCCAAATATGGCACACATTTCCCAAATACTTTTCTAAAATTACCACTGATGTTTTCTTTCCTTAGTTGCAATGACCCACCAATACACCGATAACTAGAAACCACACAAGTTGACACTACCCAATCCAATCATAGACGGTGGGGCTCTCCCACTTAGCTTGAAGCTACAATTACAAAATTGTTGGAATCCACCGAGATTCTTTATTCAATGTTGACATGATCCTGCACACGCAACTCGCCAAATTTTCTCGAAATCCTTCTATTAACCTTTAATAAATACTCCTAACCACTAGCCACATTTACATATTAAATTTCTTACCGGAAGCTTCGTCAATACCACGCAACCGCTAACCTTCTCACAGAAGATAACCCACCTGTGGAAATTACATGCCGATATATTCCAACGTCGCTGCACTGGGTGCAAATACTACGAAATCAGTAGATCATCCTGAGTCCAGGCTCATTCACCAGATGCACCAGTCCGTTCATTCCTCATGGACGTCAACTAGAGGTGCGACAATACCTTCCAATCCAAAGTCATGCTGTATCCTTCTTCATATCAAGCAACTCCCTCATGTTGTATCGAATCTTCCTCAATATAGCAGCTAATATTACAACTTAAGTTCGTAGACCTAGTCATTGTCCATTCTACATCCCAAATCACTCCAAATGTTCCCCAAGATGTGTAATCATCCTACCACGTAACCCATGTGCTACCTTGGCACTCTCTCACTTTAGTCAACCATCTCCTTTAAGCAACTACTCTGCTTCTGTTTTCTTACACTTGGCCTTTTCGGAGCCTAACCACTGCAAGGCATCTACCACATGTCCTTCATCATCCTTCGTTGCCCAGTTGTTGTTTTAACTCAAAATCCGTCTCTATAGTACTTGAACCAATAGCTCGTTACCATCTTTAAACCTTTCTGACGATCATCCTTCTTGAGACATCAATACTAGAAATGCTGCTTCGATCCTGAATCACTACACACCGGGTTCTCTAACGACTGTTTCCCCTATATAAATTCCTAACACCCCATCGTGAAAGCGAGTTGAAGAAAACCATAACACTGGCGAACCTTAACGCATTTTATAAGGCGATGACACCACATCAAAATTGAGAACTCTACCACACTCGAAAATATCAAGCTTCGTTACTCCATCAACCCCAAACCTGAACATTCATAGTCCGATTGCCTTTTCTTCGCTGGAATTAAAACACAGAACCTCTGAATCATGTACTGAGAAAACCTTCTTTCAAGTCGTTTTACTGCCCTGACACATCGACAGGCATTCTACCATTACATAAACATTGTGCGATAACAACGCACGAATCGTCGTAACAATAAATGCCAAAATTCAAAACCTTAGGTAGTATTGATACTTAACTTGAAATGAAAGAGCGGCCTTCCGCAAGGCGACGACAATAGCCCAATTAATTACATAGGGAGAACCATCCCGCACTACATCTGTAGTACCATTAAAAATTTTCTCGATCCCCAATTTATAACAAGTGCTTCACTTCGCATAAGATTGAATAGGAAGAAAATGTAGGCATCAGCCTCAAAAAAATCGAATTGCATGATGAGGAATCAAAAAGGAAAGTCTTCCTAACAGCCCTGTAACCTCTCGAAGAAAAGCACAGACGTCTCCGTACCGATCCGCAAGACTCTACTAGACTCGCTCATGACTCGTGAGACCTAAGTGAACCTAGTGCTCTGATACTATGTTGTCACGACCCAAAATCCAATTAAATGTTGTGATGGCGCCGGACACCACTGTCAGGCAAGCCAACCATAATCAATTAACTTAATTACCCATTTTAGTATTTTTGAAATAAACTTTTCTTCAATGAAATTGTAAAGACAAAACTCATAGAGTAAATGATAAATATTTTTAGCAACTAAATTTCTAGATAATTCACAACCATTCCCAAAACCCGGTGTCACAAGTGCATGAGCATTTACTAGGGAATTAAAAATAAACTACAGCATCTGTCCAGAATACAAATTAGACAGAAAAATATAATAACTTTGAAGGAGACTCTGTTAGCTGCGGATCGTAATATAGAATGCAGCTCACCTATGTCCCCACAATTATTAACCACACCTCTGCACCCACAAGGCCGCTATACATATATGTACCTGCACAATAAAATGTGCAGCAAGTGCAGTATGAGTACGAAAATAACGTGTACCCAGTAAGTATCAAGCCTAATCTCGAAGTGGTAGAGACGAGATAACCGACTTTGGCACTCACTATGGGTCAATAATAATAATTGGAATAAATTGTAATTATTCAAATCAGCATGGTTCACATAGTTAACAATAATTTTATTCATTTAACATAAATAATAACAATCCTTCAAATACAATAATTTTTCCAATTTATTTATTTTAAATCATGCAATTTCAATAAAACTTCCAATTTATCAAATAGCTTTACAAGCTGCAATTCAATTTCAATAAATTTTTAATTTATCAATTAAATCTCATTTACAGGAATAACAATTAATTCCTTAACAATCAAGAATAATAATTCATTAAATTCCAAGGATTTTCCAATTTATCAATTAGCTTCGCAAGCTGAAATAAATTATTAAAGTATCGTGTAATTATTATTATTAAGCACGATTTCTGCCGAGGACGTACAACCCGATCCAGAGTGTCGTGTACACTGCCGAGGGACGTGCGGCGCGATCCATAGATGCATCTATCCTGCCGAGGCGTTCGGCCCGCTCCACAAGAAAGGAGGACATTTTCTTATGTACCTCCGGAAGGAGAGTATATTTATTATGAGATAAATTCGGGAGGAAGAATAATTTCTTTTAACAATTAATTAATTTAAATAGAAAATCAAACATATAAATTTTCCATCCTTTAATATTTTGATCTAACAATTCACAATATATATATATATATATATATATATATATATATATATAAATATATCAAATAATATTAATTAAATAAGGAATATAATTTACACAAGTAATTCATGCTTTGAGTCCTAAACTAACCGGACTTTAGAATTAATAGTAGCTACGCACGGACTCTCGTCACCTCGTGCGTACGTAGCCCCCGCAATTATTAATAATTATTCAATTTAATCCCTATGGGGTAATTTTTCCCTCACAAGATTAGACGAGACTTACCTTGTCTCAAAGTCTACTTTTCGATTACCACATCGCGTTGAATTCTCTATTCGACGCCGAAAAATCCGAAACTATCCAAATATTATACAAAATAATTAATATATGCTAAATGATTCGAAATTTATCTATTAAATAAATTACCTTATACAAAATGGTAAAATTTCTAAAATTTTTCCTGGGCCCACGTGCTCGGATTCTGAAAATTTTCGAATGAAAACGTTACCCATAATCTCAAGAACTTGAATATATAATTTCTACCTGATTCCATAACTATTTTCGTGGTCAAAATCTCATTTTTATAAAAATCTAGGTTTTTCATCTAACTCTTTGATTTCTAAGATTTACTAGTTATAATCTACTTATAATCTATGTATTTAACTTAAAGGGTGTAGAATTAACTTACCTCCAAGTTGATAGTTGAAACTCCTCACAAAGAGCTCTAAAATCGCCCAACAATGGATGAAAAATAGAAAGAAATGGACTGAGTTTTCGTCCGTTTTAAGGTTCTGCCCAGACAGGTTTTCGCACATGCGGAAGGAGTACCGCATATGTGGCTTTCGCACCTGCGGAAATTCCTCGCAGGAGCGCATTTTTCTTATTTTACTGGTTCCGTACTTGCGGAAGAAATGCTCGCTTCTGTGCAAGCGCATGTGCGCCCATCCCTTCGCACATGCGCATTATTCCGCTTCTGCGCACAAGGCCATCGCACTTGCTCGTTCGCAGGTACGTCAAATGCTTCGCATCTGCGATGGCTGGGCAGGTTTCTCTCGTCCGTACCTATGATTGGTGGTTCTCACCTGCGACTGTCCAATGCGCATGTGCGATTATGATAGTAGCTGGGAGCTTCAGTCCTTGCTCAATTTCCCAAAATTTGTCCGAGCCTCGTCCGGTTAACACTCGGGACCCCCGCGGCCCCGCCAGAACATACCAACAGGTTTAAAATCATAAAACGGACTCGCTCGAACTCTCGGAATGCATAAAACAACATCAAATCTAAGAATCATACCCTAAACCAAATTGATTCAAACTTAGGAATTTCAAGTTCTTCAGTTTACTTCCAATGTGTCGAAATATACTTAAACTGCTCGGAATGACACTAAAATTTGCATGCAAGTCTTAAATTACTATACGGAACTATTCCCAAACTCGAAATTCCAAACGAACTTCAATTACTCAAAAACCTACTCCAAACCAATTTTTAAAGAACTTTAAACCTTCAAATAGTTGATTTTCACTATTAAGCGCCAAAACGCTTTCGAGTTATCCAAAACCCGATTCGAACATATGCTCAAGTCCAAAATTATTATACGAAACTATTGGAACCGTCAAATCCCGATTCCGAGGTCGTTTTCTCAAAATGTTGACCAAAGTCAAACTTGGCATTTTAAAGTTAACTTAAGGAACCAAGTGTTCCGAATTCAACCCAAACACATTCAAATCCCGAACCAACCATTCCCGCAAGTCATCAATCATTAAAAACATATTCGGGGAATTTTATTTAAGGGAACAAGGTTCTTAAAGTCGAAATGACTGGTTGGATCTTTACAATAAGAGACTAGAATTTAACAAAAGGAAACACAGCAAAATAACAGTACAACACACAGGGATAAACATCGGGGGATCTCCCAAGATACCATCTCGTAGTCACAAATAAATATGCAGGGAGAACTCCCGAGGTACCACATCGTAGTCTCAAAAGTAAATATACAGGGAGAACTTTCGAGGTACCACCTCGTAGTCTCAAAAGTAAATATACAGGAAGAACTCCCGAGGTACCGCTTCGTAGTCTCAAAAGCAAATGTGCAGGGAGAACTCCCGAGGTACCGCCTCGTAGTCTCAAAAGTAAATGTGCAGGGAGAACTTCTGAGGTACCGCCTCGTAGTCTCAAAAGTAAATGTACAGGGAGAACTCCCGAGGTACCTCCTCATAGTTTTAAAAGTATACACACAACTCAGATCGATAAATACAACGGTTAACATCAAGAATTCTACAATTAAGACTGATAAAGAACAAGAAAAAACAAGAAAACAACTTGGCATGCTGCACATAGTTCAAATAAGCAGTTAAAGAACGTAGACCTGCTATATTAGACTAAACATGATAACTATACCTATTGGAAAAGCTCAATTAAGAATGAAAAACAGATTAATACTCAATAAAATGGTATAAATCAAATTAAAAGGAAAATAATTTTCTACTCAGTAAAATCGGGTTTTACAACAAATAGCACGTGTATGTACTCGTCACCTCACGTACACGACGCTCACATATCACAACAGTACCAAATCCTAAGGGAATTTTCCCCACACAAGGTTAGACAAGCCATTACCTCGAATCAAGCTCAATCAATCCGTAAGAATGTCCTTTCCTCGATTATCCGACTCTGAATGGTCCAAATCTATCCAAACACAATTGCATATTATGAATACAACTATAATAGACTCGTATAATTAATGAAATCAATACTTTAACAAAAGTTTCGAAATTCATCCTAAAAATTGACCCGGTCCCACGTCTCGAAATTGGGTAAAAGTCACAAAATATGAACACCCATTCACTCACGAGTCTAACAATATCAAATTCACTAAAATCCGACACCAAATGGTCCTTCAAATCCTCAAATCAAACTCTCTAAATCCCTAGTCTCAAACTCACAAATTCCACCTTAAAATACACAATAACTAGGTGAAAAAATAAACGTGGAAGCAAGATTATTGATCAAAAATAAGCACAAGGGACTTACCTCAAGAAATCCCTCGAAAATGCTCTCAAGAAATTGCCAAACCCGAGCTCAAAATGTTAAAAATGAGCAAAAATCGCGAACCCTTGCATTTAAGTAATCTCTCCAAAAATCTCGCACATGCGGGCCCATAGTCGCACATGCGACGCCGCACATGCGAAAGTTTCCATCGCATATGGGACTTGACTTACACACCTGGGTCCGCTTCTGCGATCAAAAGGCCGCACCTGCGAGTGCGCGCCTGCGAACGAATGTCCGCTTTTGTGGACTCCCTTTCCAGCTCACTCTCCGCATTTGCGGAACTTCAAGTGCATATACGGGCTCGCAGATGCGACAACCCCCTCACACCTGTGACCCCTGGCCACTTCCTCAATCCCGCTTCTGCGCTTGGCCTCTCGCACGTGCGTGTCCGCACCTATGGTCTCCCCTCCGCACCTGCGAAATACCAGAAACTAGAAAACTTTAGCCATTTGCCTAAGTCCAAATTCAATCCGTTAAGCATCCAAAACACACCCAAGGCTCCCGGGACCTCGACCAAACATACCAACAAGTCCTAAAATATCACACGAATTTAGTCGAGCTCTCAAATCACATCAAACAATGCTAAAAACACGACTCACCCTCCAATTCAAAGTTAATGAACTTTGAAACTTCAAACTCCTACAACCGATGCCGAAACCTGTCAAACCACGTCCGATTGACCTCAAATTTTGCACACAAGTCATATTCCAACATTACGGATCTAATCCAACTTCCAAAATTGGAATCCAACCCCGATATCAAAAAGTCCATTACCGGTAAAACTTTCCAAAAATTCAAATTTCGCCATTTCAAGCGTAATTTAGCTACATACCTCCAAAACACATTCCGAACACGCTCTTAAGTCCAAAATCACCCGGCGAAACTAACAGAACCGACAAAACTCCATTCCGGAGTCGTCTTCACACAGTTCCAACTACGGTCAAGATCCTAAGACTTAAGCTTCCGTTTTAGGGATTAAGTGTCCCAAAACACTCTGAAATCAAAAACAAAACCTCCCGACAAGTCACATAAGCAGAAAAAGATACGGAAAAAACAGTAAATATGGGATCGAGGTTATTACTCTCAAAACAACCGATCGAGTCGTTACAATTAAGTCTTGTGTTCACTTGTTTGAATTTCTAGCCTCTTGCGTAGCTTCCAACTAATCTTGGTCTTAAGGCTTAATTAAACTCTAAATCACTCCTAAAATACTAAGTACACCTAATATCATGTTCATAAAATAATATATTTACTATCCATTTGCGCACTTTACTCTTAAAATTTTACGAGATTTTCATGTTTGCTACATCAACCTTTTATTTTCAAACTACTCCATTGATTATTTTACTAGCTCACCAAAAACGCATTAGTGGAGCCTTGACTTTATTTATAAAAATATAAGCAAAATTCACCAACAAACTACCAACTAGGGGTGTACAAATAAAACCGATAATTCGAGTCAAAACGGAGAAAAAAAATCCGATGTGGTTTGGTTTGATATTGGAAAATAAAACCCGACCATAATTGATTTGGTTTGATTTTAACTAAAAAAGTCAAATCGAAACCAAACCAACCCGATAATATATTTATATAATTTTTAAAAATATTTTATACATATAAATATTTATTGTAATGTAATTATAAATATTTCTTAAACTTTTTCACAATTTTATCTTTTAACGTATTATTTCAAATTTAGACTTAACATTCTTGAATGGTAAATAAATTTTATAGCCCATAAATGTAGTAACTCAAACAAAGTTCAAATCAATACCAATGCTAACAAAAGAAATTCAATTCAATGCTAGGAATGACGATAGTGTTGGATAATTATTTTAGTTTTACATTGGTTTATAATGAAAATGCATAACTTAGTTTATCTTTTTCTTTAGTGCTTAGTTATGTAATTAATATTAGTACTTATTAGCTATACTTATTTTAGCATGACTTATATAGTATTTTAAGATTATGTTAATTTTTATTAGGACTTATTAATTAGCAATATTTGTTCTATGTAATTTTATTAGTTTATCTTTGTTATTGAATATTTTAGTATAATGCTATGACTTATCTTATATTATTGTGTTATATTCTTGGAAAATATATTATATGTAGTTGTATTTTACTAGGACTAAATATCTCTTAATTAATTAAAAAGACTCATTACTCATGCCTGAAAAGTAATTTTCTAAAGTAATTTTTTTTTTGTAAAAACTTTTAAAAATTGAATTTTTTTTTACTAAAAACTGAAAAAAACGAAAATATTTTTTCCCCAGTTTTTACAAGAAAACTGCTTTTAAAAAACTGAAAAATATTTTCTAAAATAATATTTTTGTAAAAACTGAAAAAAATAATTTTCTAAAGCAATATTTTTGTAAAAACTGGAAAAAACTGAATATTTTTTTACTAAAGACTGAAATAATAGAAAATATTTTTTTCCAGTTTTTACAAAAATATTGCTTTAAAAAAGCTGAAAAATAATTTCTAAAGCAATTGTTTTTGTAAAAACTATAAAAAAAACTGAAAAGTAATTTTCTAAAGCAATATTTTTGTAAAAACTGAAAAAATAAATATATTTTTTTTTCCAGTTTTTAGTTAAAAAAATTCAGTCTTTTTCAGTTTTTAATTGCTTTATAAAATTATTTTTCAGTTTTTACAAAAATATTGTTTTAGATAAAAAAAATCAATTTTTTTTAAAGCAGTTTTTTTTTGTAAAAGATGGAAAAAAAATATTTTCGTTTTTTTTCAGTTTTCAGTAAAAAAAAATCAGTTTTTTCCAGTTTTCACAAAAATAAATTGCTTTAGAAAATTGCTTTTCGGGTATGGGTAATGGATCTTTTTAATTAATTAGGAGATATTTAGAATTTGACCAATAGGACGATGACACGTGTCCCTCCGTTTAAATGAGGGGTATATTTGAACCCAAAGTATGACTGCAGGGGTATAGATAACCCAATAGAATAATGAAGGATATTCTTAGACCATTTTCGAAAGTACATGGGTATATTTGGACCTTCGCCGTTTATGTTATGAAGACTTTATCGGGAAAAAAACTCCGAAAAATCCGAAAAATCCGAGAAAAAACGAGATTGAAAAACCCGACTTTATTGATTTGATTTGGTTTATAAATTTAAAAACCCGACACTATTGATTTGATTTGATAATTAACAATTCGAATCTACACCCATGCTGCCAACATACACATCTAATCTTGCCGGAGCAAGTGCCATTGACTTTTCGTCATCATTTTTTTAACGGGGAGTGGGTGACATGGCAGTGAAACAATTGATGATGAAGTATGTGAAAGAGAGACAGATAAATTCGAGAGATGGAAAAAATTGAGAAGATTGGTAGGGATAAATTTTATCAACATTGGAGCCTAAAATCAAAGGATATAATGGTTGGCTTAAATTCTATAAAATAAAAAATATTATTAAATTGAGTAATTGTTTGAAAGTGTCTGTAAAAATATAATTAGTGCTCCTAAATTGTCATATGATGGTAAAATTCTTATAGGAGAAATGCCTGCGATTAGCCCTTCAATAGGTTTTTCCTTTTTGAGATTAAATAGATAATTTTACAGATATATTCTCCTGTTTTGTTTTAGGAAAAAGCAAATGTCGACTCCAGTCCAGTTTTACTTTACTTTACTTTACTTTACTATATATTAGAAGAGAAAGACTTTCCACATATCTGCTTAGTGTCTTTTAAAAATGCTTGAGGGTAAAAACACAACCTTGAAGATTTTAGTTTTATCAGTTCAATTTTACCAAGTTATTGTGCTTTCTTTTAAGTTTCAGGAAAAACACAACCTTGAAGATTTAAAACTTTTTCCGAAAATATTATTCAGAAGCTATTCTCAAGTTCATGCGAGAAGACACAAACATATTTAATTAGCACTTTTATTCGTCCATGTTTAATATTATTCAAAAGTTACTCTTAAGGTCTTCGTGCTTTTAATATATTATAAATTTAGAGCATTTTTGGCCAAGTTACAAAAATAAACTTATTTTGAGAAGTGTTTTTCTTAAGAGAAAAGTATTTTTGGTAAGAAGCGATTTGTATTTGACTAATTAATTTGAAAAGCACTTCTTGTCATCAATTAGTGTTTAGCCAACCTTTTTAAAATTGCTTTTAATTATATTTTTCTCATAAATGCTTTTAAAAAAAGCGCTTTTGGAGAAAACTATTCTTTTGCGTCTACTTCTATTTAAAAGCACTTTTTCTTCTAAAAGTTTGGTCAAGCACTTCAACTTCGGAAAAAAGTATCTTTCTGAAAAGAAAAGAAAAAGTATTTTTGGGATTGGAGAAACTTGGCCAAACACGCTTACTCTCTCTCACTATTTACATCAAATAAATAATTAGTTCCTCTATTCTATTTTAAATTATATTTGTTCTAAAATAGTAATACTTATATATTTATAAAACCTTAAGTCTTATCCTTAAGGCCATATTATTATAACCATATGACTGTACTATCCTATTCAAAATTAAATTAAAAATAATTAAATATTGTCATAAAATAAAACAAATGAATTTGTAAGGATATACAAATTTTTATATTTAAACTTTTACTAACTCGACCAAGACCTATGACTATCATTCTTGGGATAATACATAATTACCCCATTGGGTTATCGCACTTTACCAAATGCTCGCTTCATTTTACGTGGATCCTATGACCCTCCTCTAACAACCTTGAAATGATATTATTATCCCCTTTCGAACCCACATGGCATGAAGAGTGTATATCACTTGCTTAAAGCGAGTGAGGGGATAAAAAAGAAAATTAAAATTTTATTTTTTACAAGATTTTTTATTAAATATTATTTTTTAGCTTTTCTCTCTTTTTGTTTAACTTTACCTCATCATTTTCGTTTTCTTTTACTTTTCTTCTTCTCTTCTTCCTTCTTCTTTAATCTTTATTAACAGATCCATCCTCCGCCATTTTACTGCCTCCATTTCCACCAAATTCACCAGATTTTTTTCTTCATTAAAAAAAAAAAGGGAAGAAGTTACACTCCACATATTCGGCCATTAAATCACATCCCACTACTTTGATTGCTACAATCTACACCATATTGATTTTAAAAAAAAAAGCTTAGAAAGTTTCAACCATAAAAAAATACATACCTAATTGAAATCCCACAAGTTTATTTTTCAAAGACTGTTATTTTCTTTCATTATTGATCACTTTACTGTCTTGTTTTATTCTGCTTTTGTATGTCTTTTTTATATTGTCCCTTCTTGCCTCTATTTTCATTAATGTGGTACTTATATGTCATGCCCCAAACCTGGGGAGGCGTGGCTGGCACCCGGTACCATACTAGCCCGAGCGAACCACTCTGTAACTCATTTTTTGTTTCTTCTGCAACTATCATAGGGAAACATGGCCACAACTCGTAATGTATAACTATAAGTGGGCCACAACTCTGTAGCAATGAAACATCGTTCTTAAAGCATGAATACATATGGGTCGTCAAGGCCTCTGACGTTTTATACAAAATAAAACTCTGTCTACAAAGCCTCTAAGATTATTCGACATCACATGGGACAAGGTACCGGCCTACCCATAAGTTTGTAGCAAAACTCTGATACGATGACTCATACACTCGGCTGCACTCCGAATGGGGTGGAGTCTTACAGATCCTTCGTTGAATGCCAATCTTGTCTACTATGAGGGCTCGTCAAACTGATTATTTATACCTGCAGGCATGAATGCAGTGTTTCCAATAAAAGGACGTCAGTACGAATAATGTACTGAGTATGTAAGGCAGAACTAAAACATAACAATAAATCAACATTAATTAAAGACATATAAGAATCAACCTGAATCTCTGAAGTGCCATCGTATATGCATATATATATATATATATATATATATATATATATATATATATATATATATATTTGAGTCTATTATCCATATCTTATGATGAATGACTGCCCAACTGATCAGTGATAACTGCCCGATCGGCCGTAGCGCGGTGGTAAATGCATGACTGCCCGACCGACTATAGCTCAGTGGTAAATGCATGACTGCCCGACCGTCCGTAGCTCGGTGGTAAATGCATGACTGCCCGACCGTCCGTAGCTCGGTGGTAAATGCATGACTGCCCGACCGGCCGTAACTCGGTGGTAACTGCCCGATCGGCCGTAGCGCGGTATCTTATGATGAATGACTGCCCAACTGATCAGTGGTAACTGCCCGATCGGCCGTAGCGCGGTGGTAAATGCATGACTGCCCGACCGACCATAGCTTAGTGGTAAATGCATGACTGCCCGACCGTCCGTAGCTTGGTGGTAAATGCATGACTGCCCGACCGGCCGTAACTCGGTGATAAATGTGTGATACATATAATATCATTATGAACATTAACATCTTTATTGAATACCTTAATAGAGAGTTAGGAACATACTTAGGCATGCTTTAAATATCATATTACAGGAATGAACAACGTAGACCTTCTTAGTTACTAAGAGTAGAACAATTTATGAAATAATATTACGTTTATGTATCGTTACTTAGATCGTGCCAAAAGAAAGAAGAATTAGCCTTAACATATGTCACGACCCAAAATCCAACTAGTCGTGATGACACCTAACCCAACCCGCTAGGTAAGCCAACTTTCAACTATCTAATTCCAATAATAACTATTAAAGTAATTTAAGTGAATAAACATCTTAATCTTATACATCCCCCAAGAACTGGTAGTACAAATCATGAGCTTCTGAGAATAGAGTATACAAAGTGAAAATAAAATAAATACATAGTCTGTTTGAATAATACATAAACGGAACTTTTATAAATCTAAGGCTACCCTGAACAAAAGGCAGCTACAACAAGAATACAAGTACATCTTCAAGTCCCGCAACCATCAAGCACAGCAACAACAACAGCCAACATCTGCACGCAATGTGCAGAAGTGTAGTATCAGTACAACTGACCACATGTACTGAGTAAGTAACAAACCTAGCCGTAGGTTGAAAGTAGTGACGAGCTTTCGCCATGGTCGAGTCCAAAACCAATAGTCCACAACAGTCCATAACAACAATAAATAAATAATACCAGAAGTAACTCAGAGATAAAATGCTCAGCCAAATCATGATTTCAAAAATAATAGTTCTTCATTTCAAATCCATAAGTGAAAACTCAAATCTTTTGCCGGAGTTGCCAAAAATGTGAATAGTTTGAAAACATTAAATTCCTCCCAAAATCTTGTCAAAAATAAATAAGATGTTTCATTTTCCTTCCGGATAACCCGTGTAAAAACAAATGCATCACTATGCCCATCTGTAAAAAATGTGTGAAAAATCATGAATGATGTGATACAGTACAACACGAGAAAATACATCTCTATGCATGTATGTCATGTGTGCAAGTCAATGCGATGCAACTCAGTGATAAAATCATAAACAACACCTCGGGCAGAACATCACTCATATACAGCCCCTCGGGCAAACCTCACAGTCACTCGTGCCACTCGGGCATACCTCACAATCACTCTTACCGCTCGGGCATATCTCACAATCACTCATGCCTCCCAATCACTCAGCACTCGCACTCAGTAGGTACCTGCGCTCACTGGGAGTGTGTACAGACTCCGGAGGGGCTCCTTCAGCCCAAGCGTTATAATCTGCACGGACAACTCACGTACTATAATAATAAAGTATGATGCATGCGGGCAGCCCCGATCCACACTCATCCTCACAATCAGGCCCTCGGCCAATATCAAACATGTTGCGGCGTGCAGCCCGTTCCAATAAATATGTAACATGATGCGGCGTGCAGTCCGATCCCATAAATATGAAACATAAATCAGGCCCTCGGCCTCACTCAGTCATAAACCTCTCAAGCCACTCGGGCATCTCAGTAAAACAGGGCATTCAGCCCAAAACATTTATATGCATCAAAATAGAGTCATAAAACTGAGTTATGATATGCAATGAAATGAATATGACTGAGTATGAATTTTTAATTTAACATAATAATTCACAGCAATATGACTTTTTTGGGTCTCAATAATACTGGCACATAGCCTCAACATGTTTTTTAATATGCTTTTCAGCTCAATTTCTTTTAACACATAAAAGCGCATGGAAAATGCCAAGGTTATTTAACTATAAAATTCCACATAAACAATTATGTCACAAATTCTATAGTGCGCTCCCACACGCCCGTCACTTAACATGTGCGTCACCTCCCAACAATTCACAAAAATACATATATTCAGGGTTCATACCCTCAACTCCAAGATTAGAAGAGTTACTTACCTCAAACAAGCCAAATTCAATGTCGAGCAAGCTAAATAATGCTCCAGAAATCCCATTATGCGCGTATCAACTCCCGAATGGCTCGAATCTACCACAATTAATTTGATTCAGTTCACACAATTCATAGGAATTAATTCCATATCAAAATGCTAATATTTTTCACAAAATCCAAAATTACGCCCCAAAAATCACTTGTGAGGCCCACGTCTCGAAATCCGACGAAACTCATAAAATACGACAACCCATCCAATTACAAGTTCAACCATACTAATTTCACTCAAATCCGACTCCAAATCGGTATTCAAACTTGAAAGATTCCTTTTGTGACATTATAGAATTTTTCTTCTATTTCTCTTGAAGATTCAATAATTTTACACCAAAAATGAAGATGAATTCATGGAATATAATCACAAGGGAGTTAAGAACACTTACCCCAAGTTGTGTGAAAAATTTCCTCTCCAAAATCGCCCAAACCGAGCTCCAAAATGTCCAAAATGAGAAAAAAATCTCGGAACCCTCATTTTTAAACACTGCCTAGGCATTTCCGCACCTGCAGTGCCTGGGCTCGCACCTGCGCATCCGCATTTGCGGACAAAAATGCGCGCCTGCGAAAAACAACCGGCCCTCTAAAATCTCGCATCTGCGGTGCTATTTTCGCATCTGCGCGCTTCGCAGATGCGCATTCCCCTTCGCACTTGCGGTCGCCTCACGCCAGCCCCAGTCCGCATCTGCGCCAACGCCTTCGCACCTGCGGCCTCGCAGATGCGGCAAATTCCTCGCACCTGCGAGCATTGCCCAGTCCCACTCTTGGCCGCTTCTGCGGCTTATTTCATGCACATGCGGCTTCGCACATGCGATCAAAATCTTCGCAGGTGCGATCACACCAGTAGGCAGCAGTTCCAGCATTTCCTTAAGTCTAAATTTGATCCGTTAACCGTCCGAAACTCACCCGAGGCCCCCGAGACCTCAACCAATTGTATAAACAAGTCCCATAACATAACACGGACCTACTCGAGGCCTCAAATCACACCTAACAACAACGAAATGATGAATTACACCTCAATTCGAAATCATTGAACCTTGAAACTTCAAATTCTACAACTTGCGTCGAAACACATCAAATCACGTCCGATTGAATTCAAATTTTGCACACAAGTCACATTTCACATTACGGACCTATTCCAATTTCCAAAATCGGATTCCAATGCGGTATCAAAAAGTCAACCCCCCGGTCAAACTTCCCAAAAATTTAACTTTCGACAATTCAAGCCAAATTACACTACGGACCTCCAAATAATTTTTCGGACATGCTCCTAAGTCCAAAATCACCATACTGAGCTATTGGAATCATCAAAACTCCATTTCGGGGTCGTTTACACATAAGTCGACATTCGGTCACTATTTTAACTTAAGTTTTAAACCTTGGAACTAAGTATTCCAATTCATTCCAAAACCTCAACGGACCCGAACTATTTATCCCGGCAATTCACACAACAATTGCAAAGTACAATTTGAGCATTAAAGGGGGAAGCAAGGCTGTAATACTCAAAACGACCGGTCGGGTCGTTACATTCTCCCCCACTTAAATATACGTTCGTCCTCGAACGTGCAAAGAGTTATTTCCAAGCCATCAAATCATCGTTCCATCTTACCACACAAGTACCCGGGGGTGAACCCACGTCACCCTATCCCACATAGGGCTTGACTACAAAATGCAACTGAAAATCATTAATTTAACCTTAGCCCATAAACCTTGGAGCTTAATTTTCAACCTTTAAAATTTCTTTCAAGACACAAATCTTACATTTACACATCGTAATAATCCGAACAAGTTGTATCAAGCTATAGCCATAACCCCAGATATAATCACATTGCATATTACACAACTCGCATGCTCGTAGCACCATTCCTGATCGCAGTGACTACTCCAAAACCAATCGCATACTAGTATAAACCTATATCGAACCAAACCTCATCCCAAAACCTTCGTACATTGTTGATAATAAAAGAAACACGCAAAATTTCATGACCGCTTACCAGATCAACAAGTCACGGAGCCCTCACACCCCAACCAGAACCATAATCCCCTTCTGAGCCGACTTTCAATATTATACTCCCGAATATACCGAAATCAAATCTGATAGTACCCCTTCTAGGTCCAATGACCTTATATTACTAAACACAATTGTTCCATAGACATGCCTCACCAATATAACTCAGAGCCACAACTCGTGCCATCTGTGCACCAATACGCAACAATTCAAATGTACCTAGTCATGGAAAAAATGACTCAAATGAGAGAACGATCCCGCCAGATTAACAAGTACCTCCACAACGAAAAGCTGAAAATTCATCATACACCGTAGAACTATCACCCGATTCTAACATAAGGTTCATGCCTTAACATAACTCCGCTGCAATGCGTGCCCCCATCCAAACATTGGTCCATATTATCTACCTCGAGTCACCCTGCTCAAAAACAATAACCACGCGCAATCCGACATTAAATACTCAAAGTGCATTACCATAACCATGTAGAAGCAAATGACACAATGCCACACAAACCCGAAAGAACATAATCCATACGCAATCAATCATGCAATACCCAAATGCTCATATTGTTCAAATTCCGCCATAGGCCCACCAATAGAACCGCACCATTTGTGCACATAACCAATGAATCACAACTCCTCGTAGCATAAAGGAGTAACTCATAGATCATTTGAGAACACGAATAAGTTCAACATCAACCGAATGACACATTCCTCAATAATAGCAGTATCGAGCCAACCATTTCGGCTCGGTGTAGAATACACATCTTAATTGGGCCTACCTATGGACCCCCAAATCAACTCGGGTTACCCACAAGTAGATAAAAATTCTTCCGAAAATCCATAATGAGTGAATCATAACACATTCTATCATCTGGCTAGCTCCGGCCACAATTTCACAGTCCACAACCATGAAATAATCTGCTCCTGGGAACTCCCAATCTCCGAATCCATAGAACACGCGAATCACCATATTTGATTCTATCTCCACCGCCCGAATGCCTAACACTTCTCTCATACACGATCATCCCACGAGAAATACTTTAAAAGTTCTTCCATGCCAATTGACAAAATTTGAATATTAGCAGTCTATCAACCATGTGAGTATCGCAATACTAATTTATACATCTGTAAGTAAAAATACAATGCATCTTCTGAAGTCCGCCCCTTTCTCATACAACACCAAGTAGTAATAGTATTTATCTAGTTATTTGAAACCGTCCATGTTGTCCAACATTCGTTACCTTCTCTTCAAGACTGTACTGCCACCTTGTACATGAAAATCTAGCTTTCGTACAACACGTAACATCTATATTGCCATCATGTGAAAAGTACAAGAATCTTATTATCAACTTTGAGTCACCAATAATTTACATACCATTTTAGTTAGAAACCTTTCTATTGCTTCTTTCCATGAGAAAATCACAATACACAACATGTTCTCCACACTGGTAGAAACCATTAAGAATAATTTAGAATCCATTTGCACATAGCCAAGCCCTTAAAACTAAATTCCTCTAACTCGACCAAGCCACGCAGGTCGCCAAGTCCAGGTGTATTTTCACAAAGCACCTGTAGAAAACCCCTATATCATATGCACCCAAGGAACCAATCTTATCCATTACCATACTGATCTAACCTACTACCCAGTTGTCCTATTTTTCTCCGAGTCCCTTCCAAATTTGTCTTCAGATTGATACATCTTCTTGATAAAATACCATGATCTTTAACCACAACTTACCCTACAAACCTTAGCATAGAACCACAACGCCCTACGACCCATAAGCAACCGTATTCTTCTTAAGCACCTTCAAAAATACCACAACTATAATACTCACTCTGAGAATACATTATGTGAATTTGAAATTGTTCTTCTTACCTTCCTTACACAAAAATGTAGAATCCATAGTCATATAGAATTTCTGCAAGTCCAGGCACCATCAAACGCAAATCTCGGACTTTATCCATACACAAGTCCTGAAACATTCTCAATTGCTATATATAATTCTCAAACCCACTGGAATTTTCTCGGGAGTCACCCACTTTGCTCAAATTTAATTGCACAGCCCAAATGGGCCAAAGGACATGTGCCTCATTAGCACAATAACACTCAAAGAAGTAACTCTACTTTAACATCACTTATCAAATTCATACTCCGTGCGCACTACTTCATTCACCCATAACAACTCACTCATCCCACGATTTTCATATACTCATAAGTGCAATATAACCCGTATCCAGAAATTTCCTTATTCGAGTCATTATCGATCCCAACTTCTGCAAGTCATAACTGACCCACCAGTATGCCTCGGCCCAAAACTAAACCTTTACATATAATCATGAAATTGAATTATCAATAGCAGGCTCCCTCACTTGGCTCAATGCCATAGATTAAAACATTCCATAACTCACAATACCAATACTCTATTACTGTCATAATTTCACAGTCAGTTCAACGAAACTTCTTCTCAAACTCATGCAACGCCAACCATAAAAATATCCCAAATCATCCACTAAGCTCGCATTTATTCTCTTGACACTCAAGTCAACTTTATCAGCCAGATTCAAATTCAAATCTCCACTCATACACCCCGTCGGCAGAAAAGAAACTCTCTACTCACATCATAAGGAATACACCTACGTAGATTACTTCGCAGGGGATAACCCACCTGCTTAGCCTCAATCTGGTATCTTGTTATACCCTTTCGCATTCATAATTACTATGCAATCACTTAGTCTATCTGAGTCCAAACTCATTAACTAGACGTGAGAATTTAGTTTTACCCCAAAATTTAACAATGTGAAAGATCCTTCAAAACATTCATACTGGAGAATGTATGCCATATCAATTCGAAAATCAAGCACCCAATGGCCTTTCCTTTACATTTCAAGGAAACACTTCTCGTCATATTCAAATCGTCTTAACACATCCCGCATTTACATCATACTCATCACAAAGCCATTCCGCCGCTCATCAAGCCATAACTTCCACTCATAGGGATATTACCAGACATATGAGTCCAAATGTACAGGTTACAACTGAAGCTACCAAGCCTAAGCTGCAGTCTAAACCTGGCCTCAAGTCCTCCAGACCGGCCTGTCACCAAAACACACAATACACATCTTGAACCTCGTTCATAAAATCATAAGCCGGCGATGCACAGCTGATACCGAGCGCTCATGTGTGCATACGAATACGTGGAAGGAATTCAAAAAGTTATATTTCAAGATGAATCAATTCCGCACGATAAGGAAGGAAAGATGGGAAGTATATATCCTAAATACCCTGTAGCCTCTCGAAGATAAGTATGGACGTTATCATACCGATCCGCAAGACTCTACTAGATACTTAATCATAACCTGTAGAACCTATGAACCTAGAGCTCTAATACCACCTTGTCACGACCCAAAATCCAACTAGTCGTGATGACACCTAACCCAACCCGCTAGGTAAGCCAACTTTCAATTATCCAATTCCAATAACAATTATTAAAGTAATTTAAGTGAATAAACATCTTAATCTTATACTTCCCCCAAGAACTGGTAGTACAAATCATGAGTTTCTAACAATAGAGTATACAAAGCGGAAATAAAATAAATACATAGTCTGTTTGAATAATACATAAACAGAGCTTTTATAAATCTAAGGCTACCCTGAACAAAAAGCAACTACAACAGGAACGCATGTACATCTTCAAGTCCCGCAACCATCGAGCACAACAACAACAACAACCAACATCTGCACGCAATGTGCAGAAGTGTAGTATCAGTACAACCGACCTCATGTACTGAGTAAGTAACAAACCTAGCAGTAGGTTGAAAGTAGTGACGAGCTTCCACCAAGGTAGGGTCCAAAACCAATAGTCCACAACACTCCATAACAACAATAAGCAAATAATACCAGAAGTAACTCAGAGATAAAATGCTCGGCCAAATCATGATTTTAAAAATAATAGTTCTTCATTTCAAATCCATAAGTGAAAACTCAAATCTTTTGCCGGAGTTGCCAAAAATGTGAATAGTTTGAAAACATTAAATTCCTCCCAAAATCTTGTCAAAAATAAATAAGATGTTTCATTTTCCTTCCGGATAACCCATGTAAAAACAAATGCATCACTATGCCTATCGGTAAAAAATGTGTGAAAAATCATGAATGATATGATGTTGTACAACATGATTAAAAATACATCTCTATGCATGTATGACATGTGTGCATGCCAATGTGATGCAACTCAGTGATAAAATCATAAACAGCCCCTCGGGCAGAACATCACTCATATACAGCCCGTCGGGCAAACCTCACAGTCACTCGTGCCACTCGGGCATACCTCACAATCACTCTTGCCGCTCGGGCATACCTCACAATCACTCTTGCTACTCGGGCATACTTCACAATCACTCATGCCTCCCAGTCACTCAGCACTCGGCACTCGCACTCAGTAGGTACCTGCGCTCACTGGGGTGTGTACAGACTCCGGAGGGGCTCCTTCAGCCCAAGCGCTATAATCTGCACGGACAATTCACGTGTTGCACGGACAACTCACGTGCTATAATAATAAAGTATGTTGCAGGCGGGCAGCCCCGATCCACACTTATCCTCATAATCAGGCCCTCGACCGATATCAAACATGCTGCGGCGTGCAGCCCGATCCCATAAATATGCAACATAAATCAGGCCCTCGGCCTTACTCGGTCATAAAACTCTCAAGCCACTCGGGTATCTCAGTAAAACAGGGCATTCGGCCCAAAATATTTATATGCATCAAAATAGAGTCATAAAACTGAGTTATGATATGCAATAAAATAAATATGACTTAGTATGAATTTTCAATTTAACATAATAATTCACAACAATATGACCTTTGTGGGTCCCAATAATAGTGGCACATAGCCTCAACATGATTTTTAATATGCTTTTCAGCTCAATTTCGTTAACACATAAAACCGCATAAAAAATGCCAAGGTTATTTAACTATAAAATTCCACAGAAATAATTATGTCACAATTTCTATATTGCGCTCCCACACGCTCGTCATTTAGCATGTGCGTCACCTCCCAACAATTCACAAAAATACATATATTCAGGATTTATACCCTCAACTCTAAGATTAGAAGAGTTACTTACCTCGAACAAGCCAAATCTAATGTCGAGCAAGCTAAACAATGCTCCAAAAATCCCATTATGCGCGTATCAACTCCCCGAATGGCTCAAATCTACCACAATTAATCTGATTCAGTCCACACAATTCATAGAAATTAATTCCATATTAAAATACTAATATTTTCCACAAAATCCGAAATTACGCCCCAAAAATCACTCGTGGAGCCCACATCTCGAAATCCAATAAAACTCACAAAACACGACAACCCATCCAATTACAAGTTCAACTATACTAATTTCACTCAAATCCGACTCCAAATCGGTATTCAAACTTGAAAAATTCATTTTGTGACATTATAGAAATTTCCTTCTATTTCTCTTGATGATTCAATAATCTTACACCAAAAATGGAGATGAATTCATGAAATATAATCACAAGGGAGTTAAGAACACGTACCCCAAGTTATGTGGAAAATTTTCTCTCCAAAATCGCCCAAACCGAGCTCCAAAATGTCCAAAATGAGAAAAAATCTCGGAACCCTCGTTTTTAAACACTGCCCAGGCATTTCCGCACCTGCGGTGCCTGGGCTCGCACCTACGCATTCGCATTTGCGGACAAAAATGCGCGCATGCGAAAAATAACCGGCCCTCTAAAATCTCGCATCTGCGGCGCTATTCTCGCATATGCGGGCTTCGCAGATGCGCATTCCCCTTCGCACCTGCGATCGCCTCACGCCAGCCTCAGTCCGCATCTGCGCCAACGCCTTCGCACCTGCGGCCTCGCATATGCGGCAAATTCCTCGCACCTGCGAGCACTGCCCAGTCCCACTCCTGGCCGCTTCTGCGGCTTATTTCACGCACATGCGGCTTCGCACATGCGATCAAAATCTCTGCAGGTGCGATCACACCAGTAGGCAGCAGTTCCAACATTTCCTTAAGTCCAAATTTGATCCGTTAACCGTCCGAAACTCACCCGAGGCCAGCGGGACCTCAACCAATTATATCAACAAGTCCCATAACATAACACGGACCTACTTGAGGCCTCAAATCACACCTAACAACATCGAAACGATGAATTATACCCCAATTCAAAATCATTGAACCTTGAAACTTCAAATTCTACAACTTGCACCGAAACACATCAAATCACGTCCGATTGACCTCAAATTTTGCACACAAGTCACATTTCACATTACAGACATATTCTAATTTCCAGAATTGGATTCCAACCCAGATATCAAAAAGTCAACCCCCCGGTCAAACTTCCCAAAAAATCAACTTTCGGCAATTCAAGCCAGATTCCACTACGGACCTCCAAATAATTTTTCGGATACGCTGCTAAGTACAAAATCACCATACGGAGCTATTGGAATTATCAAAACTCTATTCCGGGGTCGTTTACACATAAGTCGATATCCGGTTACTATTTTAACTTAAGCTTTAAACCTTGGAACTAAGTGTTCCAATTCATTCCAAAATCTCACTGGACCCGAATCATTTACCCCGGCAATTCACACAACATCTGTAAAGTATAATTTGAGCAGTAAAAGGGGAAGCTAGGCTGTAATACTCAAAATGACTTGTCGGGTCGTTACAACATACCTGAGCCGATTCTTTTGATAATCTATCTAATACACGTCAATTGCGATAATATGTAACGGTGGGTCGAAGTAGGGAGAAATCCGTATGATATTCTTGAGAAAGATTGTACCGTACTCCCTTAGAATTAAAATTTCACGTTGCGATAACATTAGGTAGACTTCGTATGAAATCTTTGAATCAATTTCGTTGCTATTGCAACATTAGCTTTGCTGAAGCTTTAAGAATGAGAATTCCATCTGTTAGCTAACTTGGCATCCAACTTGCTGGTCTAATTCTAAAGTGGCAAGCATGCCATAACTCATCATCGTTTGATTATTTAGCCAAACGTCTTCTCTAAATGCCACTTTATCAAATGCATTAAGAGTCATCAATTTTTGGAATTAGGGGGCTGCCACTTTAGGCCTTATCCAACTTTTAATTAATCTTCCACTAAAATCATTAATTACCCAATTATCCACCTAATTAAGAATTATCTCAAATTACTTAAAATAGTACTCACTTTTAACACACTTTATGTACTATACTATCATGGTCAGGTGGTACCATATAAAATCAATACATAAACTATTATTTCATTAAATATTATATTTTTTCAATTTCTAATTTTCCTAATCTCGTATAAAGAGTACAAATTTTCGTATGCTTAATTCTTAAAATGGTAAAAAGATAACCTTCTTTTCTAGTAAGAAAATAATTTCTATCTTTATAATAAAGAAAATTTCATAAACTTTCTTATATTATGTGTATAATTTAAAGCATATTCGAAATTAGTAATATTAATAACTATATTATCATATTTTTCAAACTTTTTACAAATATGTTCCACTCAAAATGCCACATCAAATGTATATAACGGTATCAATATTGTTAAACTTATGGGGTATTACAATAACATAGTCACAAATCCTTTATAATCTCATGAATGGTCTTAATCCCTTCAAGCTCATATGGATTACTACGACTTATCCTAATATTAAAGTACGGGATGCAACATCATACTATCCTGAGCCGAGGGTCTATTGGAAACAACATATCAATCCTTACAAGGTATAAGTAAGGTATGCGTACACACCACCCTCCCCAGACCCCACAATGTGGGATAATACTGGGTATGTTGTTGTTGTACTGTTCAGGAAGAACAAAGTCATCGGTGCTTCGATTTAAAATATTTGTATTATTCGATTACAAATTTTGGGAGATGAAATGAATATTTGTGAAATCGAATCTATATTTATTGGAATTTTTCTCTCTGATGAAACAAATTAGTAGTTAAATTAGCCATGGAATTCCTTGCCCCTACATAAATTGATTTAATTTTGTAAATTAGATGAAGGGTGGCCTTTTGTTATGCTGGTGGTTGGCGGTGGCAAGAGAGAAAATGAGGGGGAGGTTACGGGTTGGGTTTGCAGGGAAGGGACTGGAAAGCATTTTGGGAATGTGGGTAAAATATACTTAGTTTTTTTTTTATCTTTTGTTTTTAGTATTTGACACGTGTTAGGAAAATATTGGTGCATGCCCTCACTCCCTAAGGTGAAAGTGGAGTTGGCCTGAAAAACGTGTACCATTATACAAGGGGACTCCTGTATATCTAGTAAAGTGCAGCTTGAGTTTCGACATGCCTGTTTAGATGTATTTTAATTTTTGTTCAAGGATAATATGGACCTTTAACAACAGCTAATGAAACGTGTGCTTTAATCTCAAGATTGGATCGTCACCGCATCAGTTCTTCCACGGGTCCATCCAATTCACAAAACATGTGTCTGTGGTTTTTGTCTTCTGTGTAATTTGAGCTTAACCTAAAGCACGAACAGACTGTTGCAATTCATTCTACTTTCCCTCTCCGTAGTCTCTCTGTGTGCTCTGTTGCTTCTTGGCCACAAGCCCACCTTCATCCTCCCAAATCTTTTTGTTTATTTAAGAGTTAGGCTTCAAGGCAAAGCTTCTGTTCGCTACCAAGTCACGCAAGAAAGGAGGAGAAAAATTGTACGTGATTTGTGAGACAAGTTAACTCGCTACCAACTCATGTTACAAAGGAATCGTCGTAATCTTTGCTTGGGATTCAATCGAGGTAACTTAATTAAAGAACCAAGTTAATCTTTAGTTCTATTTGTGGATAATTGTATTTCTCTAACTGTAATATAGGAATTTTGTCTATGCGATTATCCTTTATTTTGTGTGTTATAAAGTACATTTTAGTGCGACGTTCGTGTTTTATTTACACTTTAGTTGGATCTATTTTTAGAAGTTCAATGTAGAAAAAATACATCATCCCGGGCGATATAAATATGACCTCTCAATAACTATGGGAGAAGGTTGAATCAAGTAGAACACTGGTACTAAACGAAGATGACATCACATGTTTTGATTTCGTGGTCGGGAAAGTTTGTGCCCGTTAAAATAGTAATAGTACTACTAAATGCTCCAAAATTTCTAATGAAATTAAAAAATAGACTAGGTTCAACAGCTCTGCTTTTTACTATATTGCGTTTAACCGTTGAACTTTTTGTGTTTATATCAAATTTGAGAATATTTAATAATAGCAAGCTTAAGGTTGGAATTTCTTGCCTTTTGCACCTTTCTGGAATTGTAAAGTTTTGATTTCTACATTGAAGTTTTGTTTGTGTATTAGTAAAACTGTTTGTAAGTTGTGTGGCGCCAGTACACGATAATTTTGACAGGACTGGTGCGGAGCAACACTGTCATAAAGATCCATTAAAGCCTCAAAAAAAGCAAGTGATGAGACTGCTCCAGCTTCAAGTACCCAAAGTAGAGTAACAACGTAGTAAATATAATTTGATCTTCCCTGCAAATATTGAACCAATTATGGCTAAATTATATCATGTTTACTCTAATTTGTATTTTATTTTCCTTTTTAGACATCATTTTGAGGTATGGTTAAGAATTTAGGTTTCTTGAATACAAGAGGTAGTGCATTGTGCTATGTAGTCCAAATACTCAGGTATTTGTGGAGGCGGCATATATTTATGCCAAATGGAAATGGAATTTCCTCGATTAACTCTTGAGCTTGAGGAAAGCTATATGTTTGAAAAAAACATATTGTTTCTAGATAAGACCTTATATTCTTCGTACTTATGCGAGAGGTAACTGCTAAAATGGTCGAAAATTCCTTTAACTATTCACCTAAAAGTTTTATCATTTCATTTAGCATCAAATATGGGAGTGAAAGAGCGTCTATCTAAAAGAGCAATGAAGAACACATGCATAGCATGCTGCAAATTAAGTAACTAGAGTAGAGAAGATGGACAAGTTGAAAAAAAAGGACAAGTATAAGAACAAACACTTTTGATTACAATCTGATTATGTTCCCTTGAAGGCTATTCCTAATTGTAAATTTTGCGGTGCAAAAAGATTTGAATATAAACCACATGTATTCTGCTGTAATAATGGTTCGATCAAGTTAGTTTCACATGAAATGCCGGTTGAACTGCAAAAATTATATTTAAGAACTACCGAAGAATGTAAACATTTTCAAACATATAGAACATACAATAATATTTTGCATTTACATCACTTGGTGTAAATTATGATAAAGAATTAGCAAAAAAAAATTGTGGTATTTATACATTTAGAGTTCAAGGGAAGATGTACCATTTTATAAATGATTTAGTCCCTCCGAGTGGAATAACAAGAAATTTATAATTATACTTCTATGACAACGATAACGAATTAGCTAACAGAATGGCTTGCTCATAAAAAAAAAAAAATCATGAATCAATAGTCAAAAAAATTGAAAGTCACTACATCAAAGGATAATATATCGAGAAAGTTTTCTGGGGTCATACAACATTTCAATAACTTCTCACTTAAACACAAGGTATCTAAGTGTGAATAAATGATCGTTGTAATGGGATAGAAATATACAAATACAATCATCAAATCAAGGCAATAATGTTACATAACACTTTAACAAAATTAAGACTTGTGAGCACGTAATTTTTGTCTGACGTATAAAATTGTTCCTAAAAAGTCAAAAAATAGTTTTCTACTTGTTTTAGATTTTTATAGGATTGTCAAAGAATTTTTCTTTATTTATTTTTTCTGCAATATATTGCATTTTTGCATTTTTCTTTAGCCTAATTAGGAATAGCTTAAATCACAAAACGTCAAAAAAATATTTTTTTATGTTTTGTCTTGTTGCATTCTAACACTTTAGTTGCATTTTTAGGATTTAATTTCATCGTTAGATGCATTAGTTAAATACATAAAATCACAAATTGTATTCTTAGATTAGTTAATTAGTTGCATTAGTCCATCATTAGGTAAAATAGATAAATAGGCTAGCCATACAAAAATGGGATTTAATTAGATTGTTGAGTCTAAAGTGGTTAATTGTGCAAAGCCTAATAAAGAAGGAAAAGAGTGGCTCTTTAGAGGTTAAATTCGAACGCGGGCCAGTTTTTGGGCCCAGCTCTTACCCAATTTCCCTCCATCTGCCCCAACCCCGATTGCCCAGCCTGCCCGGTCCTTCAAAATGATGCCGTGGAAAACCTAAACGGCGTCATTCCCTTCCCCTCACTCATTATAACTCCATCTTCCCCAAATCCCTTAGAGAGACGGACACCCCCCCCCCCCCCCCAATTACCTAACCCTAGCCGCCCCCCAATTCCCCTTCTCTCTCAAACAAAGTTTAACATATTTGCAAAAAAAAACCCTACTAGCAGCCGCCTCCCCTAACGCCATTTCCTCTGAAGAACCGGATCCCCTCGCTCAAAAAACCATGGGAGCCGCCACCTTCACACACACAATTCCTCACTTTCTTCTCATTTTCTCATACCAAAATCTAGATTCAATCTCTGATTTTCAGATTTGAAAACAAAAACAAAGAACCCCCAAAACAAGAAGAAAAACTAAAACTAAAATAAAATAAAAACAGAATCTAAAGCTGGTTTCGGATTTCATTCAATTGCTGCACGTTTTCTGGGATTTCTCTAAGTGGTTTGAGCTGTTGAAGTTGTTGAATTTGTTGGATCTGCTTGTTTCTGGAGTTTCTGAACTTCATCCTCTACTTTCAAACCATCGTTTAGTCATTTTGGTTATTTTCTTGCAAGCTAGGTATGTTTATACCTCCATGTTACTCTTGTTTGCTCTCTTTTTATGTCATAATTCTGTCCAAATTGCATAGACTTATTATGTGCAATTGTTGAGTTGCGTTTTGAATAGTTTCTTCTGTTAAAATTGTGATACTATTTGTCTTATAATTATGTTTTGTTGTTGGATCTGGCGTATATAGTTGCTGAATTGGTTTGAGACTCTCCCTTTGTTGAACTTTGAAAGTATCAGTGGGTTAGAAAATGAAATATTCAACTGGTTATGGATAGTTTAATGCTTACTGTCATAGCCATTTAAGCTCTAAGATGGGTACTCACTATTTCAAGCAATCAGTATTCATTTTCCATCTTCATGTTACGGTTCATTGTAATTAAATTATGAATGTAGCCAATCTGGTAACTTTGAAATGAACGTGTTGAGCTAACTTTGTGAAAACTGTTGGTGTTATGTGTGTATTGGGCCTGGCCACTTTTACGCCGCGACTGTCCAACCCTGTTAACTGGAGTCCCTTGACTCCAATGCTAAGGCAGTGTTGCTCAAGTGTGGGCATTGCCTGAAATCCACGCGAACTAACCCCATTCGGCCCATTTGTTCTTATCACTATTTTGATCAAAGTCAGTAGTAGCCCACATTAATTAACCAACATCCTTTATACAGATTTTTAATTTCTATTTCAATTCAGGACCCTTTGAAAAAGCCGAGGTTCTATTTGAGTACTAGGTAGGGATAGCCCGTGCCAGCACGGGCCCAATATATTTGATATTTAGCCTTTTTCTTTTTCAATTGCAGCAATGATAGTAAACAAATCGAAATAGATAATCATAATCAAAAGAGTTTTCCATACAACATGAGCATAATCTCATTTTTTTATTTACAATATGTGCAAAAAGGACATAAGAACAATGCCTTTCAACAACCAAGTTTACTGTGTTTTATAGCTTCAATAATACTTCTATTATGTTCGTAACTTAAATCCAAAATCAGCATAAACCAAAGCCCTTGGGAAAGTTTACTGTGTTTTAAGTGTTAGAACAAAATTTTCAAAGGGTCCTGAATTGAAATAGAAATTAAAAATCTGAAAAGCTATAAATAAATAGCCCTCAATTCCTAAGCCCCTCGCCTCGCTGCCAGTGTACACTGCTGCCTCTTATATCTTTGCTCTCTATATGATTATGTGCGGTTTCTTCAATTAAGAAAAATCCTCACCACTTAAAATTGATTGTACTTACAGTTGGTTTTGGGTATTTCACTGTTTGGTTCGTTTCTAGTTTGAGAATCCGGACCATCCCTTGCTTGTGCTTAAGAGTTCTTATTACTGACTGAACTTTGCCTTACTTGACAATTAGCTTGATTTCCTGTAAGAAATTGGGTCCGTCCTTTTAGTTTATGTTGATAAATTAGAATTTTTTCCTTGTTTACCTTCAATTTCCATCAGTTTGTGTTCTTAGATTATTCTTACTGACTTAACTTTGTCTTTTTTTGCCAATTACTAGCTGTATGTTTCAGTTTCCGAATTTGCTTTGGCCTTTTTGACACTAGGGAAGCAAAACGAAATTAACAAAAGCTAGGATTCTTACTTTGTTGTTCACTTCAGTTTCAGACTTCAGTTTTATCGTGACTCCCTATCCTCGTCGTCATTGACTAGTCGTCTAGCGGTCCCAGCCGTGTCTCTTTCTAATCACTCGTCCAGGTAAGATTATGTATTTCACTATTTTTATTTCTTTCGTTTCATCTTTAAAAGGAAGCTTTGTTTATTGTTTACTTTACTGGAAGTTTCGTTCTTTAATTGAAAGAGTTTTGTTTGCTTTCACTCGTGTTGTTTGATTTTTAATCTGCTAAGTTGCTGCTGCTTCTTACTGTTTTTAATGCCTGTTTGTTTATTCTCTTGTTTTATGTTTCTCTGAATAAAAACTCGTATTGTTTTGGCCATTTTCATTTCACGTGCTTTTGTGATTGAATTCTGATTCTACATCGTTTTAAATGAATAATTTTGATGATATTTTTATGGTTGCTAGTTGTTTTCTTTCTTGATCGTTTTAAAAAAAAATGTAACCAAGCCAGGTGTATGTTCTGTCATGTTGCTAAGGACTAAGGTACTAACAGGATATTCCAAGAATTACCTAATACTACTTTTTTTAGAATCAGTAAAATAAAGAATTAAAATATTTTAAAAAATCCAGGTAGAAATATAAGGAACCAGAGCTGGTGTAGTGGTTGATAGGAGTTCTGCCAAACCCAGTAACATTGGCTCGGACTTGTATATATGTTCAAAAATTCACTAAATGAGTACATATACTAGATTTCGAACTTAGTAAATTAAATGGGCTGTGGTAGAATTGCGTACTCGAACCCATAATGTTTAAATACTAGATCCGCCTCCTAAAGGAACACTGTTTTCATGCTCGTCCTCCACCTTGTCACCAGACACTTCCAATAGTAAAAACGTAGTTTTACCCAAGTTGGAGCAGGATCAAAATTTGGGGGAAAAGGATTGGAGATTTGAAAGAATCAAATCTTTTTAATCAAACCTAACTTTACAAACCAAACCGAACTAGTTATTGTTTGGTTCGGGTTTGCAATTTTACGAAATCTGGCAAACAAGCTATCCAATTTTTCTAGAAATGGAACTGAAGATATCGATGAATGCCCCTAACTTCACCTATATCAAGGCATCATCTGCGGGCTATCTTTTTATTTTTATTTTTATAAGTTATAAAATTAGAGTTTTACCGCAAGAAGTAGGCATATGTGAAATTTGTGATAACCTATATTTCTTTGATTTGTGAAGAAACCAAAACCTGGAGAAAAGAGAGAAACACAAAATGGGAGGGATCAGAAATGATCTAACTAACCAGCTTATATGATATATCACACACAATAAAAGTTGATTAGCTTCGATTCAACTATTTTAGATTTAAGCATGGAGCAAAATCATTCTTATACAAATAATTTTAACATAAAGAAAGTGATAGTAGCACAAATCCTTCTTATTATCGAGATCTTTAGTTTAACATGATGATACATTACTTTGATTTGTGATAACCTATATTTCTTTGATTTGTGAAGAAGAAACCAAAACCTGGAGAAAAGAGAGAAACACAAAATGGGAGGGATCAGAAATGATCTAACTAACCAGCTTATATGATATATCACACACAATAAAAGTTGATTAGCTTCGATTCAACTATTTTAGTTTTAAGCATGGAGCAAAATCATTCTTATGCAAATAATTTTAACATAAAGAAAGTGATAGTAGCACAAATCCTTCTTATTATCGAGATCTTTAGTTTAACATGATGATACATTAGGTATTTCTAACTAAAGTTTCTGAAAATTTTCCCAAGGGCTTTGGTTTGTAGTAAGAGCGTCGAGCGTGATGTGCTAGGGTCACGTCATGGCACGTCACGAGTTCAAACTCTGCGGCAAACAAAAAGCTTAGTGTTTAAGTGGAGAATGGTAGAGGGACAGACCCATTATCCACCGAGTTTCATACTGTGCGCCACTAGCACTTGAAGATTTCTTGGTTATTATAACACTTATGTTTAATCCAGCTTTAGAAATGATCCATATAAATTCAGTGATGTCTGGGAAAGCAGAGATAATGCTAGTTTCTAGAGACATTCTTAAAGAACAAATAATAATGAAAAAGACAGAAAAATAATGTAAGTCTCTTGAAAAAGACAGAAAAATATTGTTAGTCTCTTGACTAATCCATGTCAAATTTTGGTCTATGGTAGCCTGGTAGGTGTGTGTGTTGAAACTCAAAACTTAAGGGGTGTATCTAATTTTAGAACATGAGTAAGGTATTTGGAATTTTGGCAAATCTAGAGGGTTGTCCTTGTATTCTGATCTAAATTTGCTAAAGGAGAAAAACGTAATCAGACATTTGGCCATAACTTGCATGGAAAGATGGGAAGGGGCTGTGTTATATTCTTAAACTGAAAACGATAGAAGAGTGACATGCAAACAGATAAGATGTACCTTCTTTAGGGATTCTAAGTATTATCTATTATGCAGTTATCATAGTGAGAGAAATGATAAAATAAAACAAAAACTACATTTACCATTTTTCTTGATTGGGAAAAAAGAGCGCACGAGAAAGTTTACTTTCCTAGATTTTCTTTGTGTCTGGTTATTAGGGCAGTTTGGAAATCTTTGGTTGCAGATATTGTGTCGTAGTGCAAAAGGATGCAGTCTCTGAAAGACATTGTACCGGCTGCATTGAACAATATAAACACAAAATTCATTGTCTTGGAAAAAGGGAGGATAGCTTTGGAAGGGCAACAAAAGATGTGTTTGGCACTGGTGGCGGATGAGACAGCTGCAGTTCACTTTCAGATGTGGGGTGATGAGTGTTATGCTTTTGAGCCTGGGGACATTATCCGGTTAGAAAATGGCATCTTCTCTTATAACCGCAACAACCTACTGATAAGGGCAGGTAAGCGAGGCAAGGCTGAAAAGGTGGGAGAGTTTACCATGGCCTACGTGGAGACACCAAACATGAGTGAGATACGTTGGGCCCCTGATCCCAGCAACTCTAAAATATATGTGCCAGAGGCTGTTATTTCTCCCTTTTCACGAGTGTTTCCACCAATGAGTTGAGTATCGGGCAATCTTCTTTCTAACAGGTGCCCTCCTTTAAACTCTCTTACTAGATGGTCGCATTTTTTCTAACTTGAGCAAAAAAGCATCTCAAAGGTCATATGGCTATAATCAACACCGAAGTAGGGAGTTACCCATTCGATGATTTCATTGGATATGATTTTAATGTGTTAGTCTATTGAGCGCAGATTCTTTTGAAGGGTTTTATGATGCAGTGTACTGATGATTGCGGGGATTGATTTCCAAAGTGTAAAACCTTTAGTTTTTTTCTGATATACCCTGCGCATTATAGAAAGTAATGCCTCTTTTTCTCTATTTGGATTGACCTGAGCCTCAGCCTCTTTTTCTCTGGATTGACCTGAGTCTCATCTTGTGTGTGGTTGTTTGGTTATCAGCTTACTCTGCTTCAATGTTCAAATGAATGAGAAAACATCCTTAAGGGTGTATTTGGTATAACGGAAAATGTTTTCTTGGAAAACAAGTAGTAATCTTATTCATTTTTCGGTGTTTGGTTTCGCAAATTAAGGAAAATAACTTCTCAAGAGTATTCATAAATAATTTAGATACAATATTCATGAAGCCATAAACTTTCGAACCACCTACCTTCCTAACCCATAAATTTGATAAACTTCTGAACCACTAAACTTTCGAACCCGCAAACTTTTGAACCCGTAACCTCTATAATTTCTAAACCTGCAAACTTCCAAACACGTAGACCTATGAACTCATAACTTTGGAACTCGCAAAATTTTGAACCTGTAAACTGAAAAAATGAAAAAACCAGCACTGAAAATATAAGAAAAAAATTGCCGTGGGGTGGGGTGGGGGGTAGCGGTGACGGAAAAGAAAAAAAACTGAAATCTGAAAAAAAACTTTTTGGGGAGGGGGCGGGGTAGGCGAGAGAAGGGGGAGGGATGGGGTTGGGGTTAGATGTGAGAGTAGGTGGAGTAAACTATTTTATGCAACCAAAAAGTGAAAAATGGGAAAATATTTTCCGTCATACCAAACACACCCCAAGCCTGGTAAAGTTTTCCTACCTAGCCCAAAAATGTGAAACATCTAATTTAATGAATTAATGTCACAGCTTTACCTAGATTCACTTCATCGAGCAACATAATGTGAAAATGGAGCCTCAAAAGTTAACTTGTTATATAGCTTGATACTTTGATAGTACTACTATATTTTTTTGCATTATTATTTTTGTACTGATCCATTCAGGTTAATGGATGACTTAAAAGAGTTTTCTATCTTTGATTTATTTCCTTCTTCTCTTATATCTTCTGCGTTATTCCTTTGGCGTTCCCACCCCACTTATTTTCTAGTAAAACCTTCTTTTCCAATTCCCCTCCCCCCCCAAAAAAAATCCGTACAAAGGGAAATGCAAATACACCCCCTCGTCATTGAAACAGATTCACTTGTTCTAAAAAAAATAATTAAAGGAGAGAGTGGGAGGTACCTTGGAGTATTGGGAAAGAAATGAAGAAGATCAAGGACATGAAGGACCATTTCAATGTGACATTTCAGCATGTTCTAAGAGAGGGGAACTCAGTAGCAGATTACTTAGCTAACATTGCCTTTTCTAGTGCAGGTACATTAGAATTCCAACCATTCAATGAATTACCTAGTGCTTGAAAGACACTGATTAATCAAGACAAGAGTCAAATACCTAATCTAAGGATTAGGGTCGCAAGAAACAGAAATACTTTCCATGATTGACAATATTAAACTGGGGCCTAACATGATTAAGGACAGTTTTTACCTCAGCTATCAAATCATTGACCTGCTACACATCCCCACACATCAACATTTGGCTCTGAGGCTCACAAGCTGCAACAGATTGGAAGTTTGGACAAACAGTTGACTCCTTGGCAGTTGTTTTCTGTATTCTGCTATACATATTCAAGGGATGGTGGTCACATGATTTTTCTTTTTTCTTCTATAAAACACTTGGGCTGCTGGTGGTCAACTGCTCGAGGAAGATGGTTAGTTCTACAGCTGCAAGGAATGTTTGCAGCACGGGTTATCATTTTGCAGTTGATACATCAGTAAACAGGATGATACTGTCCAGCTTTGACACGAGGAGTACATCAGGCAATTCTTGGTTGGTTGTGAATGCTTCTGCACAAAACAAATGCTATGGATTTTGGCTAATAAATCTTCTTGGCTGCTGTGGCTACATCACCCAATTGACAACAAGACAGCAGCCACAACATTCATCCAATAATCAAATCCCAAGATTAGCCACTCCTTTCAGAAAAACCAAGAAGCTAAAATCAGAATTTTTAATCATAACATGTTTGCTAATGTCTGCACGTTCTATAGATAGGTTAATGCATCTGCTTGCAATGGATCCATTGGACATCTTGCTACACAATAGGGATTTCTCAGAAAAGATACATAGTGCAGCTGTGATTCTCACCTTCATCATCAACACAGGATATTTCCGCCGAAAAATCATGAAGCACACGAGCAGCAGTTGTTTGACAAACAGAATTTTAAAAATGGGAATCTATCATAATTGGTTCGAATGGCAGCATACACTGGCAATAACAGAACTGGAGATCAACTGGAGAGCATTCAAAATTGGTTCGATCAGGAATTTCTGGAATCCTTCAGCTAGTAATACAGCAGTAACTGGAAAGATACTATACAGCAGTTCAATCAGGAATGCACCAGGGCTTTATTGGTTTACTACAGCTGATCGTGCACAAAATCATCCCAATGTATCTTGTCAACTGATACTTCAATGCTACTGTGATTACATCATCTTCATGACCATCAACATGACAACCAAATCATACAATAAAAGCTGCATTACTGATCCTGTGGTTTGGAAGATACTACATAGCTTCTCAGTGGTATTAGCATGGTATCATGTTCATTCTGGGGGTGGTTTGATGACATACAACGATGACATACCAACAAGGCTGAACCCACAGCATTCCATCGACAATCAACAACCAATATTACTCACTGCTACCAGAACACAAAAGAACCTGGTAGCAGAATTTGTCCTACTAACTTGTTTGCTACTTTTTGCAGGTGGCAGATAGCTTCAGTTGGTTACTGCTTCTGCATGGAATGGATACAATTGACATTGTGCTACAAGTTATTTTTTCTCCAGCAAGAATACATAAGTATTTGCAATTGAGCATCTCCCAATACCAGTGGCGAAGCCAGGAAATTCAACAAGGGTGTTCAAACCTTTGCATTTGGGCTATGTAAGGGTGTTCAAAGTCTATTTTTAATCAATAACAAATAATATTTTACCTTATACGGAGTATAATTTTCTGGCGACCCTTGGTTGCACCCCAATACATCAACAGACAAAATTTCCTTAGAAATATCAGGCTGGAATCGAGCAGGAGCTGTTGGAGAACAGAGAATTCCCAGCAACATGGAACAATACAGTTAAAGCACAACACATTTGGTTTTGGAGTTGTTGAATGTCTGTCTCTGGTTGTGTCAATTCACAGTTGGTATAAATATAATAACATGCACATTGTGGGGGCTGATATATAAATTACAACATCAATACTTCAACATGGTTTCAGTACAAATCGATAAGTACTCATTGAGGCTGCAACTGCATGTATGCTTCTGCGACTACTTCAACAGAGCAATATTACACAGGAAGAACAAGTACTACTGTTTCTGCCCAACACCTCTCAACTGCTTAAGGTATTTTGAAGATATTAACTGTATGTATCTTTTCGAATCAATTCCTAGAGGTATTAGCATGTTACCATACTCATTCTGGGTTTGGTTAGAGAAATTACATCAACAATACTTTAACAAGGCAGCATTCAATACACAACAGGAAGCTCATTGGTCAGAGGCACTTAAATATGGGTTGTTGGTAGAATGTACCACTGAAAAAAGGATCTACAGCAACGAAATCTCAAACACATGAGTCCTGTATCAACAATACTGCTGGAAGTATTCAGCCACAAACTGAAGATGTCCGAAATGCTTTGCTTTGCAAATAGTGTATTTATACATATATACTCCTTTGTATTGCAACAAATGGCGTCTGGTGAGAGCTTTGAAGGCGCTACAACAAATTGTTTGCAATTGGTGTGCTAATTCATTGGCGTTGTCAACATTTGGATATTTCAAATTACTACCTTTGTATTTTAATTTATCTTTAGGCTACTGCTACATTTATTTGGTAGCAATAGCCGTTGGATTTATTTTTCGTATTTTTGGTTGTTTTACTTGAACATTTTGTAACTTTGACCTGATTTGGGATTTATTAAATAATAACGACTACTAGGTGAATAACCTAGTAGTATATTTGCAAAAAAAAAATAAAAATCTAGGGAAATGGTAATGGTGGACAAACTCAACTTTTAGCTACTCGAGCTAGTGTATTTGAAAATGGATCATTGTTATTGTCCTCCAATATTGCCTCTTCTGCCATTGGAGTTCTTTAATTTACTCCAAGAAATCCTTCGTTTCTAAGGGAGTAGTAAGGTGTTATGAAATTTGTATTTCAGTGCGATTACAGGAACTAGCCGAAATAATAAAAAATCTTGGATGAAACATGTCTCCTAGAATCTTACTTATACATGCCAAGTTTACTGTGTTTTATAGCTTCAATAATACTTATATTATGTTCATAACTTAAAATCCAAAATCAGCAGCTTTGGGAACCAATTGTCCCAAAACTAAATTGGATTTTTACATTCCTATATATTATTTGAAACCTTATTACCCTCCCTGCTCAAGTTTCAATTTAATTACAGTCATATACAATTTACCAATTATATACAAATAAAATTTAAATGAGTATCCATTTATATTAGGAATTGAATAAGGAATACCAATTATTTTCTTATTCCTTTATACTTGTTCACTCTCTCTCTTCGTGTCTCTGTCTGCTTTTTCCAGTGTACCCATCGTATAGCTTTCTTTCCAGTAGTGTGATCTTAATAAAAGAATATGATTTCTGGCAGTGAAACTTTCACACTTAATTGGTTATTATAAAATTTAGAGTTCACATAACAAAGATTGCAACTCAAAAGTGTGGATTACAAACATTGAAAAGAATTACTAAATTCAAGATGAAGATATTGTAGTAATTCATCAATGGATTTCTTGCTATATAGAGTTTCCACCATTGACAGTCATTAAACATCTTTGAAGTTTTGAAATTGAATTTGGGTTTTCAAAAATCATTATTTTTTGGATTGAGTGTTTTTGCAAACAATTGGGAATATTGTTTGGAGTTTATATTTCAATTTTGAGGGTGTTTTGGTGAAGATTAGACTTGATTTTGGTTGAATTTCAGATTGAAATTCGAAAAAGAAGAAAGAAGACATGACATTCAATATACTTACGAAATTGTAGTAAAGTTGTAGGTAAATTGTATTTTGTTGTAGTTCTATATATTTTTTTATTTAAATATTGTATGAAAGTTAAAAAATAGTTGTATTATGTATGAATCGTTGTATAAAATTTGTACTTAAGTTATCAATACTATCTTTTTACATAAAGTTGTTGATATGTATCAAAATTGTATTAAGAGAGTGAGTTTTGATTGTAATTTTAGAGAGGAAGAAGCACACACCATACACAAAATATATACAAATCAGATACAAAATATACAAAAGACACATTGTATAAAATTTGTATAATAATTGTATTTAAGTTGTATGATATTGTAGTTGTATTTAACTGGGTAAAAATAATGTATAAAAATTGTAGATAAATTGTAGATTAGTTGTAAATAAGTGTATACTGTATAGTTAGTTGTAATTCAATATTCAAAATGAAATGCAATGTGACTAATTCAATATTACATTCCAAGTCACAATTGACTATAATTTCATTGAGGGTAAAATTTGATTATGTAATTTGATCATATAACTTGTGACTATAATTGTCAAAAATGTCGATAAGTTCAAAATATTTCTGTGCCAATTCTCAGTACTTGTACTGAGTATTGTCATTTGTCTAAGTAATAAGGAGCACTATTTTCAAGTTGGTTACGTGATAGACTTGCATGCTTTCGATGCTTATGATGTAATTTTGATTTCCTCCGCGTTACGAAAGTAATGCATGTTTAAGGAAATAGAAGACACAAAGTGATTCTTCACCTATTCTTTCAAGGGCCCAGTAGAATGCTCCAGTATAAATTTCCTATTATAAGAATAAGGTTTGAAATCAACATGTGTGTGGTGTCCTTTTGGATTATGATGAGTCAAGTAAAACATAAACTAGTCAATTTTAGAAAAATCCCTATTGCAAAGATAAAATAAATTAATTCTTCTTCTGATGTACCAATAGTTGAAAGGTATTAATTGAAGTGGGAATGTCAAAAATTATATTATGCAAAGTACTAACTATGTTTACTCCGCGTACGGCGAAGTTGCTATACTACCATCAACAGAGAATACAACAACAATAACAACATAATATAATTTTATTAGTGGGGTCTGGCGATGAATAGTATATACGCAGACCTTATCCGTACTCTTGATTGAAAGTGGAGGGGGCTCACCGCTGGAGCAACCCACTCTTGTCAAGAAAATCATAAGCAAAAGGGGTATCCGTACAATGTCAAACTGCACCTCTTATTTGGTTTTTAGTTATGAATGTCACTTATATACAGTGGCAATATAAAGTATTCTTACACTATTAATGTAATTTTATGTGCTGTAATAGCTAGGCCACTCGACATGTTTCGCAAATTACTAATCCAGCCATCCAGGCTTATTATAAAATTTACCTTTAATTGAAGTTTAAGCGATTTGATAGGGTAAATTTTTTATATTGCCGTTGCATAATAGTTAAACTCTTTGACGGGTCAGAAATGAATTACGAGCCTGACCAAGCAGCGAGTCGAGCGAGCTTCCCGTGCATGCAATAATGTATAATAAATCTCTCATTTTAATTCAACGCTCTCCAATCGTGCGGGAAGGTTGCGGAAGCTCCACATACAGTTTTGACGCCGAGCATTTTCAGCAATGGGGCTTAGGGATCGATATGATAATTGGTTCAGGTAGGGTGGCTGGCCTAAAACGAAACCTGTAAAAATTAGTGTGTGAGACCGCGATCTACAAACTGGCGCATGAATTGATTATTTAACAAGTTTGTTTTCCTATAGATACAAAATTAGGATAATATTTACCCGCTTTAGCTAGGTTATTCTATGTACAAAAAGTAGTAGAATTGTTTTTATAAAATATATATAAATGCGGTAAAAAATATATAATTTATATATAACTTGTATTCAACTTTTTATTGTACAGAATTCGGTTAAAATGTATAACTTGTATACAATTTTTTATTGTACAAAATTTAGTCAAATACATATAACTTGCATATACTTATTCAAGTTGTATGCATTTTCTATGTCGTTTGTACACTAGACATACAAAATATATATAATTTATTTATGTTTTTCTCGTCGAATTTAATATGAAATTCATATCAAAACCAATTCGAATCTTCATCAAATTCCTTCAAAATTGAGATATAAATTCCAAAGAAAATTCTCGGTCATTTAGAACAATATCCAATCAAAAAAATAAATAAATTCGCAAACCCCAATTTTCAAATTTAAAGCTTCAAAGTTGTTTACCACTAGTTATTAATGTGTGTATATCTTGGGTGCTATCCTCAGTACCCAGTACCCGATAAAGCACCCAAAATTCAATGCCATCCTCAGTGCCTCACACCCAAGATTATGCTTCGAAGCCACTTTTGTTGTAAATATGGTATTAGTAATATTCTGTAATTAGTTAACCTAATTTAGGGTTGCTCCTTATTGCCCTGTATATATAGGACATAACGTAATAATCTCAGAGCCTACCTAAATAATCTCCAATAATCACTCATGGCCGAAGATACATCAATTGAAGGCTGATCTTGCAGAATGCAAACAAAAAGGTATGACTATAGTTGATTACTGTGGAAAAAGCTTGTGAGAGCTTGCAAGTGCGGAACCTGCACTAGTGATCTTGGTACAGTTTTGGAGAAGAAAAGTCAAAAAGGAGAAGGTGCATCTTTTCCTGTTGGGATTGGATGAGACGATGTAAGGGATGTTGCAATCAAACTTATTTTCCCAGGATCCACTGCCAACATTGAATCGAGATTACCTCAAAGATGATTCAGGAAGAATGATCAAAGATATGGCTCGAAGAAGGGATAAGCGTAATGACATGATGGTTTTTCAAGTACAAAGTGCATCATTGTATAAAAATCGGGATGAAGAAAGGATAAGAGTACAATTTCCTCTTCTTGCAAACGACCAAAATACGATGTAGAAAATAATTTTTTGCTTATTGGTGGGAAGACTAACGGTCGCGGTAAGAGACAACATCAGCCACAAAAAGGTAACCCCAATGGAGGATGCGATCGCGGAGGTGTTGTACGGGCAAACGCAGTGCAAGCTGCAGGAGACGGACTAAGTGCACTGACAATGGACGTGGTGAAAATCGGGCTTTAGTAGGAAATAGTGGCAGATTTTGTTTGCAATATTACCAATAGCTAAATTCAAGTGAGAAGATGACAGGTAAGTGTGAAAATACATCTTGGATCATTGATTTAGGGGCATCGAATCATACGACAAGTAGTTTAAAACTTTTAAGTAACTTGCAAAAAATGCCAAGATGCCCCCTAACTTTGCGGAATGGAAACAACGCGGTAGCAATTATAAAGGAACCGCAGGCTTGAAGACAATTTGGTTCTTACAAATATTCTCTATGTTCGAGGCCTATAATGCAACTTAATATATATATCCAAAAATAAAAGTTGAATTTGACAGAAATATAAGACTTAGCTGTAAAATTGAAATAAACGGAAGATATCTTGGTTTCGGGCGCAGAACTACCGGGAGCAATAAGAACAATGCAAATAAGCAAGAAAGTAAAATATTATTTGAGCTTTAGATGAAGTATATTATATGCTTGTCAGAATATCATCTCTTTTCAATGATGATAGAGCTCACTATTTATAGTTACACTAAGGAACAAGGTCCTAGGATCAAGCTCCTCTTTAATGACAATTATGAGGGCCATTGAAGAATGTGTAATGATGGGTAGTAAATACCATATTATTTGTAACAGATCATGCACTTAATGCTATAGAATATCTTCATTGAATATTACCGGATGACAACATTTATTTTATCTTTATGAATATCATTCTCTCCGATGACAAACGAGATCATTGCTTTCGGGTTTAGCTATCTTCTGTCTTCGGTTCCACGTTCACTTTCTCATGCGATCATTAAATATGAATATATTTTACCCCATATAGATAATCCCCCTGCTTTTCGGTGGCATAACTTTGTGTCACCAGGAAGTTAGTACAAATATCTTTTTTGGCGGGAAACTTTCTAACGCCCTCTGAAAAGTTTCTAGCGGTTGATTAGATGCACGTCTCTCTGTATTTAATACCCCGAACACGCGTCATCTCACAATTCAGCATCACTTTTGCCGGTTATCGAGGTAATTATGGCCACGATTTTAGCAGCTTATTCCTTTACTTATACGCATCAAACTTCTTCATTTACATTTCTTAATTCTCCAAACTTTCTCAAAATCTCTTTATTTGACTCGTAATTTATCTCCAGCTTTTCTTTAACCTTCTTCTTTAGCGAAACCTTTACTCCCTTTCTTTCTTGTTGAATTCAGGTCTACCACAGAGCTCAGTTGTCGTCCCCGAGGAGGATGTTTTGGCTAATCCTGGTGACGCGGCAAGGCTGCCGTATGAGGCTTTTACATGAAAAGGTATCTCCGAGTCTGCTTCCGGTGCAAGTGCTTCTTCTCGGAGTCCCCTGTCGGAGAACAAGCAACCAAAAAGAAGGCGTTCCTCCGCGACCGAGGGAAAGAATAAAAAGGCAAAGAGTGCCGCTCCCGAATCGTCCCCGAAAGTTGTGGTGATGAGCTCTCCGCCCGAGCATGCCATAGACACAGTGATGATTGGCGATGATGGAGAAGCTAGCAAGGAGGGGGCTTCTTTACATAGAAGACGATGACCTTTCTCAGCTCAACAGACTGCTCAATCTGTTGAGTTAGTTATACTAACCGAAGATGATGCCTCAGCACTCTCGGGGGAGTATGAGATGGTGGAAAATGCCAACTCCTGCTTCCGAATCCCAATCATCGTGCCCGGTATCGTGAGGCTGAGTACATGGTCTCTACCGTCTTTGGTTGATGAACAAGCAACGACCAGCACTGCGCTTACCGTGTTTTCATCCTTCAACGCCATCAGTTTCATCTCCCTCTACTCCAACTCTGCCTTCACCACCAGCAGCTGCTTCATTATTTCCGTCGGCTGCAACTGCCCGAGAGGAATATGTCCCTTTTCCCCAGTCCCCAGTTTATGGGAACCTAGGGCAAAATTATGCTGCCCCCTCAGAAGATCCCCAAAGGAGGAGGAGCGCCACCCTCTCGATTTCCACTGGATGCAATATGTTGTCCCGGCAGGTGGAACTTGCTAACTACCTGAAGCCCCTCGCTTCAGAGAAAGATTGGGAAAAGATATAAACTCTCTCTCGAGAGTGCTTGTTGAACAATGCCATGTACAACGCGACAACGGTATATTCTTTGTTCCCTACATTATTTCTTCTATCTTTGATATGTAGGATCTTGAACTTGCGTTTTTATTTTGTAGGCCAGCTTCCTTGCTTCTGAGGGTCTTCAGAGGCTGGTTCATGAAAAGGAGGTACTTACCTCTGAGCGGGATCAAACTATTGTTTGCTTCTCAGAACTAGAAGCTCGAGCTGCTGAGGCTGTTGAGTTGGAGTCTCGGTTGCAGCAAAGCGAGCAAGAAGTAATGACCCTTAGCCAGGAGGTTTCCCCATTGTGGGCCAAATTTGAAGAGGCTAGGGCCAAATATGTTGAAATTCATAATGTCATTCTTGCTGCATCCGATCGTGAGGTTGCCTTCGCTGAAAGATTGAATAATTTGGAGGCGACCTTAAACTCCAAAGTTGAAGAGCTTGCTGCTGCTGGGGCGAAGTATGCGCAATTGGAAGAGAAGCATAAGAGGACCATTGAACATAACTAAATTTTTAGCTCCACTATCCGTGATCTTGATGTCAGCCTTCGGTCCATTAGGTATGCGCGGGAAAATCTTTCTGCTGAGGTCAACTAGCTTAAGGAAAAACTTCAGCACCGAGCGGCTTCCCTCATTGTTGAAAAAACATATGCTATGTACAACATGAGGAGAAAAACTTTGTAAGAGGCCAAAATGGGCGTCATTGACTTTGATGCGAAATAGCTAAGGCTCGTGTGCTGGAGTTAGTTGCGAAAATGGGTCTTTCGGCTCGGCCTGATGCTACCGATTCTTCTAGTTCCGGTTCTGAGTTCTCAGGAATTGAAGAGGAACCATAAGGTGATGATGTCGAAGGCCAAAATATCGAGTTGGCACCATATCTACCTGATTCTCCTAGAGGTGTAGATGCTTCTCTTCCTCTGGGTTCCGGAGATGAAGCAACTTAGCTTTTGCTTTCAAACTTTTGTACTTGTGCTGTTTGGCACATTTTTTGTAAATAAAATCACTTTTTCGTTCAAGTATCATATAAGTTTCCCTTTCTACATATTTTCATTTAAATATTTGTGCAACTCTGCTCTTTGCATCTTTTTTTGTTTAAGCATTTGCGTCTAATTGTGCTAGGCTTTGGGTGTATTTCCCCCGAAAGCGTTTGGATTTTATGCACAAGTTCTTCTGAAATCAACCCTTTAACATGAGGCTTTTCATAAGAGAGGGGCCTCTTATGTTTACTATACTCTTGAAGAGGATGTCTCCTGTTCATTACGGCACTAACATTTGAAGTACTTCTTTAACTTTCAAATGATAAAATCAATTCATCGTTCAGACAAGAAACAAGACAGAAATAAAATGACTTTATTTTATTCCTTCAATTTTCAAAAGTACATAAGCATTCGTTGTGCTAAAAAGAAAGAAATTTCTATTTATTGTGGCTAACTTGTACAACTTATTTCTTCGGGGCTGGCTGCGCAGCCCCCAGTCTCGATGATATAATTATATTTTCGGTTTTTGTATTCCGAGTAACGTGGAAGTCATTGTTGCCGTATCCTCGTATCATTCCCCCAGTATTCGAAAGCGAAGAATGCGAATTTGAACACTGGAAGTTTTACATCTTCGAGGATTCCACTAGTGAATTACTAGATAATCTTCAGTTCGATAGCAATTTTCACTCCCCCTTAGGAATTTATGCTATCGAGCCAAAGATTAACTAACAATACCCCGGTGGATTTCACTTGTGAACGATCAGGTAATCTCTGTTCTACACCGAAATTTTACTTCCTGATAGGAACTTTGCTATTGAGCAAATGGCTAGCTATCCGCTTCGTAGTGGTTCTTCGCTTGTGTGCCTTTCCATTTAAAGGTCTTATTGCTGTTGATGAAGCTTCCTTTGTATTATGCTTTCCGTTGCTGTCTTGTTAAAAAACTTGCAAGAAAAACCCAATTGGGACAAAAACTGGACGAAGAAAAAAAGAGTGAAGCACATACTTTCAGTATAAGTGATGTTCACCAGTAATAGTATCTCTTGAGGTGTGCCACGTTCCAGTTTCTTGGCAACTTTTCTCCATCTTGATTCTATAACTTGTATGATCCTTTCTCGGTAACAGCTGAAATCCAGAAGGGGCCTTCCCATGTTGGACCTAGCTTCCTTGCATTGAGCTCCCGGGTGTTCTGAGTTACCTTCCTTAAAACCAAGTCTCCCATATCCTTACGTGCTTCCCTGCATTGTAATATCTTTCTATTCACTGCTTTTGGGCTGCCATCCCTGCGTGCGCCACGTCCATGCGTTCATCGAGCAACTCCAAATTGACTAACATTGTTTCATTGTTTGCTTCTTCGTTTGCCTGGAAATATCTCAAGGTAGGCTCCCATACTTCCACCGGGATAAGGGCTTCTTCTCTGTATACAAGAGAGAAAGGAGTATCCCCCGTACTCGACTTGGCTATTGTTCGGTACCCCTATAGTACACCTGGCAGCTCTTCGGGCCATTTACCTTTAGCTGCTTCCAGTCTCTTTTTGAGACTTTGTATAATCACTTTGTTCGTTGATTCTGCTTCGCTGTTTACGCTCGGATGATAGGGTGATGATGTGATCCTCTTGATTTTCAAGTCTTCGAGGAATTTTGTGACTTTTGTGCCTATAAATTGTGGCCCGTGTCGCAGGCTATTTCTTTTGGTATCCCAAATCTACAAATAATGTTCTCCCACAAGAAATCTACCACCTCACATTCGCCGATGTTCTGGTAAGGACATGCTTCAACCCACTTAAAGAAATAGTCAGTTAAAATCAAAAGAAATCTTACCTTATCGGGGGCCGCTGGTAGTGGTCCGACAATATCCATTTCCCACTTCATGAACGACCATGGTGACAAAACTGAGTGCAATGGCTCTACTGGTTGATGTACCAACGGTGCGTAGCATTGATATTTATCACATCTTTGAACATAAATTTTGGCGTCTTGTTCCATCCGGGGCGAATAATATCCTGCCCTTATTAATTTTAGTACTAAGGAATCTGCGCCTGAATGATTTCCACAAATCCCTTCGTGGATTTCTCGCATAACATAATTAGCTTCGGAGGCTCCCAAACATTGGGCCAATGGGCCTTGGAAAGATTTTTTGTACAATTGACCTCCCTTGAAGCTGTATCGAGCTGCTTTAATATGTAGTGCTCGAGATGCTTTGGGATCTTCAGGCACTTTCCGTGCTCGAGAGAGTCAATAATCTAGTTTCTTCAGTACCAGATTAGATTGGTCGCATTTACCTCATAATAACTATCTGCGTTTAGCACCGAGTGCATAAGCTGCACGATCGTCTTGGAGTCTGATCCTTTCATTTTCATAGACGAACCAAGGTCGGCTAGTGCATCTATTTCTGCATTCTCTTCCCTTGGGATGTGCGTAATTGGCCACTCTTGGAACCGAGCGAGTAGAGCCTGAACCTTTATAATATATTGTTGCATGCATTCTTCTTTGGCTTTGTAGATCCCGCATACCTGATTTACTACCAATTGAGAATCGCACTTGATTTCGATGACCTTAGAATCTAGTCCCCGAGCTAGCTTGAGTCCTGCAATCGAAGCTTCATACTCCGCTTCATTTTTAGTTAAAGGAACGGTTCTTATGGCTTGCCTCAGGGTTTCTCCCGAGGGTGTGATTAATACTATGCTGAGCCCAATCCCTTTCACATTGGAAGCTCCGTCCGCGAACAAGGTCCAAACTCCTAATGTCGATTCCGATACCATTACTGCTTCTTTGGTAGCCAAAGGTAAATGTCTTGGACTGAAATCGGCCACAAAGTCGGCCAAAACCTATGACTTAATTGCAGTCCTGGGTTTGTATTCTATGTCAAATTCACTCATTTCGACGGCACATTTGGCCAGCCTACCTGAGAGTTCAGGTTTATGAAGAATATTCCACAGGGGAAAAGTGGTCACCACAGCTATCAGGTGACATTGGAAATAATCCCTTAGCTTTCGAGCGGCTACTACGAGGCTAAGGCCAATTTTCCAGATGTGGGTAGCGAGTTTCTACTCCCATTAAAATTTTACTAACGTAGGAAATAGGAGATTGCGTACCTTCATTCTCACGGACTAAAACAATACTTACCGCAACCTCCGAGACCATTAAGTATATCGGTAGTTGTTCACCTTCCTCCGATTTTGACAATAACGGAGGACTTGACAAATACCTTTTCAAATCCCTCAAAGCCTGCTGGCACTCCGGGATCCATTCGAAGTTGTTCTTCCTTTTGAGCAACGAGAAGAAGTGATGACATTTCTCTGAAGACCGTGAAATGAATCTGCCCAAAGCAGCCAGTCTCCCTGGAAACCTTTGGACCTCCTTCATGCTCGACAACTGGTCCGGGATGTCTTCGATGGCTTTAATTTTATCGGGATTCACCTCGATCCCCCTTTGTGACACCAGGAATCCCAGAAACTTAAAGAAGCTGACCTCAAACGCACACTTCTCAGGGTTAAGCTTCATATTGTGCTTCCTTAAGATGTCAATAGTCTCTTGCAAATGTTTAAGATGATCACCTGCGTTCAAAGACTTAACAATCATATCATCTATGTAAACTTCCATGGTTTTTCTTATTTGCTTTTCAAACATCTTGTTCACGAGCCGTTGATAAGTGGATCCGGCGTTCTTTAGCCCGAAGGGCATCACATTGTAATAATATATGCCAAAATTCATGATAAAAAAAGTTTTTTCCTGATCCTCCGGATTCATTTTGATTTGGTTGTACCCGGAGTAGTCATCGAGGAAACTTATTAACTCGTGTCCGACCATTGCATCAATCATTTGATCAATGTTTGGCAATGGGAACGAATCTTTTGGGCATACCTTATTTAAGTTCATATAATCTACGCATATGCAAAATTTATTATTCTTCTTAGGAACTACTACTACGTTAGCTAGCCAATCAGGATACTTTACCTCTTGGATTGAACTGATATCAAGCAAGCGGTTTACCTTTTCTTTGATAAATTTGTTTCTGACCTCGGCAACAAGATGTTTTTTCTGTCTTACCGGAGGACGCTGGGATCCAAGCTTAGTTTGTGTACGACCACTTCTGGAAGTATACCTATCATATCAACATGTGACCATGCAAAACAATCGACATTAAATTTAAGGAATTCAATAAAACCAGACCTTAGATCGGGGTGCAGTCCTGTCCCCAAGTGGAACTTCCTTTCTAAGAACTTTTCGAATAATGAGACTTGTTCAAGTTCCTCTGCTATAGATTTTGTTGCGTCCCTCTCTTCTAGTACCTGAAAATACCTTGGTACCTGATAGGATTCTGATGACTTTTCCCGTGGTTGACTTCGCTCGGCTCGGGAGCAGGTGCCGGTTCCCGTAATTGCTATGCCACAGGCTTTTTACCTTTGCTACTGAAGACCAAGATTACATTCATCTCCCTTGCTGCCGGTTGGTTACCTCTTATTTCTTTAACTCCATGGGAGTTGGGGAATTTCAGCAACTGATGATATGTTGATAGTACAACCTTCATCTCGTGAAACCATGGTCTACCCAAGATAATATTGTAGCCCATATAGCCGTCCACTACCTCAAAAAGGGTCGTCTTCATCACCCCCTCGGCATTCGTGGGCAGCATGATCTCTTCTCGGGTTGTTACACTTGCTAGGTTGAACCCGACGATGAGCTTTGTGGCCGAAATGATGCTTCCGGTGAGCTTGGCTTGCTCCAACACCCTCCATTGTATGATGTTGGCCGAACTTCCTGGATCCACCAGAACACGTTTAATTTTAAAATTTAAGGCATTTAGAGAGATTACCAGGGCATCGTTATGCGAAAGCAGTAGTCCATTCGCATCTTTCTCCGTAAAGGTAATGTCATCTTCAGCGACTTCTCGGAGTCTCTTGCTGTGGGTCACTGACGTTTTTTTTGTCGCCGTAAATGTCACCATGTTAATCTCGTTCCCCCCTCCCCCCAAAAACAATCATGTTGATCGTCAGGCACGAGGGATCTTTTCCTGCTTTCGAAGGCTCCGGATTATCACGATTGCGACTGTAGTTGTTTTTAGCCCGATCACTTAAGAATTCCCTAAGATGGCTGTTTTTCAGCAAGGTCGCCACCTCTTCGCGCAGATGCCGACAGTCCCTACTCCGGTGACATTTGTCCTGTAGTATTCACACCACAAGTTAGGATCCCTTTGGTTGGGATCATATCTCATTGGCTTCCGGAACCATGCTTCTTTAATGTTCCTCATAACCGACACCAGCTCCAGTATGCTGACGTTAATGTTGTACTCAGAAAAATTGATATTTCCTTGTCCTGTAATGACTTGTTATTTTGGCCGCGATCAACTCTCTTGTCGGTGGTGAATCTATCTGCCGATCAACAACCTATACAGCGTCCTTCGGCCCGTTCATAGGGTAAAAACTGACCCATTGAAGACTGTCGATCCGAGTCGAAACTGTCTCTTGACTTCTCTTTATTCTTTTCCTAGTCACGACCCTTGGTTGAAGTTGGGAAACCGAGCTGATCATCCTCGATTCTTATCTTGGATTCATATTAGTTGTGAGCATCTACCCTTGTCTTCGCTTGAAATTCGATTAGACTTTCCTTCAGTTTTCGTGAAGCATCAGAGCTTCTCGGAGTCAAACCTTTGGTGAATGCTTTGGCCGCCCATTCGTCCGGTACGAATGATAATAACATCCATTACTTCTGGAATATGGTTACAAACTCCCGCAACAACTCGGACTCTCTTTGCGCAATCCTGAATATATCGGCCTTTCCGGCCTGTACCTTTCTAGTCCCGGCATGAGTCTTGATGAAAGCGTCCGCGAGAATCTCAAAAGAGCCTATGGAATGCTCGGACAAAAGCGAATACCACGTCAGGGCTCCCTTCGTAAGAGTTTTCCCAAATTTCTTTAGCAAAACTGATTCAATCTCGTGGGGAGCTAAATCGTTCCCCTTCACCGCCGATGTATAGGTGGTGATATGCTCCTGAGGATCTAAAGTCCCATCATACTTCGGCATGGCTGACATTTTAAACTACTTCGGGATCAATTCTGGTGCCGCGCTTAGTTTGTATGGCAATTGCGTGCACTTCTTTGTGTCTGGGCCTTTCAACATTGGTGGTGCGCCCGAAATTTGATTCATTTAGGCGTTTACTTCCCTCATAAACAACATGCGTTCGATTTTAAAGGGATCATTCTCGTTGTGGTGACCGGATCCACTCCCCCCAACCCTATTACAGCCGATCTCGCCTCTCGGGGTGTTATTGTCGATCCTCTGCGCTGTTTGATTTGCGGGAGCAACAAGAAGAACTGGACCTCATCCATTCGCGTTGTTGGAAGCGCCAGACAACGCTTGCTTTAGCTCCGTCATGACCTTATCTTGTCATGTGATATGGTCTATAATGGCCTCCTGTTGCTCCTTCAAGATCCTGATTTCTTCAACGACGTGCTCTCCTTCAGCATCATCAGGAGTCGCCTCCCGAGCGTGTCGCGGATATCGGCTACTATGGACCGGCGTGGCATCCTTCCCCTCGTTGCGGGTATCGCTGGTTGAATCCTTGTGCTGAGGCTGATTTCGTTGGGCCTCAATGTTGTGCTGTTGTTAACACCGTTATCTGCCATTTTTAATGATTTTTGCTAAAGACAAAAATTAATTTTGCTAAAGAATGAGGTGAGATAGACGGGATTGCAATGCCTAATGCCAATAATTTTGATGTTTAAGCTCTAACGTTCCAGGAAAATGGAGATAATTGACATTGATGTTTCATATAGAATAACAATAGGATGGTTGACAAGGAAAAGTGTTAACCAAAGTATTATGTGTACCAAAATAAAGGCAGCGCTGATTGACAATGTTATGTAGGAGCAAATATTGTACTGCAAAAGACTAACATAAGCACAACATGAGTGTCGCAGGGAAGCGAATATTGAGATGGTTGTGCGTTCATATAAAATTAGAGAAGATTAGAAATGATCGAATTTGATAGGAGGTGCACCTAATACATTAAGGATAAAATGGGAGAAGATCGCTTAAGATGGTTTTGGTCCTATCCTACGCCAACCTCTAAATGCACCAGTCTATGAATACTAAATCATGATGAATGGAAGTACTAGAAAAGGAAGAGGTAGACCCAAAGATCACATAGTGAGAACTTGGCTAAAACAAACTAACACGCTCGGAACACATTCAGAGATAAACTGAAATGTTTTTTTTTAGGCAATACATATTAGTTGAGATTAATTTTGAGTCATATAGTACGTTTATGTTAGGTCTTAAATTGAATTGAATGGTCATTATTAAAGTTTGAAACTTATTTAATGATTTGGTTTTCAACTTCTTAAATTGTTTTCCAAGTGTTAAAGCGTTAACGATGTATCGAAGCCAAATAGGTTACAGTGAATTGAAAGAAATATATTGAGACCACAAGTGCCATTTTCACTTGGAATTGACTATGGAATTTTTACCGATTTATACTACATTATAGACTTATTTATCGTTCATAGTAAGGTTATTACTTAATTATATTAGCATATATAATTTATCATTTATATATAAAATAATATATTAGACTCCCATATTACCCATTTTAGGCTTCATTCTTCTCTATGTTTCTTCTATGTATAGATATTCTCTCTCAGTTCCTCTTCGATTCGGTTTTGCAGATGAACATACTCGGATCTTTGAAGAACGGTGAAGAAAAATGATCCAACTGATTCAAAGCCATAGAATACATATGTGAAGCACCAACATAAATGGGTTACCAGAAGTTTTTTTGATGAATAAACAAGACATTGTCTACACGAGTGACGTTTGGAACTAATTTGAAGCTGATTGACGGTATAATTGAAACTAAACTGAATTATACCGTGCATACATGAGCTTAAACTTTATTGATAACCATTAGAAAGCTTAAAAGCTTTGAATTCAAAAATCGAAATTTGCGAATGATTGATTTATATCCTTTGTTTGGATGGGGTGATTGATTTATATCCTTTGTTTGGATGGGGTGTTGTTGCAAATGATTGAAAATATTCTTAATTTTGAAAGAATTTGGTGAAGATTCGAGGTAGTTTTGGTTAGAATTTCAGATTGAAACTCGAAGAAGAAAGACATTAACAAATTGTATATATTTTGTATGTCGGATGTAGAAACGCCATACGAAATATATACAACTAACATACTTGTATACAACTTGCATATAAATTATATGTAAATTATAGTTTTTGACCGAATTTTATACAAAACATTTGTAATTAATACTTTGGAAAACCTTATCTATTTGGTTAAATGATTATCCAACGCTTTTATGGAAAATGATATTGCATTGCTCTTGAATGGGTAGAATGTTATTGTGATTTGCTCGATATTAGTTTAAGGCATTGGGTGCCGATCACACATGCAACAAAAGTGGACAGAAAAAAGGAAAAGAAGGGGTGGGGGGGTGAGGTTCTTGTCAAGCGGTGCTATTTTTTATTGGCTATCTGTTTAACCCAAAACTAATATCAGGACAAAAAAATTTAATATTTATTTTTAGTGAGGTCACTAACAAGCGGTTTAAATCAGAGCTAAGTTGAATAACCCATTTTGCTAGGCCAAATAAGCAATAAAAATCTATAATAATGCGAATAAAGCAAATAAGCAACGGAAAAAATGATCTTATTGAGATTGTTTATGAGCCACAATGCTTCAAAGTAAAGATTAATTTCCTAGCTTGACAAGAGCGAAATACAATAGATTATAATAATGAGTAAGTAGAGCGGAGTTAGCCTCAATTACAAGTGAGGGAAGTGAATGTATTTATATCCTAAACCTAACATTCATATCCCTAATTAAACTCCCACACGTTGCTTTAGGTGGCTATTGGTTACCGAAATACTCGTCGGTTGTGGGATAAGCGTCAGGTATAATGGATATAAATAGATTCTGAATATTTCAGAGATGGTTGAAGACCAAGCAAGACTCCGGATCACAGCTGCACCAATGTATCCCCGGGGTCATCCTCTAGTGCTTCACTGGGGCACTGGTTCCGTTTCCCCGAAAGGAGTTGTCGGTCGAAGATACATCTCACGGGGGCAGATTTTCACTGTTCAATCATCCCCGGGGTGACAATGATCCTAGGCAACATCGTGTCTCCATGTAAATTATCCACGTATCAAAGCCAGATTTTACCAATATAAATCATCCCTATTTTCTGCACCATCCTCGAGAATTGTCTAAGAAGTGGTGTGATCTTTTGGCGTATTTCAGAAGAACTTTTAGGCGGGATTTATCACGCAACTGTGATTGTTTTTGAATTTGAAAGGACGTCCAGTCACTTCCATTTAAGGCTTCGGACACATGGATCTCTTCAACGGGTTCTAACACCACAACGGTTACCAAGGTCATGATGATCGTGTCTATAAGTGCCGACCCTTTCCTTTGTCTTTACTACTTTTTGCTTGAATTTCTTTTATGAAAATTCTCTTGCAACTCCATTGTCGTTTCTAAGAAACCTTCGACATTTCGATTTCTTATTTTCCCTTACCTTTTCATCATCACTTCCAATGACTTCTCAAAATACTTTAGTCTGAGCTCATTAGGTGGCCTCCATTATCGAGACTACAATAATTTCTTCTTTATCGACGATTACTGTGGCGGTGGAGGATACGATGGTGGAAGAGTCATTCGCCTTTACTAGGAAAGGCAGGGCTACAAAATCTACTAGGATAGCGAGAGTGGGGTCATCAGCCCTGGTCGACGAAGGTGGACTTCTCCAGGCTGCTACTGCCGCAACAGAGTTGATGTCGGTCCTTTCCAAGAAAGGCAAGGTCGCCAGAAGATCTAGCGAAGGCAATAAAGAGCACAACAAGCCAAAAAATGGCTGAGGTTCTCCCGAAAACGATCAATTTTATTGATCCCTGCATTCCTTAGAGCAGTTCTCCGGAAAAAGGATTGAGACTTTACCGCTGGATTTACAGGAAAAGCACCTTACGACAATTTTGAAAGGTTGTGCCTGGGAAGTTAAGATTCGGGTCTTCCTGCTTGAAGCAAATGAGGACATAACCACCTACCCGAAGGGTTTCACGTTTGTGTTCACCTACCCATTCACCCTCATATTTAAGCCGTCCATGGATCCGATGGTAAAGGACCTCTATAAGGCATACAATATTTGCTTGGGTCAACTAGGACCAGCTCTGTGGAGATAAGTGGAATGCCTGAGGTTTCTTGTCGAAACGGTGCGAGAAGTTTTACTTTCAAGCATCTCATCCAAATTTAGTGCCACAAGCTTTACAAGGGGTCGATGATAACGTTGGGGCACCCGCGCCCTTCTTGTTAATACAGAGGATGATTTCAACCACAAATAGTATGGGAGATTTGTTAAAGTACCAACCTGGGACATTTTGAGCGAAGGGACCTCCCCTTCCCCGAAAGTGGAATATCAAACGTAAGTTCTTCCTCTTTTTCTTATTTTTTATTTCATCTTTTTAGATTAAGATCTTCTAGCCTTTATAATAGATAGCATCTCGGAATTTTGTCACTGGCCCTCTACCATATATAAAGGAGTGGGTCGACAAAATTTTGAAGTCAGCGACCATGGAAGTGAGAACATGGAAAGCGATCTCTATCATCAAAGGATAGGAATAAAAGAATCATGGTGCAGATATTTCAACCACAAAGTACTCTAAATTCTCTTTTTCGTTGAGATATCTGACACTCTCATTTTGCTTTTGCAGGTACCGAGCATAGAAGATCATCAGTACGGATTGAGGTCCTGGATCTTGAGATCCCCCAGGATTTTGTCCAATAGTCATCCTTGCCGAAGAGAAAAGCCGGAAAAGAGGGGCCTTATGCCCCTAAACCCAAGAAGCAGAAGAAAAAGAAGAGTTCTAAATAGGGGACTTAGGAGAAAAATAATCCTCGGGTCCTGCCTTCAATTACACTTTCCTGACTCCGAGATGAGCCCGAGGCAAATGAACTTCTCTCTCATTTTGATCCTTGTACCATTCTCGTCGAGGATGATGACAAGTTGTAGTCACTCCCAAAGCAAAGAGTTAGAAAAGAGCAAATGGTGCTAGAAGGAGAAGCTACGACACCCATGCACGAAAGATTTGGTGAGTTGGTTGAAGCCCTTCTAGATGGGCTACAACTTCTGAAACATAATTCTGCTGTGTTCGAGGTAGACTCATACTGCGTTTCCTGACCTAATTTACCCCCATGCCCCGAACCTAAATATTTTACTACCCCGAAGAGGCAGGTGTTGGTAGAAATACCTTCAAATGTAAATGTCTTCCGGAGACCCAAGAAGATTTACCCCATGGTTCAAAGGTTTTATTGGTCCTATGGAACAATAATACATAGATAGGGCTTCGATGGAAAATCTAGCAAAGCATGTGTGTACTCGGTGTCCAAGATATAGTCCCAAACACCTTCTTTCTTATTGATTATAGTTTTTTCTCGTTTTTCTAACATCCCATTTTTTTAAAAATCAACTCGGAAGCAACAAAGCAAGGCTATCTCCGAGAGAAAGGCCATGGAGGACCGCTGTTAGGAGCTATTTGAGGAAGTAAACGAGCTAATGGGGACTCTGGAAACTGAGGTAGAGAAGAACAAATTCAAGGACTAGTGGTCCTATGTTTATTCGGAGTTGAAGACGACTTCAATCATTTTTTCGTTGCATGGGTCTGGAATAGGTTCACACTAGATCCTAGAGTCTCGGCGCTTGGGCTCATCTCGCCTATGAACTACTTTGGTCTGACGATTGTATTTGGTCATCTCCTTTCCTTCAAAAGTATTGATATATCATCTTCTATTTGAAGCTTAGTGTTGTACCTGTGGTACACATCATTCCATATTTTGGTCAAAAATTCCCGTAGGCTCTCTTTCAAGTTCTTTGAGATCGGTTTCAAGTTTCTTGTGAAAGCTACGACGATCCAATTATCAGAACCTCATGAAGTAGCATATTCTCCCTTTGAGATCGATCTATAAAGTCTCTGAGTGACTCCGTTCTTCCTTGTAGGACTTTGAAGATGTCTTCCGCTTGCTTCTCTACTTTTGCGATCCGGAGTGTGCTTTGATGAAGGCATATGCAAGTTCAGCAAAAGAACTAATGGAATTTTTAGGTACACTAATCCGATTTCTTCCTTCGTGAGGTCATTCCTTAATTTTGACCACGGTCGTGCAATCCATGACGTGGTCGCGCACATCGTAGGTTTCATCGTATTTCAGGATGTCTAGCATTTTGAACTTCTTAAGTATTAGCAACAGGGTCACGCTTGGTTTCCACGGTTGTTGAGAGTACTGGTTTATATCGATTCCCTTGATTATAGGTGGAACTCCTGTTCTCGGCCCTCTCATTCTATTCCTTAACTTGTTGATGCATATTTAGTGTTAAACTCTGTAATTCAACATTTTTAGATGTACCCGACTCTCGGACCTCAGAATTATCAGGAATATCAGAAGCCTTCAATAATAAGTTAGGAGTATTCGTGGCCGGAGCCGCTCCTATTTGCGGGATTGGTGTGATATTACTGTTATTACTCCCAGTAAATTTATTAAATATTACACCTATTGAGCATTCAAACTCTGTAGTTGAGCCATAAAAGACATTAAGGTTTCTTCTAAATTGGGTTGATACAAGGAATTCCTTCGAGGTGACGCCCCTCGGGAATCTTGTAGTGAGATTTCGCCACTTTGTTCGGTGAAGTTGTGGGTTGACTAGTCCATATGGGAGGGCAAGCCTTTATGTTGTAGCACGTTTGTTGAGTGGAGCTCCTTTACTGAATGTTGCATCTTTACTAACCAACATCTCCTTACCCGTAGGGGGGCCTGCTTTCATTGGGGATTTACGGAGTCCCCAGATTGTTCACTAAGTTGAGGTGCCTTGCTTTGATTAGTTGGCTGAGAACTTTCTTCTATCATTCTGATTTACAAAATAGAAAGGAAATTGATAAATGAGTGAGAGACAAGCCTTTTAATAAGAACAAACAACTAGAGCTTTGGATCAAACGCTCAATTGCTAGGGCCCTATGACGGACACCAAACTGTTTAACTCAAAAATAATTTCAGGATAAAATAATTAAATTTATTTTCAATGAGGTCACTAACAATCGATTTAAATCAGAGGTAAGTTGTATAACTCATTTTGTTAGGCTAAATAAGCAATAAACGACGATAATAATGCGACTAAAGTAAATAAGCAAAGGAAAGAATAATCTTATTGAGATTGTTTAGAAGCCACAATACTGAAAAGTAAAGATTGATTATCCAGCTTGACAAGAGCGAAATACAGTAGCTTATAACAAGAGCGGAATCAACTTCAATTATAAGTGAAGAAAGTGAAGATATTTATAGCCTAAGCCTAACGTTCATATCCCTAATTTAACTTTCACATGTTGCTATGGGTGGTTATTAGTTACCGAGATACTCGTTAGTTGTGAGATTAGCATTAGGTATAGTGAATATGAGAGGATCCCGAATATTACGGCGACATTTAAAAACCAAGCAAGACACCGGATCATAGCTGCACCAATGGATGCCCGAGGTCGTCCTCGTAGTGCTTCACCGGGGCACTGCTTCTGTCTCCCTGCAAAGAAGCTATCGATCAAAGATACTTCTCATGAGTGCAGACTTCTGATGTTCATTCATCCCCGGAGTGACACTTATCCCGTGCACTGTCGCGTCGCCATGTAAACTATACACGTGTCAAAGCCAGATTTTATCAATACACTATAGGTTGCAAGTTTAGTTTTAGGGATAATAGATGCAAATTTGACTGAAAAACTGTATATGTGTTTCCTAAATTTTAAAAAAACAATTGCTATGCATTGTCAGCCCCTGTTCTTTAATCTTTGTGTACTGAAAAATAAATGTTTTTGAAAAAAGAAGCTGTTGGACTAAAATCATTGATAACTTTTCGCGGACGTCAAAGATCTACTAGGCCACATGAGTGATGAGACTTTCTAGTTGCCCCAAATGTTACGCCCATAGGAATAACATTGTGAATGTTACACTTGTTACCCATTAAATTTGAGTAAACTTCAAATATAAATGTACACTGCCCCACGATTGAACGACGATCCTAGCTCAGTCTTTGAGAATTTCCTTTTGGTTATCAATACAAAATGTTTATTAGATGTAAGAAATAGATTAGAAAAACAAAACTAAAAGATAATAGAAAAATATGAAAAACACATTGTCAGTATTGGTTCTATAATGAGTCATCTTGGTAAATTTCATTTAACTTCTTTTTCTTTTTGGTTCGGGAAATAGTACGCACTTCATCTTTAAATAGGATAATGAATCCCCTTGAACGTTAAAATCAACGACAAAAATAAGATGGGTCATTACATGTATTTTCAAGAATGTTAAAAAACGACATTAATTATGGCACTATTATACATTCTTCTCGAAAATTTTAAAAAAAGAGAAGTATTCAAAGATACCAAAAAACCAACGGCAAACAATGACATAGATCATTACAAATATTTTCAAATGTTAAAGAAACTACCTTCAACTATGATGGCCTATTATACATTCTTCTCGAAATTGTTAAACATTATTCAAAGATACTTAATATGACTAAATTTCTTTTACTTTCCTACTATTTTTAGGTAAGAAACTAGTACATCATTCATCTTTTGCATGGAATAACCCTCTGATTTTTTTTTTTTTTTTGAAATTTCATATTATCACCTATAGACTACAACTGACATTTGAAATTGTAACCTTTATTTTCAATAATTATCCAATCCATTTTAGCGTTGATTTAAGACAAATGGATTCACTATCACATTTCAAACCTTAAAGGTTAAGGTAATTAAGTGAAATCAACTCAAACTTTTATTCACACAATGTAATAATCTTAAATTTATAAATTTAGATTATCACATCGGGATAGACTGCTTATATCACACTCACTTGGGGATGTGGCCCTTCCCCGCTCTTATGTAAACATGGAATACTTTGTGCAACGAGGTGCCCTGAATTATCTTAGATGCTAACACAAAATAACTTCCTTTGTACTTTAAGGAAAATAAAAAAAGGAGTGAGACCTCAAAACAACAATTTGAGGCTACAATATGAACCAAAAAGAGCAACACGAGAGAATCCACCTGCCATGTCCAACGTAGCCTGACTTTGCCTTAATTGTCTGTCGGCCTCACAATTCTGCCTCCTGTATCCTGCTGAGTAGTTAGTTTGCACACACCTTAATTAATTCATCAGTTATATGCATTTTTTATTAGCATGTAGACCTCAATTCATAGAATAATTTTGCCCACCAAAACTGGTATTCACTACTCCATCTCTTTGGTTTAGGCACAAAAGACAATCTTATTTTGCATTAAGAGAATCCACATCTTCAAGACCATTCTCAAGTGCTCTAACTAAATTCTCAAAGTAATTCTTAGTCACACTAGTCAAACCCGTAAGCTTTCTACGGAAATCATAAAATGCTTTGGAATCACTTTCTTCAACATTCAAATAAATCTCCAGTTCCTTCTCTGCACAATGGTGAAGTCTCTCCAAACCAGTTTCTGCCTGTCCTTGCAAGTACTCGAAAAACCGCCTTTTCGTTTGCTCCTCATTAGGAAAGTAAAATCCATAAGCATAAGTCCATTTTAACACTCTCCTACACTCAACAATCTGATTCCAAGCATCTAAAATGAACTTCAATTGTGTCTCTGGGATTCTCTGCAATTTACTCAGCTCCTTAACATTCACTTCATCCATTCTCCTCAAATCCTCTACAGCTTTTCGCCTCGACTTCTCATTTGCAGCCCATCTCTCGTAATAATGCGTGTATTTCACAATAGATTGCCTTGCCATTTCTTTCTTTTTCTCATCTTCAGTCTCCGGCTTGTACTTGTTACACGGATTATAGCCATGAGTTGACCAAGAATTAAGGCACAGCCAACAAAACTGATACTTGCAAGGGTCTCTACATGTCATTCGCATACACCCTTCGTTCTTTTCAATTGGGCGTTTGCATTTGGGACAAGGTTTTGTGTAAGCCAAAATCCAATTAGTATTTTCCGATTCTGCTCTGTTCTTCTCCTTCCATTTCCTCACTGTTTCACAATTAACGGGTCGATGAGCTTCATCCGTACAATTCCAACAAAAACAATGTGAACAGTTACACATAACATCGCAATTATCACTCCCTATATCAAATTCAACGGCGAAATTACATCCCGGAGCAGGACACCACTTAATTTTCCTGTTTTGCTCAACGTAAGAACGAAAAAGAAATCCATAATACTTCTTTTTATCAACATCGGATGCTAAAAGATCGATCATATCCTGTGTGACAGCAACTTTACAAGATGGTTCAGGACATCGCAAATTTAAACATCCAGAACCATCAGATAGGGAATTACTAATATACCCTCGCCAACATTCAACGCAAAAAGGATGACCACAAGCAGACGCCAAAATTCCATCGGATGAATAATCCTCAAAGCAAATTACACAAATTACTGAATTTAATTCCGGAGATTGAATGATTTTATTATTTATTTTCAAGCCAATAGCTTCTCGAACTTTCGATTCATCAGCGAACCATTCCTCGTGAACTTTACTCACACTCCAATTATACCGTCGGAGCAAAGCAGATGCTTCAATTTTGGAAATTGAGAGAACTGAGAAAACCTTAGAGATATCATCGTCCATGAGACGACGAATATCATCGTCGGACAAAACGACGTAGTTTTTCTTAGCGCAAAGATCATCGGAGTCATCAGGATCATTACCAATGAAATCGTCGTCATCGGCGTCGCTGACGCCGTCGGAAGCGTCTCCGTCGCCGTAGAAATCATCGCCGGCGGATTCTACGTCACTGTCCTCGTACATGTCGCCGTCGGACTCCATGATCGAGAGAGAAGAATTGAAAGTGGGAGCTGAGTGAAAGTATATTGTTTTACGGAACAGACTCTTAACCCTAAAATACTGTTTTTAAGAGGGTTGAAATCCCGTATAGTGATTGGAATTGGGTTAGGATAATCTTAACTCTTAAGTATTAAATTTAGAAGTTGATAAATATAAAAATAAATCAATTTTACAACATTATTTGAATTAGTAGTTGTGTATGGGTAAAATCGGGGTCGCGGAAGAGAGAATGAAAGAGAAGCACGAATCTACAAAATTATTGTTGAGGTCGGGAACTCCTCGTACCGAGATCGAGGAAGAACGAATGATGTATTTGAGATCGGACACGACAAAGTAATGTACCCCGGATCAAGTACGACTCCTGGACCTCGGGAGACGAGGTAAACGGTTATGCATGACGGATAGGGGTCGTGATATTCGCATCTAAAATCGAATTTTACAGCGTGAATCCCGTCGGTATCAATCATGGATAAACAATTATAGGGAAAATTAGATTTTTATTTTTTTTAGACTTGCGTTAGGGTTGAAATTCTCCTATTAGATGAAGGAGATTTTTTTTAGTCCAACACATTATAACACGCAATCCAAGGCAATAAAAAATTTATTTTTGTCCTCTAGCTACTGTTCAAGGCATTGTTTGTTTGTTCTATTCTTTACTTACGATTGAGCTTCTACCGAGGGTCCGATCAAAGACGAATTCTACCGTTTAATCTAAGAATAGGCTTGGTCATCATCTTGCAATTAGTTTAATTGTTTATTTTGTCTTTAATTCATCTATCTGTTATTCTTAATAATTCGTATTAAATTAAACCATGTATCCTTTAAACCGCATACAAATTTAATTGTTACTCATTTTTGGGGTAAACAGTTTGGGCCCACCGTGGGTCTAAGGATAATAGTGGTGATTTGGTACGAATCTCTATAACACACCCTATTTTACGCTTGTTCTTTAAATCTTAATTCCAAGCCAGCCTGAAAATGTCAAACTCTCGGTCTGCTCACTTGAATGTTGACGCTGAGTCAGGACATCACGACGAAAATGATAATGTGTTGCCCAGTAATGATCTGCTTCCTGCCGATCCCAACGGTGTCCCAGCCACCGACATGATCGATGCTAACTCGCATGTGGCCATGAACATCAATTTGCCAACTGATTCCGGAAACAGTGTTCGCGGGGGACCACGACCAACAGCTCGAGAAGCGCCCGAAGGTGAAGGTGATGGGGTGAGCCTACGACTGATTTTCGAAATGTTGCAAGCTCAACAAGCGGTTATAGCACAGCTGCAGAATCAAAGCCACGCCCCCAATAGGGTCGAGCCTGGACAATCCTAGGAAAGCACTCGAAGAGACGATTAAACTACCGAGAGACAAACTATCGAGAGACCGGGTGAAGCCGAGCCCGGGGTAATTTCAGAGGTAATGAAGATGTCACAACCCAAATCGATAGGCCGCGACGGGTGCCCGAATCATACGTGTCAAACATCCTTAAACCTGCGTTTAAGTTATAGACGTGAATAACATACATGAGGGAAATCTATCCAAAAGACATATGTACATATACATGCGGAATATAGTGGGCGAGCCGGCAAGGCTGCTATAGACAACTAAATACCCAAAACTGAAAGCCGACAAGATCACATATTATCCAACTATACATAACTGTCTACAGACCTCTAATAGAAATACAACTGTACAAAGATGGGACTGAGCCACGTCATACCCATATATATATATACAAGCATATCGTACCAAAATCAAAAGCAGCTCCGGATCAAGTGGAGCACGCCAACTCTCGCTGATCAAGGATCCTAAAAAGGGGAACCGTCGGCTTGCCTATCCGCACCAGCGGGCATGAAATATAGGCCCCGGGAAATAGGGCGTCAGTACGAATAATGTACTGAGTATGTAAGGCATGAAAATCAGTACACAAAAGACATAGATGAAACATGGAATAAAGAAATCCATCTGTAAGTCTGAATAACTTTGTAATTTTTGAAACATTTATAATGTCATGCACGTGCATATAAATGTCGTGTCATGCATAGGTATAGGTGTACATAACATCATCAAGCCTATGAGGGCATCTCATCATATCGTCTCGGCCACTGTGGGTAACATCATCAACATATACCAATTGATCAAGTGGTGGTGCGTATATAACACCGTAATTTGTTTTCCCATATCCCACACATATATATATACATATACATATAAATACACGTATATAACGCCATCTGGTCATGAGTCAATGTACATGTATAAATGAATGAAGTGCATGAAAATATGTTAATAATCTCAATATTCCTTTCGGATAAAATTTTGTCAACTGCGTATTATTCTAAGACCCATGAACAGAAGATATAATAATATGTCACATGGGGAATCAAGGACACAGAGACCCCTAGTATTTCTATGAATAGAGTCGTTTATGAAAATTGTGCGTTTGCTCGTTTCTTCTGTATAATTTGGATCATGCCAAAAAGAAAGAAGGGATAGCCTTAACATACCTGGAGTAGGGAAAAATCCGTATGATATTCTTGGAAAAGGTTACACCGTACTCTTTTAGAACCGCAAAATTTTTACGTTGTTAAGCTTCTAATAATTCTTCGTTGGATTTGGTTGAAGAAATCTCGTTGTTAATGTCTTTGTAGGAACTTGAATTGTAAGAATTGCTAACGTTCTGTTATGAAGTGAAGTATTGCTAAGTTATGATATGAAGTCTTTTGTATTCAAAAAATAGAAATGAAAGGTTTTGTACTTACCACCTTACTTACAAGTCTTTGTATTTAAATCATAAGAAAAGAGGTGTCTTTGTTCTTGACATGTTACTTGCCACCTAACCAAAGATAACTAATAGTCATGTTCTCAAGAAGTGGCTTGCTGCCACGTTTTGGGAGGTTTTTTTTAATCTTTATCTTATAATTTATTAATTAACTAGGTAATGTCCCGTTACCCGATAATTAATCAATTACCCGCATAATTAAGAATTATCTCACATTACTTAAAGTTCTACTCATTTTTAATATACCTTATACATCATACTATCACGGTCATATGGTACCTTGTATGGTACTAGTCCATAAATATCGAGTATTATAGCTCAGATCGTATTTTATCCCCAAATCGGCAACCTTTAACGAAACTCATTTTCTTTAATTCATGTATCTTTTGCTCTTCATGGCACTTACTTATCGCTTGTTATAAATAGCATAAATACGTTAACCTCAAGATAATCTCATCCCCGAGTCTACGTCGATTAACTGAAGGCGAAACTTTAACATACGAAAACGCGAGATGTAACATCCTTCCCCCTTAGAAACATTCGTCCTCGAATGTTTAACTTCCCGGGATCTATATAACTTTGGTCGAGTCGCCTTTGTAACAATACTACTACCAACTCTTCCTGTAGAACTCAATAATTCAACACCACATAGGACTACAATCATCAATAATGACAATGGCCTTACACGACCAATGACAATAACTTACATAAGAATCCATACACATACCTTAAGGTTGTGATGTCTCAGTCGGACCCTTCTCTGGAGGAGGAATTAAGTACGGATATCTAGACTTCATGTCTTCCTCGGCCTCCCAAGTCATTTCTTCCACATTGTTGTTTCTCCAAAGTACTTTTACCGAAGCTACGTCTTTAGTTCTCAATCTCTGAACCTGTCTGTCTAATATGGCAATGGGAGTTTTTTCATATGATAGCTGCTCTGTGACCTGAACGTCGTCAACTGACACGATTATGGAAGGATCTACGATACATTTACGGAGCATAGACACATGAAAGACTGGATGTACAGATTCCAAGTCCGAAGGCAAGTCTAACTCATATGCTACCTGGCCTACCTTGCGTATGACCCTATATGGTCCGATGTACTGAGGGATAAGTTTTCCTTTCTTACCGAACCTCATGACACCTTTCATTGGTGATACCTTTAGGAATACCTAGTAATTAATCTGAAACTCCAAGTCTCGCCGTCAATTATCCGCATAAGACTTCTAACGGCTTTGAGCTGCTAATAGCCTTTCCTGTATAAGCTTAATTTTCTCGATTGCCCATTGTACAAATTCTGGTCCTACTAACGTAGTTTTCCCCAACATCGAACCACCCTATAGGCGACCTACACTTCCGCCCGTAAAGAGCTTCGTATGGAGCCATCTGAATACTGGAATGGTAGCTATTATTATATGCGAACTCAATAAGCGGCATACGATCATCCCAGCTACCCTTGAAGTCTATCACACAAGCTCGTAACATATCCTCAAGTGTCTGAATAGTACGCTCAGCTTGTCCGTCTGTCTGGGGATAAAATGTTGTACTAAGACTTACCTGAGTCCTTAATCCTGTAAATTGAGCTCCTCGATCCGAGATAATAGAGATAGGGACACCATGCAGTCGTACTATCTCCTTAATATAAAGCCTTGCATAATCCTCTGCGGAATATGTAGTCCTAACGGGCAGAAGATGGGCTAATTTTGTAAGTCTATCAACAATTACCCATATAGGATCGAACTTACGCTGGGTACGAGGTAAGCCTACGATGAAATCCATATTAATTACTTTCCATTTCCAAGTCGGAATCTCCATAGCCTGCAATAATCCACCGGCTTTTGATGCTCAATTTTAACCTGCTGCCAGTTAGGGCGCTGAGCAACAAACTCTGCTATATCTTTTTTCATTCCGTCCTACCAATATACCTCCATGATATCATGATACATCTTTGTTTCTCCTGGATGGATAGAATAACGAGAATGGTGAGTTTCTCCCATAACCTGCCGACGCAGCCCTGCAACATTAAGGACACATAATTATCCTCGATATCTGAGGACCCCATCTTTTGTAATCTCAAACGGTGTCTTCTCCTTATGAGGGGTGGTATCCCTATAATGAACTAACATATGATCCTCGTACTGGCGTTCCTTCACTTCAGTTACTAACGAGGATGTTGCCGTATCCTGAATAGTAATTCCAATATCACCTGAGTCTAGTAATCGAACTCAAAGACTAGCTAGCTGATGAATCTCATGGGCTATTCCCCTCTTCTCTAGTTGTAAATATGATAGACTACCCATAGATCTATGGCTGAGGGCATCGGCTACCACGTTCGCCTTCCTCGGATGGTATAAAATATCAACGTCATAATCTTTACGTAGCTCCAACCACCTCATTTGACGTAAATTCAATTCCTTTTGCTTGAAGATATACTGAAGGCTCTTATGATCCATATAGATATCAACATGAATGCCATACAAGTAGTGTCTCCACATCTTTAGTGCATGAATTAATGCGGCTAACTCTAAATCGTGGGTCGGGTAATTCTTCTCGTGCTTTCCCAGTTGTCTAGAAGCATAAGCTACAACCTTACCATGCTGCATCAGTACATAACCCAACCCAACGCCCGAGGCATCACAATATATAATATAACCATCGGTCCCTTCTGGGAGCGTTAGAACCGGTGCTGAAGTTAATCTGTCCTTCAATGCCTGGAAACTCCGTTTGCAAGCATCAGTCCACTGAAACTTATCTCCCTTTTGAGTCAACTTACATGGGTATTCTAATCTTTTACAATTCATGAAATTCCTCCTTTTAAAAGCCCAAACGTCATCCTTTATCTATCACAATTACGCCCTTATTCCACTACCATGGCATCATTCCATCTCTTCTAAATGCTGCTAGTCTTAAACTCCTTTGAGTTCACTCAGGCTATACTTAGATTTCTATGACTTAGAGAAACCATTAGATCTCTTATTTTCATGGGCTTAATCCCAAGGACTTATCTATTCCCGTCACCTTCTCACTCACCTTTTCTTATCCTTATTCTTGTCTTCATAAAACCTTGTCGCTCTACCATACTTTAGCTTGCGATACACATATCTATTTATACTTATTCACAACCTTCCTTCAACTTGTTTGCACCATAGATTTCCTTATGTTATTCTGGAACATCAAGCGAGACATCACATCGTCACACTACTTTTGTCAAAGGTGCTGAAAGAGAAGAAAATCCCTTTACAAGTTTCCTGTAATAACCTGCCAAACCGAGAAAGCTACGAACCTCCGTCGGTGTCGTGGGTGTAGGTCAAGTCTTTACTTACTCAATATTTTGTGTATTAACCGGAATACCTTCACTTGAAATTGTATGCCCAAGAAAAGCTACAGCATTCACATTTAGAGAATTTTATATACAACTTCCCTTTTTGTAGAACTTTGAGCACAATATGCAAATGATCTGCGTGCTCAGTCTCTTAATGAGAGTACACCAATATATCATCAAATAATACAATCACGAATAGATCTAGAAAGGGTCTGAACACTCAGTTTATTAAGTCCATGAATACTGCTGGGGCATTAGTCAAACTGAATGACATGATACGAAATTCAAGTGCCCATATCTGGTCCTGAATGCTATCTGCGGGATATCTTTCTCCTTATCCCTTACCTGAGGGTACCCGGACCTCACGTCTATCTTCGAGAAATACTTGACACCTTGCAACTGACCAAATAAATCATCAATCCTCGGGAGGGGGTACTTATTCTTGATTGTCACCTTATTCAACTATCTACAATCAATATGCATCCGCAAGTAACCATCTTTGATCTACACTTGATGTTAGCATAATAAAAAGCCAACCAATCCATACCCATTATAATATCAAGTTCTACCCAACCGAACACCACATACCTTATCCTTGTTTTTTATCAAATCTATCACGGGCCATTACGGGTGACATCCATATATATAAGTAACAATATTAAGACTTAACTCGCATAACTAATTTAGAAAAAGGTTTAGATACATAGGGGTCGACAAGGCCGTAGACATATCATACCCAAAACTATATACATGATACTGTTTGCAAAACTTCTAAGTAGATATAACCATAATATATACAAGTCGGGACGGGGCTCCCTACGTCCTCATAAAACAACCTAACACATTCAGAACCCTGACTTGGTAATACTCCAAGAAGAGGTGGAACTCACCAACCAAAAACTGACATCTGGAGGAAGTCTACAGTAGAGGGTCATTGCCTCGTCCTATATGAGAACCTCGATCAGACACACTTCGAAGCGGAACCTTTGTATCCTTATCAGTTACCTTCCTTCTCTTGGCCCGACTACTATCCTCTTCCTCTGCATATACCATAACATACACTGACAAACCATGATTGACGGACTCCCAAGACTGTGGACTATCTGGAACCTCAGAAGAGCCGGTGTCCGCAAATACCTTGACATAGTTTTGAGCCTGAGGGAACCCGGTTGTGCCAATCCATGCACCACTCCCCTTATACCCTGATCAATGGGTCTTGATAATGAAACTAAGGGCCTTGGTGAGGTCGGAACTCCCCTCACCTCATCTGCTGCCGGAGAAATCGAAACTACTTGAACGGATGACTCATATGGATCCTCAGATGGATCCTTCTCGATAGAACCCATGATCTCCGATGGATCTGACTCCATAGTGTAACTTATATCTCCTTCTAACACCTTTGTAGCCTTCTGACTCGTATTAGCGGCTGTAGTCTTTGGAGGCATCGTTGAAAACATATCGTTAGGAACATGAATTTTTATAACGCGCGATCTAAGATAAGAAAAGAGGATAACATCCTATATGTCCTGTAGCCTCTTGTCTATAAGTGTGGTGTAAAACACACCCATAAACAAGACTCTACTAGACACGATCTGTAGACAACCCTAGGACAGAACTGCTCTGATACCACTTTTGTCACAACCCAAACCGATGGGCCGTGACGGGTGCCCGAATCCTACGTGTCGAACATCCTTAAGCATGCGTTTAAGTTATAGACGTGAATAACATATGTGAGGGAAATCTATCCAAAAGACATATGTATATATACATGCGGAATAAAGTGGGCGAGCCGGCAAGGCTGCTATAGACAACTAAATACCCAAAATTGAAAGCCGACAAGGCCACATATTATCCAACTATACATAACTGTCTACATACCTCTAATAGAAATACAAATATACAAAGACGGGACTGATCCACGTCATACCCATATATATATATATATATACAAGCATATCGTACCAAAATCAAAAGTAGCTCCGGATCAAATGGAGCACGCCAACTCTCGCTGATCAGGCATCCTAAAAAGGGGAACCGTCGGCTTGCCTATCTGCACCTGTGGGCATGAAACGCAGGCCCCGGGAAATAGGGTGTCAGTACGAATAATGAATTGAGTATGTAAGGCATGAAAATCAGTACACAAAAGACATAGATGAAACATGAAATAAAGAAATCCATCTGTAAGTCTGAATAACTTTGTAATTTTTGAAACATTTATAATGTCATGCACGTGCATATAAATGTCGTGTCATGCATAGGTATAGGTGTACATAACATCATCAAGCCTCTGAGGGCATCCCATCATATCGTCTCGACCACTGTGGGTAACATCATCAACATATACCAACTGATCTGGTGGTGGTGCGTATATAACGCCGTAACCTTTTTTCCCATATCCCATATACATATATATACATATACATATAAATACGCGTATATAACGCCATCTGGTCATGGGACAATGTACATGTATAAATGAATGAAGTGCATGAAAATATGCTTATAATCTCAATATTCCTTTTGGACAAACTTTTGTCAACTGCGTATTATTCTGAGACCCATGAACAGAAGATATAATAATATGTCACATGGGGAATCAAGGACACAGAGACCCCTAGTATTTCTATGAATAGAATCGTTTATGAAAACTGTGCGTTTGCTCCTTTCTTCTGTATAATTTGGATCATGCCAAAAAGAAAGAAGGGATAGCCTTAACATACCTGGAGTAGGAAAAAATCCGTATGATATTCTTGAAAAAGGTTGCACCATACTCTTTTAGAACCGCAAAATTTTTACGCTGTTAAGCTTCTAATAATTCTTCGTTGGATTTGGTTGAAGAAATTTCGTTGTTAATGTCTTTGTAGGAACTTGAATTGTAAGAATTGCTAACGTTCTGTCATGAAGTGAAGTGTTGCTAAGTTCTGATATAAAGTCTTTTGTATTCAAAAAATAAAAATGAAAGGTTTTGTACTTACCAGCTTACTTACAAGTCTTTGTATTTAAATCATAAGAAAAAAGGTGTCTTTGTTCTTGACATGTTACTTGCCACCTAACCAAAGATAACTAATAGTCATGTTCTCAAGAAGTGGCTTGCTGCCACGTTTTGGGAGGGGTGTTTTAATCTTTATCTTATAATTTATTAATTAATCATGTAATGTTCCGTTAACCGATAATTAACCAATTACCCGCATAATTAAGAATTGTCTCACATTACTTAAAGTTCTACTCATTTTTAATATACCTTATACATCATACTATCACAGTCATATGGTACCTTGTATGGTACTAGTCCATAAATATCGAGTATTATAACTCGGATCGTATTTTATCCCAAAATCGGCAACCTTTAACGAAACTCATTTTCTTTAATTCGTGTATCCTTTACCCTTCATGGTACTTACTTATCACTTGTTATAAATAACATAAATATGTTAATCTCAAGATAATCTCATCCCCGAGTCTACGTCGATTAATTGAAGGTGAAACTTTAACATACAAAAATACGAGATATAACAGAAGATGCTCGAAGCATTGAAAAAACGAGTGATGTCAGGTGAGAAGGTAGAAACATACAACTCCAGGGTGGAAACATACAACTCCATGGTCGATCGGATCCCAGGAGCACCTCCGATATTGAAGTGACCGGACTCTAAAATTTTTATCCAGAAGCCCTTTTCTCTGAGCGCGGCACTGAAGCCGATCACAAAGAGGTTTCGTATGCCCGACATTCCCAAATACAATGTGACCACGGATCCAAATGAGAATGTAACCTCCTATTCATGCGCGATCAAAGGGAACGATTTGGAAGATGACGAAATCGAGTCGGTGCTGCTGAAAATGTTTGGTGAAACTTTATCCAAGGGAGCAATGATATGGTATCACAACTTGCCTCCAAATTCCATTGACTCGTTCGCTATGCTTGTAGATACTTTCGTAAAGGCCCATGCCGGAGCCATCAAGGTTGAGACCAGAAATTCAGATCTTTTCAAGGTCAAACACAGGGATAATGAGATGCTCAGGGAGTTCGTGTCAAGATTCCAGATGGAACGGATGGACCTGCCACCAGTTGCAGACGATTGGTCCGTTCAGGCATTTACTCAGGGGCTCAACCCCCGAAGTTCCGTGGCCTCTCAATAGCTAAAACAAAATTTGGTAGAGTACCCGGTGGTAACCAGGGACGATGTCCACAATAGATACCAGTCGAAGATCAGGGTCGAGGACGACCAACTCGGGGCCCCTTCTGGATCTGTTTACCCCATCAAGACCTATGATAGGTTTAAGAGAGCCATTGATCAGGATCTGAGACCGGCCCGAGATCGATATCAACCATACAACTCGGATCGAAGGGGAAACGGATCCGGGCATCACTCAATAAGGAACGAGAGGAGAAACGATCGAGGGCCTAGTGGTTGGGGCTTAATGAGCAAGAACAACCACTCAGGAGTAGGGAGGTACCAACATTATCAGAGTATAACTTCAATGTAGACGCTGCAAGCATCGTGTCGGCCATAGGGCGCATCAAAGAGACCAAGTGGCCCCAACCATTGCAGTCTGACCTAGCCCGGAGAGACCCTAACTTGATTGTCTAAGAGAAGATATTGCTTGACTGTTCAATAATGGACACCTCCAAGAATTCCTTAGTGAGCGAGCCAAAACCCACTTCAGAAACAGGGAAACCAATAAACAAGTCGAACAAGAGGAACCTCAGCACGTGATCAACATGATTATTGGGGGAGTCGAAGTCCCTCAAGGGTCAATGATAAAATGCACTAAAGTACATATTACGAGGGGAAAACACAACTGGGATTACGTTTCGAAGGGAGCTATTTCGTTCAACTACGAAGATCTCGAGGGCATCATAGAACCTCACAGCGATGCACTAGTAATATCTGTACTTATCAATAAATCTCGGGTTAAATGTGTGCTAATTGATCCAGGTAACTCGACCAACATCATCAGATCGAGGGTCGTAGAGCTATTGGGATTACAGGATCAAATCATACCGGCAGTCCAGCTATTAAATGGATTCAACATGGCATGTAAGACCACTAGAGGAGAGATAACTTTGTCGGTAAACACTGCCAAGATGATACAAGAAATGAAATTCTACGTGATCGAAGGGTGTATGAGGTACAACGCTATATTTGGAAGGTCATGGGTCCATAACATGAGAGCGATACCTTCGACCTTACACCATGCACTGAAATTTCCCTCACCGGGGGGAGTCAAAACGGTCTACAGAGAACAGCCGACTGCGAAGGAAATGTTTGTTGTCAATAAAGTTATCCTGATGCCTGCAGTTTCAACATAGAGGAGCACGGAGCTGGCCAAAAAAAATGATATTAAATAGCAATCACTGATATAGGCCTCAACCAAACCGGAGAAACAAGAAGCACAAGGAGCCGATGAGGACGATTACAGGGTCCCAAGATCATTTATAGCTCCCGATGACACAGATGCCACAAAATCAACGGTCGAAGAGTTGGAGCAAGTTATATTGATCGAGCATCTAACGGATCGAAAGGTATACCTGGGCACGGGGTTAACCCCCCGAGCTAAGGAAAAAACTTATTAATTTTCTTAAAGCTAATGCCGACTGTTTTGCTTGGTCCGATCTTGACATGACAAGGATCCCACCGGAGGTAACCACTCACAAGTTGAGTTTAGACCCGAAGTTATATCCGGTTAAGTAGAAGAGAAGGCTACAGTCTGAGATCAAACACGCATTCATCAAGGATGAGGTGTCCAAACTTCTAAAAATAGGATACACCCGGGAAGTTAAATACCTGGATTGGTTAGCTAACACAGTAGTAGTACCTAAAAAAGGAAATAAACTAAGGATGTGTATGGATTATAAAGATTTAAACAAAGCATGCTCGAAGGATTCTTTCCCTTTGCCTAACATCGATCGAATGATCGATGCGACGGCGGGGCACGAGAAACTCAATTTTCTCGACGCCTACTCCAGGTACAACCAAATTTGGATGGACCCGGACGATAAAAAAATGACTTCTTTCATAACAAAACTCGACACCTACTGCTATAACATAATGTCATTCGGATTAAAGAACATCGGTGCCACATACCAACGCCTAGTAAACCGGATGTTCAAAGAATAAATAGGGAAACCAATGGAAGTTTATATTGACAATATATTGGTCAAGTCCCTACGAGCAAATACTATTAAAACATTTGTAGGAAACCATCGACATACTAAGGAAGTACAACATGAAGCTAAACCCGGAGAAATGTGCATTTGGGGTCGGTTCAGGCAAATTCCTCGGGTTCATGGTATCTAATCGGGGGATAGAGATCAACCCCGACAAAATAAAGGCCATAGAGGATATCACTGTAGTCGACAATGTCAAGGCAGTTCAAAGACTGACTGAGTGTATAGCCGGATTGGGCCGGTTCATCTCGAGGTCATCGAACAAGAGCCATCAGTTTTTCTCACTATTGAAAAAGAAGAGTAATTTTTCTTGGACCCCGGAATGCCAGCAAGCTTTGGAGGAACTCAACCGATACCTATCGAGCCCCTATTTGCTGCACACTCCGAAGGAAGACGAATAGTTATACCTCTATTTGGCGGTTTCCGTGGTGGCGGTAAGTGGTGTCTTAGTACATGAAGGTACGCAATTTCCTATTTACTATGTTAGTAGAACCCTAGGAGATGCCAAAATAAGGTATCCTCACCTAGAAAAGTTAGTGCTCACCTTGCTAAGCGCTTTCAGGAAACTAAAATCGTACTTTCAATGCCACCCCAAATGTGTCGTAACCTCTTACCCACTGAGGAATATCATGCATAAGCCCGAGCTCTCGGGTCGGCTGGGCAAATGGTCCGTGGATGGTACCTCCAATGCAAAGGGGTCCGGGCTCGGTATCGTGGTAAAACTGCCTGCGAGTAGCATTATTAGACAACCTATTAGAACTGTAAAATTGACTAACAATGAAGCCAAGTATGAAGCCATGATTGCAGGTCTGGAACTGGCCAAGAGCCTCGGGGCCGAAGTGATCAAAGTCAAATGTGACTCCCTCTTCGTCGTAAATCAAGTCAACGGAACGTTTAGAGTAAAAGAGGAATGGATACGGAGGTACTTGGACAAGTTGTAGGTAACCCTGCACCAATTCAAGGTATGGACTCTGCAGCATATACCTCGAGATCAAAATAGTGAGGCTGATGCACTGGCCAACTTGGGGTCATCCGTCGACTCCAATGAATTCAGTTCGGGGACAGTGGTGCAGCTGATGAACTCGGTGGTAGAAAAAGGTCATGCCAAAGTAAACTCGACAAGTTTGACTTGGGATTGGAGAAACTAATACATAGACAACCTGAAGACAAGAAAATTACTATCAGATCCCAAGGAATCGAGAGCCTTGTGCACCAAAGCTGCCAGATTTAGCTTAGTCGAAGAGCATTATTCAGAAGATCTTTCTTCGGCCCACTGGCTAGATGCTTAGGTCTAGGAGAGACCGAATACGCCATGAGAGAAATTCATGAGGGCTTTTGCGGGAACCATTCGGGGGCAGAATCCTAGGTTCGTAAGCTAATCAGAGTCAGCTACTACTGGAATAAAATGGAGAAGGATGCGAAAGACTTCACACGACAACGAGTGCCAAAGACACGCACCGATGATTCATCAACCGGGAGAGATGCTCCACCTTGTCCTATCACCGTTGTCATTTATGAAGTGGGGAATGAATATCATCGGTCCCTTGCCATGGGCACCCGGTAAGGTTCAATACATACTAGTCATAACCGACTATTTTTCTAAATGGGTCGAGCCTCATGCGTTCGAGAAGGTCCGGGAGAAATAAGTCATCGACTTCATCTGGGATCACATAATATATCAATTTGGGATACCGGCCAAGATCATTTGCGATAACGTAAAATAGTTTGTCGGTAGCAAGGTAAGTAAGATTTTGAAGACCACAAGATTAAGAAGATATTACCAACGTCCTATCACCCTAGTGGGAATGGACAAGTATAATCTACGAACAAAACTACATTCCAAAACCTAAAAAAGAGATTGACCGGTTTCGAAGGGAAAGTGGAAGTAAATCTTGCTCGAAGTCGTGTGGGCATATCGTATGACTTCGAAGTTGAGTACCGGGGCGACCTCGTTCTCTATAGTTTACGGAGCAGAAGCCTTAATACCAGTTGAGGTAGGGGAACCAAGCCTCAGGTTCCAGTATGCTACCAAAGTGTCAAACGGCAAGGCCATGACCACGAGCCTAGAATTATTGGACGAAAGGCAAGAAGCCACCCTGGTCCGGTTGGCCGCCCAAAAGCAACGAGTAGGGAGGCACTACAACCGAAGAGCCAACCTTTGACATTTTCAAGTTGGGGAGTTGGTACTGAGAAAGGTAACACCACACACCAGGAACCCAAATGAAGGGAAACTGGGCCCAAATTAGGAAAGACTGTATAAAATTGCCAGAGTAACCGGCAAAGGCTCGTATAAGCTTGAATCGGGAAACGGTGTACAACTACCGAATAACTAGAATGTGGAACTCTTAAAGCGGTACTACTACTAAGGTACGAACCCAATTCTTTTTTTTTTATTATTTCGGACTAACTTATACAGGTACTCGGCCAAGGGCAAACATGACTATTAGGACTGAAAGAACATGTTGTACTCTTTTTCCCTTGAGCCGTTTTTGTCCCGGAGTGGGTTTTTCGGCAAGTTTTTTAACGAGACAACAGTAAAATATGCTACCTTAGTTGTGAAAACCGGTCTTAAATCGAAATCGTTAATCGTTTACATCGAGCCAACAATATACGAGCCCTAAAAAATTCAGCCTCAAATACTAGGGGCCATGACCCTCAGGTTAAGATCCTTAGAAAGGGAAAATTTTGTACGTAAAAAACCAAAGTTTGGTGATTAGGATTCGTTGTAAGGGTCAAACGGTCAAACGAACCGTGCCCATGTAGCCCACTCCAGCCACGATACTAGGCTTATACACCTCCGATTATGTACCTTACATATAAAATAATGAAAGGAAACTTTGCTTCCCTCATACTTTATTATTACACATTTCGCATTTCGCTTCGTCGATGCTTCACAACGGATCCTAAAACCTAAAGCCCATGGGCTACCCCGACTCGAAGACTGTCATTTGATAAAAAATCGGATGACCCGGGCCATCGAATCTTGAAGGAACCTAGCCTACTAGGCAGTGCCTGAATACGAAAGGCTATGACTACCATAAAATGGCTCGGAGACGTCTTGAATCCGTACTCAGAAAGTAAGACCCTTACATATAATTAAAACCTATTAAAAGGTTACCCTCGGCAAAAATATCATCGTATACGACTAAAACACTTAAGCATCTTAAAGGCCTTTAATTTTATCAAAATCTCGAAGCCATGAGTAATCCAGAGTTGCCATCGAAATTGGTCTCCATTCGGGCCTCCAAAGAACGGATGCCCCATATTACGTTTGATTCTATGCTAAGGCATTAAGAACGATACACAAACAAAAAGTTGCAAATAGATGCTGAAAAGTAAAAACATGGTATTGCCAAAGGGAAAATTTGATACATTTTAAAAAACATTTACAAAGACACGATAAAATGGCCTCAGAATAAGCAAGAAAGAAAATATACAAGGGAAAGCCAAAAGAGAAGTAAGGAACCTATGCCTAATCTTGATTTGGGCTCGACTCAGCACCCGAACCTCCGGAATCGTCGGAGCCTTTGGGACCTTCGGGCTTCCTTTGCCTAGGCGTCGAGCCTCTTGGCTTCTTCCATCTCGACCGATAGGCCAAAACCTTGGTTGTGAATCTCCTCGAGGGTCTCTATTGGGGATAGACACTTTACATACTCAGTCTTCGTCTTTAAGTAGTCCTCGACAACCTCCACATCGACTTTATACTGAGCCAACATTTTTTCAACCTCGGAGGAATCGACCGAGATCACCTCTAATTTGGACTTCAGTGCAGTATGTTCCTAGCCAAGGTAATCTCGTTCCAAGGCGGCTGAAGCCAGTCGTGCCCGTAGTTCGTCATTTAGCCAAGACCACTTGTTGGCTTTGTCCTTTGCCACCCGGAGCTGGTCCTTGAACGATTCTAGCTCCTCTTTTGTGGCCTCCTTTTCCGAAGCCAGAATGTACATTCTTCCCTTCATTGCCTCGGTTGTGGTCTTGACCTCATCCATCTCGGCCCGAAGCTGGTCGGTCAAGTCTATCTTCTCTTAGACCTGCGAAGTTGCATCGTTAGTCACCACAAGTAGCTTTTTGTTTTTAGCCTCAAATATCTTTACCTTCTCGACCACTTTGCCATGCTCCCATTTCAAAGATGAGGCCTCCTTCTATGCTTTTTTCGGCTCGGCTTGAAAAATTGGGAGGTCCTTGAGAGCCCCGTCTTGTTATTCACTGAAAACTCTATACATGTCCTTCTTCCCGAATTGCTCTTTGAGCTCGAACTCGAGCTGGCTGATTTCCAAGAGAGATCGAAGGAATATTTCATAATGAAGCATCGAAGCCTGAAAAACAATGAGGTCGTTAGAATATGCTAAAACTAAGTAAAATTTGCAAAGGATACAGAGAATATACGTCTTACCCAGTTGAATGCCCGTTGCGCCTCGTCAAAGAGGCTCGATGTACCTTCTTCGTTCATCTTCATCTAGTCCTCCTCGGTCACCAAGAAACGAAGATAGCTAGCCATACCCACCGAAGCGGACAATGCCCGGGAGTCTGTCGGGATAGTAAGAACGACTGTTCTTTTGCGGTCGGGATACACACTCGGGGCAGGGAACTCATTCACTAGCTTGGGGCTTGAGTTCAGCTCACCCTCTCCAGATGACATATTCTTTTTTGGGACCTCCAGGTGACTAAGCCCGGAGTAGTCCTCTAACGCACTCATGTCCATCCGTCAAAGAACATGTTGAGGGCATCATCCGGGCCTAGTGTTGTCTGGCTTTATTTCTCTTTATCGGCTAGAGCCTCTTCAAACATTGACTTTGTGTGGGACAGCATCTACGAGATGTAAATGACATCGGCTACCTCCTTTGGGGCAGGAGCGGCTTCTCAGGAGGTCATGGCTTCCGATCCTACTTCTGGTTCCCGAGCTAGAGGGGAATCGACCCCTCGGCCATCTTCCTTGGTCGTCGCCCACTCTCCATCTTCGATGGTCGAATCATGCACAATGAACTCAAGGTCGTCATCCTCTGGGTAATCCCTGAGCCAGAAGAGGGAATCAGGGCCCGGTACCCTATCTTTGTTGTTCGTTTTGTTTCTTTTTCGGATCCAGACAATGACCCTCTTCTTCTTCACCCCGACGTCTAGGGAGCTAGAGGATGTCCTCTTTCTCTTTTTCTCCTCCTTTATGGTAGCTCCAGGCTGTCCCGAAGCAGAGGGTTCCGCAAGCAAGGACGAGGCCTCGTCCCCATCCAATGGCCGAAGCTCGGTGATCTTGGTCAAGCCCGTGAAAGGGAAAAAGACTTAGCAAATATAAAAGTTAAGTATGTAAATGTAATTATTCGGGTAGAGGACTCACCGCGGGAACGACCCTCCCACTTGACCATCGAGAGCTTGCGCCATTTGAGCTCGAAGTAAGACATTTGTTTGCAAATCCCCTCGATCCACTCCTTGAAGCGGGGGATTACATTGGAGACTTGGGCGACCGCTGCATGACAGTAGATGCTTGAAATTAGAAAAAGAACAAAAGGAAATAGCAAGCACTCGAGAAGGAGAAGACTTACGAGATGAGTTCCAATTTTCAGGGAACGGTATAAATTCGGGGGGAATGCGGTCTTCGGTTTTCACCTGAATGAACCTCCCCTGCCAACCTTGTGCTTGATCTTCATCGATACTCAAGAATAGAGCTTTAGTTTCTCGACGAACAAGCTTAATCAGCCCCCTAGGAAGATTCGGGGACTGTAGAGACAAAGCAGGTGGTCGAAGGTAAACCGAGGTGCTTCGGTGTTGTTTATGAAGTGGCGGATGAGGATTACGATCCTCCAGAAATAAGGGTGAATCTGCCCACGGCAAACCTCGTACCTTTTGCAGTAGCCGAGGATTATAGGGTCCACCGGGGCGAGAGTGAAGGGGTAACTGTAAATACTTAAATACCTCTCCACGTGGATAGTAATGTCCTCATTAGACCCGGGAACGACCACCTCCTTGCCCTCCCAGTTGCAGTCCACCCGGACTGTAGGGAGTATATCTTCGGTGATGGAGGATATATACCTCCATATCCCCTCGCTTCGGTCTTGCTTACTGGAAGCCTTCTCGGCTTTGAAGTCGTTTTCAATGGAACAACCCCCAGGAACAAAACTCTTAAAAAGAGGCTCTGGGACCACCTCAGGAACAGACCCCTCGTCATCCGTGGTCGGGTTGGAAGTCGAAGGGGCAATTTATAGAGGCATATATTTGGAAGTTTTTGCCATAGAATTCTGGAAAATATGAATATTTGAAGAAAACTATGAAGGTTTGAAGTTGGAGATGAAAATATGAAGATGGGGATGAAGATATGAAGATCTGATTTGAAGATGAAGATATGAAGATCTGGAAAGCAACGTATGAAGATCTGAATAGTTTAGAGTTAAGTGAAGAATTCGAGGGTAAATCAAACAGCTCTGAAATCGAAAAGTAAAAAAGGGTCAGAGTTTTTATAGAGGGAAAGAGTAATCAGTGAGTGACATTTTGCATTCGAGGATAGTCAATCAGTGGCCGACACGTGTTTGAAGTCTGAACGACGTGACTGATGGGATGTTTTGCTGACCCGTCAACCCGTTGTAACGTACGAAAGAAGAAACCAGGGTTAATTCATCGCTTCCCGATGCTTCGATAAACCTACTCTCCAAAAAATGAGGGGACTATCTATGTACGCGTAAAATCGGGGGCAAAGGTTTCCCCTGATTCCCCGGAGAGATAACGAAAGGGAAGCACGAATCGACAAAATTATTATTGAGGTCGGGAACTCCTCATACTGAGACCCAGGAAGAACGAATGATCTATCTGAGATTGGACACGGCAAAGAAATATACCCCGGATCAAGTATGGCTCCTGGACCTCAGGAGACGAGGTAAACGGTTATGCATGATGGATAGGGGTCGTAATATTCGCCCTCAACTGGATTTTACGGCGCGAATCCCGTTCAGTATCAATAATGGATCAACAATTATCGGGAAAACTAGATTTCTTTTTTAGACTTGTATTAGGGTTGAAATTCTCCTACTATATAAAGGGGAAAATTTTCTTTTGTCCAACACATTGTAACACGAAATCCAAGCAATAAAAAGTTTACTTTTGTCCTCTAGCTACTGTTCAAGCATTGTTTGTTTGTTCTATTCTTTTGTAATGCCCCGATTGGTCGTTTTGAGCTTTAGCGCATCATTTGGTGGTTTGAGGCCCTGAGCAACTTCACTTTAGGTATTATTACTTATACGCGTGGTCGGAATTTAATTTCGGGAAGTTCAGAGTGGATTTGGAAAGAAAATTCTAATTTCGGAAGTCTTAAGTTGGAGGAGTTGACTAAAGTGTGATTTTTGAGTAAAAGACCTCAAAATCAAGATTTGAAGGTTCAACAGGTTCGTATGATGATTTTGAACTTGGGCGTATGTCCGGATCGGGTTTTGGATGACCCGGGAGCGTATCGGCGCCTATTATGAAAGTTGGCATTTTGGAAGAACTTCATAAATTTGAGTTGAAGTGCATTTCAATGTTATCAATGTCCGTTTGGTATTCCGAGCCTGGGAACAACTCCGTATGCTAATTCTGGTATAAGGAGCGCGTCCGTTTGGAATTTGGATGATTTTTGAGTAGTTTGACCGGGAGTGAACTTTTTGATATCGGGATCGGATTCCGATTCCGGAAAATGGAGTAGGTCCATAATGTTAATTATGACCTGTGTGCACAATTTGAGATTAATCGGACGTGATTTGATAGGTTTCAACATCTATTGTAGGAGTTTGAAGTTCCAAAGTTCATTAAGTTTTAATTGGAGGGTGATTCGTAGTTTTGATGTTGTTTGGCATGATTCGAGGCCTCGACTAAGTTCGTGATGTGTTTTGGCACGTGTTGGTATATTTGGGTGAGGTCCCGAGGGCCTCGGGTGTATTCCGGATGGTTAACGGATCGAGTTTGGACTTGGAAGAAGTGCTGAGGCAACTGATATCTGGTACAATCGTACCTGCATGAAAAGGGTCGCAGGTGCGAGCCCGCAGGTGCGGCGATGTGGTCGCAGAAGAAAATTTGGACAGAGCTGGGATGGCTGCAGATGCAAGGTTGTTTCCGCATCTGCGAGCCCACAGATGCGAGGAAAGCTCCGCAGAAGCGGAATGCGAGCTGGCAGCTGGAGTCGCAGAAGCGAAAGGTCTCCGCATGTGCTAGACCGTAGGGGAACGTTTGGCATCGCAGGTGTGGAGCTGTGTTGGGTAGAGGGTATGTAAAGGTATGAGGTTTTGTCCGCACCTACGAGACCGCATATGCGGTAAAGCGGCTGCAGGTGCGAGAGGTCGCTGGGCAGTGTGCTCTTTTAAGAGCGAGATTTGGCCTATTTTCTTTCATTTTCTCTTGTTTGGTCGATTTTTGGAGAGGTTCAAGTGGAGTTTTTTTATCATCAATGGCAAGGTAAGTTATCCCCACCTATTTTGAGTTAAACACATGGTTTTTATATGGATTCAAGCGTGGAAATTGGTATAAATTGTGGGATTTTGATAGAAAACCTAGAATTGGTAATTCTGTATTTTGACCACGAATTTGGGCATGAAATTTGAAATAAATCATATACTTGGGTTCGTGAAGTTATGGGTAATGGTTATCTTCGAAAATTTTTGGAATCCGGGGATGTGGGCCCGAGGGTTGCTTTTTCGAGTGGAGTTGGAAATTATTGTCAATTGAATTATAAAGAGTGTTAGAGTATATATTTATGGATTTGCACATTTATTGATTATTTTTGGAGCGACGGGCATCTATTTGAGTTGTTCGAGAGGCTTTGGAGCCGTTTATGAAAATACGGAGCGAGGTAAGTCTCCTTTCTAACCTTGTAAGAGGGAATTAACCCCATAGGTAAAGCAAATCATTATGTGCTCTATTTGTGGGGGCTACGTACGCACGAGGTGACGAGAGTCCGTGTGTAGATACTATTATGCTATGTCCGGGTAGTCTAGGACCCATATCATGTTGTACTTGCGATGTCTGCGCCCAACTTGTTAATTTAATTGTTTAAAACATTTAGAAACTTGATAAAAGAATTTTAAAAAGCTTAAACTTTTTTTACTTGACCGTTAAATGAGAATTTGTAATTTCTTGGAATATTTTCCCCTTAATAAATCTTGAATTGCTTGCTTAATGTGTTTTTCTCTTTTGTGGAGCGGAACGAACGCCTCTGTTGCAGATAGATGCATCTATGGTTCGTGCTGTTCGACCTTCGGCAATGCACAATTTAAATATTTATATTGGATCGGGCCGTACGACCTCGACATAATTTGCGCATGATTAAATTGTTTGCTTTGGAATTTATGATAATTGATATGGTTTCGTTGGCCTGAGATAGAAAATGATGAGCGATGAAAAAAAATTGGAAATTTCTTATTAACAAAAGAATTGTTTACTTATTTCATGATATTGAGCTTACAGCCGTTCTACGTAATCCATGCTTAATTATATCATTGGTATTATATTTATAGGCCGTAGTAAGTGTCTGAGTCGACCCCTCGTCACTACTTCTTCGAGGTTAGGTGGGATACTACTGGGTACACGTTGATTTACGTACTCATACTACACTTGCTGCACATTTCGTGCCGGTACATATATATCTAGTGGCCTTGTGGGCGCAAAGGCGAGGTTATTGCTGGGATTTAGGTGAGCTGCATTCTATACTACGATCAGCAGCCAGCAGAGTCTCCTTCAAAGTATTTATATTTCTCCTATCCAAATTTGTATTCCGGACATATGTTGTATTTTATTTTACATTCCTAGTTGATGCTGATGCACTTGTGACATCGAGTTTTGAAGTGATTATGGGTTGTCCTGCATTGACATTGTTAAAAATACTATTATTTACTCTGTAAATTTCATCTTTTACTTTTTAATTGAAGGAAATATGATTTCAAAAATATTAAAATGAGAACCAAATTAAGTATTTAATTTTGGCTTGCCTGACAGCGGTATCCGACGCCATCACAACCTTTAATGGAATTTGGGTCGTGACATCTTTACTCACGATCGAGCATGTACCGAGAGTCCGACCGAGGAAGAATTTTACTTTTTAATCTAAGAACGGGCTTGGTTATCATCTTGCAATTTGTTTGATCGTTTATTTTGTCTTTAATTCATCTATATGTTATTCTTAATAATTAGTATTGAATTAAACCACATATTCTTAAAATCGTGTACAAATTTAATTGTTACTCATTTTTGGAGTAAACAGTATTAACAATTAATGATGTCACATTCTTATTTTAAATTAATACCAATGATAAATCGAAGATAATTAGTCCTCGAGATATGTTGGAAAAATATAAAAAAATACTTTACATAAAATTGACCGGTTATAGTAAAATATCAATACTAGGGACACAATTAACAAAATGGAGCAACATATATTTGAAATTTTTGGCTTTACATAAACAAATCCGTTGAAGAAAAATGAGAATTTGAAAATCAAAGAAAAAACTAATTTAAGAAGAAAAACGAGAGGTTAAAGATTTCAACAACAAAAACAACAACAAACCTAGTGTAATCTCATAAGTGGGATCTAGAGAGGATAGTATGTACGCAGACCTTATCCCTATCTTTAAGAAGGCAAATATGTTATTTCCGGTAGACCCTCGGCTCAGGAACGATATAAGGAAGGGCAAAAACAGGCACACCAATCAGAAAACCGAAGCAGAAATACAAAACTAATACTAGATACTGCGGATCGGTACGGAGACGTATGTACCTATCTTCGAGAGGCTACCGGACTAATAGGAGCATTTCCCTTCTTGATTTCTCATCATGCGATTTGATTCCTTTGAGGCTTATGCCTTCATTTCCTTCCTATTCAATCTTATGTGACATGAAACGCTTGTTATAAATTTGGAATCGAGGAATTTTAATGGCACTACTAATGTAGAGCAAGATGTTTCTCCCTGCGTATTCGATTGAGCTAATGTCGTCGCCTTGTGGAAGGATGTTCTTCCATCTCAGCTCAGTAGCTGTATTTCTGATGGTTTTGGGGCTATGCACCAATTGCTATGATGTTCATGAGTTGTTATCATACAATATTAAAGTAATAGTAGGATGTTTATCTACGTGTAGGGGCAGCGGATGAATTGAAAGGAGGTTTTTCTCCATGCATGATTCAGAGGTTCAGAGTTTTATTTCCGGCGGAGGGAAATGCAATCAGACTAAGAATGCTCAGGTTGGATTGATGGAGTAATGAGACTTGGTATTTTCAAGTATGGTGGAATCTTCATCCAAGATGTGGTGTCGTCGTCTTGATTGAATGTGTTACGTTTGCCGGTGTTATGGCCTTCTTCAAATCGCCTTTGAGGCAGAGTATTGTGAATGTTGCCAAGGAAGCGGATGTCAGATGTCGCAGTGTGTTGTGGTTCAGAATCGAATCAGTAATCCTAATATTGATAGCTCAAGGAAGATAATATCCGGGGAGGTTTAGAGTTGGCGGCGATCTGTTGGTTCGGGTGCTATAGAGATGAATTTTGAGTTAAGGAAACAACTGGGCAACGAAGGATAAGGAAGGACATGTGGGAGGTGTCTTGCGGTGGTTAAACCTCTAGGAGGCCAAGTGTAAGGAAACATAAGTCGAGTAGTTGCGTAAAAGAGAGGGTTTGACCAAAGTGGGAGAGTGGCAGAGTAGCATACGGGTTCTGTGGTAGGATGACTATATGCCTTGGGGGAAGTTAGAGTGATTTGGGATTCATGGTGGACAGTGACTAGGTCTACAGGCTTAATTTGGAATATTGGCTGCTATATTGAGGAAGATTGGGTGTGACAGGAGGGAGTTACTTAATATGAAGAAGTTACAACATGACTTGGATTGGAATGTATTGTCTCACCTTTAGTTGATGTCCATAAGGAGTGAACGGACTTGTATCGCTGGTGAATGAGCACGGTCTCAGGATGGTTTACTAATTTTTAAGGAATTGTGGTGTTGCAGATGCAGGGCTGAATTTGTGTGCCCAATGTAGATGGGCTACGTGAGTTGATTCTTGAGGAGGCCCGTAGTTCGCGGTATTCCATTCATTCGGGTGCTGTAAAGATGTATCAGGACCTGAGGAAGCACTATTGGTGGAGGAGGTTGAAGAAAGATATAATGGGGTTTGTAGCTTGGTGCTTAAATTGTCAGCAGGTGAAGTACAAACATAAGAGGCCGTGCGGATTACTTCAGAGGCTTGAGATTCCAGAGTGGAAATGAGAGCGTATCACCATGGACTTCGTAGTTGGGCTTTCACAGACTTCGAGGAAGTTTGATGCTTTTTGGGTGATTGTGGATCGATTGACCAAGTCCGCGTATTTCATTCCAATCGGGACTACCTATTCTTCGGAGCAATTGGCTGAGATCTACACCTGTGAGATTGTTTGACTTTATTGTGTGTCGGTGTCCATCATCTCAGATCGGGGCACCCAGTTTACATCACATTTTTGGAGAGAATTATAGTGAGAGTTAGGCACACGGGTTGAATTAAGTACATCATTCCACCCTCAGATGTGCAGATAGTCCGAGTGCACTATTTAGATATTGGAGGATATGCTACGTGCTTATGTCATAGATTTAGGGGGTTCTTGGGATCAGTTTCTGTTACTTGCATAGTTTACCTACAACAATAACTACCAATAGAGTATTCAGATGGCTCCGTATGAGGCTTTGTATGGGAGACAGTGTCAGTCTCTAATTGGTTGGTTTGAGTTGGGCGAGGCTAAGCTATTAGGTACTGACTTGGTTCACGATGCTTTGGACAAGGTTAAGTTGATTCAGGATCGGCTTCGCACGACACAGTTTAGATAGAAGAGTTATGCCGATCGGAAGGTTCGTGATGTTGATTATGTGGTGGGAGAAAAGGTATTACTCAGAGTGTCACCCATGACGGGTGTTATGAGCTTCGAGAAGAAGGGAAAGTTGAGCCCTCGGTATATTGGGCCTTTTGGGTGCTTGACAGGATTGGAGAGGTGGTTTACAAGCTTGTATTGCCACCTAGTCTATCGAGTGTCCATCTAGTGCTTCATGTTTCCATGCTTCGAAAGTATTGTGTCGATCCATCTCATGATTTATACTTCAATACAGTTCAATTAAATGGGGATTTGACTTATGAGGTGGAGCCGGTGGCTATTTTGGATCGACGGGTTCAAATGTTGAGTTTAAAGAACATAACTTCAGTAAAGGTGCGGTGGAAATGTCATCTAGTCGAGGAGGCTACTTGGGAGTCCGAGCGGGAGATGCGGAGCATATATCCACGCATATTTGAGACTCCAGGTATGATTCTAGACCCGTTCAAGGACGAACATTTGTTTAAGATGGGGAGAATGTAACGACCCGACCATTCATTTTAAGTGTTATAGCTTTGTTCCCCCATTTATTTCTTATATTGTGCTCATTTGTTGTTATGTGACTCGCCGGGGTGGTTGGTTTGGTTCCGGGGATGTTTCGAAATGAGTGAGGACACTTAGTCCCATGATTTGGAAGGCTAAGTTGAAAGAGTTGATCGGTTGTTGACTTGTTTATAAATGACTCCGGAATGAAGTTTTGATGGTTCCAATAGCTTCGTAGGGTGATTTTGGACTTGGGAGTGTGTCTGTTTAGTGATTTGGGGGTCCGTAGGTGATTTTGAGTTGAATTGGCAAAAATTAGAAAAATAGAAGTTTAGAGAATTGGGAAGTTTGACCGAGAGTTGACTTTGGAGATACCGGGCTCGGATTTTTGTTCCGAAAGTTAGAATAGGTTTTTTGCGTCATTTATGACTTGTGTGCAAAATTTGAGGTCAATCAGAGTTGATTTGATAGGTGCCAGCATTGATTGTAGAAGTTTGGAAATTCATTATTTTCAATAGGCTTGAATTGGGGTGTGATTCACGTTTTTATGTTGTTTGATGTGATTTAAGGTTTCAAGCGAATTTGTATCGTGTTTTTGGAGGTGTTGGTATGTTTGGATGGGGTCCCAGTGGCTTCGGGTTTGATTCAGATTGAATTCGAGTTGAGAATTACAGTTAGGAAAAATGTTGGAGCTTTAGTTCTGGTGCAATCGCACATGCGAGGGATTTTCCGCAGGTGCGATGCAGCAGAAGCGGCTCAGGGATCACATATGCATGTTTGGCTAGGCTGCTGGTGGGTCGCAGGTGCGAGGGCTATGCTGCATGCGTGTTGTGTTCCGTAGAAGCGGAGATGGGTAGTGTGGCTAGGATCGCAAAAGCGATAGGTTGTCCGCAGATGCGGTCCCGCAGGTGCGAAGAGGGGACCACAGGTGCACATGGTTGGGGGTCTAGTGTTCTTCACAGAAGCAACGTTTTCTCCGCAAAAGCAGGATCGCAAGTGCGACCACTGGCGTCGCTGGTGCGAAATACCTAGGCAGCTTGGATTTGGCTTTATTCATTTTTGGACTTTGGAAGCTTGGATTGAGGCAAGTTTTGAAGAGTTTATCGCTAGATTTGGAGAGGTAAGCAACTTTTGGTTGTTTTTATCTAATTATATTGATTACCCATTGAATGTTCCCTATATATTGGGTGTTTTTGACCCATGTATTGGAGAGTAATAATTGGAAATTTGAGTGACGATTTGGTGTCGGAATTTTATAATTTTGGTATGGTTGGACTCGTGGTTGAATGAGTATTCTGATTTTGTTACTTTTGTTAGATTCCGATACGTGGGCCTAGGGTTGACCTTTTGAGTTGACTTTTTATCTTTTGTTAAAGAACTTAGCTTATACATATGGAATTGATTTCTATAGCTCGTATTGATTGTATTGAGTTATTTGTGGTTAGATTCGAGTCGTTCAGAGGCAGATTCGCGAGGCGAGGGCTTGGTGGAGTAGATGTTTGCACGGTTTGAGATAAGTAACACTTCTAAACTTTGTTCTGAGGGTATGAATCCCTGAAATACGTGTTATAGGGTTGGTGTTGAGTTGATGGACATGCTAGGTGACAGACATGTGGGCATACATCGTGGTAATTGTGACCCGTTCGATTCCATGGTATTGTGTAGTCATCAAACCTTGTTGCTATTCATGTGATCCCTATGTGTTAGAGTAATTGAGATGCAATCTATGTTAGAAATCATGTTAGGCTATATGTTTATCCTGTTGAGACCCACTGGGGTCATTTCTACTGTTGAATTATCTGCTTAAATGGCAATTTTGTATTTAGTCACATCCAATATTTGCATATCGTATCTCGGTCTCTATTACTATTTATTGTTGTAGCATATACTATTGTTTTGGATGATTGGCATAAAATTTGTGAGCCCTAGAGACTGGGGAGATTGATTACTGAGTTGGGGCTGAGAGTCGTGTTGTGAGAGAGGTTGTGGATCGGGCTGCACGCCTCAGCATGCCTTCTTGGCTTTATATATATTATTATTATTATATGGATCGGGTTGTACACCGTAGCAGGCCTTATAGTCTTTATTATTATGGGATCGGGCTGCACGCCGCAGTTGGCCAAATTGGCTTTATATTAGAGCTTGGGCAGGATCCGCCCCTCCGGAGTCTGACAAACAACAGTGAGCGCATGTTCTGTACAATGCTGAGTGTGATGAGTGAAAGTTGAGACAGTCAGATTGAGTTCTCTGAGAGTGTGAGTACGTGAGGTTATCATTGTGATACATTACATGTGGCATGTACCTTTGACTTGTAGATAGAGAGATGTAACATTCCTCATATCAGTCACTCTTGGCATATTTTATCTGTGTTAAGCTTAAACTGTTAAATACTAGCATGTTTATATTCCTGTACTGTGTACCATTTGATTATGAGTTTCTCTGTAATATTACTGTCATATTTACTATCATAACTATACTGTTGAAATCTGGTTTGGACTGTATCTTTTTGAGCTCGGCACTGCTTTCAACCCAAGGTTAGTATTGTTACTTATTGAGTATATTGTGTAAGTTGTACTCATACCACACTCTGCACTTCATGTGCAGATCCAGGTACTTCGGGGCATGACGGCTATTGCACCCTATTTTGCACTAGTCAAGAAAGGATTCAACTTGTGATTTCTCTATTGTTGATGAAAGAGAGTCGCCACATAATATTTAAAGGTATACTAGGGTAGTTGTTTAATTACTAAGTCATGTTCCTTATAGTTCTGCAAACCGGTGAGATTATGGGTAAGGGCTCTTGTTATTCTAAGGGGAAGGTGTTAGGCACCCCTTAAAATCTACCTAAGATAGCTCCATAGGACTTAGAGTAATTTTAAGGAATATTCGATAGTATACATCTTAAGATATACTATATATACATCTTACTATATATATATATATATATATATATATATATATATATATATATATATATATATATATATTAAAAGGAAGGTATATATAAGGGATGTGAGATTTAAGGAGGATGTGAGGTTATAAAAGAGTTATGGAAGGTTAAAAGAGTTCTAAATGTAGTCCATATTTTAAGGCTTGTAGCAATGAGGTTAAGTTATTGAGGTAATTAACTTAGGGAATATATGTTTATATGATTCTAAAATATCTTTGTAGGAGAGTGATTCTAAATGTACCTTGATTTAAAAATATGAAGAGGAGCGATCTTTGAAAACTCATTTGGGGTGATATTACCTTACTGTTTTTAATGAAAAATCTAATTTCATTCCATGTTAGAAAAAACCAGCGATTCTTTATGATTTCCTTTCCGAAAACGGGGCTGTTGTTTCTTTGATTAAATTCTGGTCTTCAAAATCTTTTAAGAGAGGTGAGTGAACAAGATGAACAAATTATAATTAGCGGAGTGAAGATTAATTACTAACTAATTCTTTATAAATCCTATATTAGTTAAAGTTTGCCTATGTTTCACGTGATATTAAAGCATGAAGGTAAAGTACATGATCTAATATATGAGTATTAAATACATGATGATGAAATACGATAAAACGACAAAGGAAGTAGGCGAAGGTAATGAAGCAGTAAACTAGGCTATGGAAGCAATGACTAGTAAAGAAAGAAATGAGGAAAAAAAAGACTCGACTCTAATGGTTGGGCCTCAAGAAGGTAGTCCCAGCAGTAGAAAGATGCGGCTATAGTTGACTGGATCCTCCAGAAAATGCAACAAAGCTGGTTTGGGCCTGAGTTCCTTAGGAACTTAGCAGGCCGAAATATGTTCATGCCCAAAATAAGAAAGAAGATCATTAGATGTATATTCCACATTCTTAGCATATTCAAAAATGTATATAGACAAACAACTGGAACAAGAAATTTATCAATATTCAAATACTATGGGAAATTATATTAATGTGGTAGTTATACTCGGCAAATAATTTACATTGAAAACCTTTCATCGTCATTAAACATTAAACTCCTAAAGAGCTAAATGTCTCAATGAATTAAGGGCTAAGGAGGAAGTTCTACTCAAGGTCGATGCTCCCTTTGAATCTCTCGACACTTCAAAGTTTCCAAGGGACTCAAGGCCTAGGGCAATGCTTGGTCCGGGGAGAGCAACCCAACCTAGAGTTAAACTCTACTTTCAAATACACTTAAACGCTAACAACATGTTTTCCTTACAGGTTTAAATGTCAGTGAGGTCCTTTCAATGTAAGCTAAATGCTATAGCATTACTTACCACAAATATATACTTTCCCTCCTAACATAAGAACATATAGTCAACATTTGATACCAAACAAAACATATATCCAGTGAATTTAAAGGTCTGACTGTCAAACACACATTGGTGAGGAGTAGAAACATCACAAACATGCTGTAAAGATCTAAACATTAGAGAAGAACACAATCTAAGAAAAGGCAAGCTATACAGGGCTATATATGCAACAATTCAACAAATACAGATGTTCTTGTTTCTGGCAAACTAACTGTGAACTGATTGGTTTGCTTCTAGCACATAGATGGGTTGATAATACCACTTAACACTTTAAAGGTCATTAATGAAGATTCAGACCAAACAGTCATGGCTAAACATTTTTGTAGAGGTTATCAGGAACAAGATTAAATTGTCAACATGACTACAAGTTTACAGATTAAAATATGGAATCCCTAAGGATTCAACAGAGTCATACTCTTAGTAGTGTTAGCTCTATACAAGTCATCATGTTCAGGTAGCATCAACAAAGGACCTCATAAGATTTAAGGATCGGATTTAGTTTCAAATCAACAATAGGGAAATGACTGAGGTGGTTCTGGACAAAGCATGAAATCAAGAATCAAACAGGAACATACAATATTCAGTTAGTTACATGGACTCTTCAAGTGAAGTTATGACTTCATATAGACAGGGGAGCTTTGCACATTCAAGATCAAGTTAAACATGTCATGAAGATAGGGCGTTACAGATAAAGGAAAGCATTGCATCAAAAGAAAGTTTAACCCAAACATAAGTCTAGTTCAACATCTAAGTATGAGGTGGTCATGCTTCCGTTTTCACAAATTATTCCTTGATTATAACAAAGTAACAGAGTCCTATTTTAAGGAAGATAATCTTAAAGATAAAATGCATGTTAGCTTTTCAAAGACCAATAATAACTTAAAAGGATCAGAGACAAGGATGTATTATACCAAGTAAGCTTTGAATTGAAAATGCCACTGAAGATGTTAACTAATCAAGAAATAACAAAGCTCAGCTTAACAACAAATTGTTAGCCACTCTTAACAAAGAAAAAGAAACAAGATCATGATTGTTTTTATGAAGGAAAGATAACTTGATATCAACGAAGATGTACAGTAGAGCCATTGGTATTCATGAAAAGGAGAAAGTTCAATACATACAAAACTAAGTCAACAGATGCAACAATAACTATATGAGATCATAAAAAATGCCATAGTGACAACTCAAAAGTTGCTTTCACAGTTTAACAAACACAAGTATAGAGAAGAAAAATATATAAACACTTAGATTTCATGCTTAAGTTAGATGGTGTGAAATTAGGGAACCTTCAGATTCATCTCAGTTATGATTATCAGACAATAATCTTAAACATATGACTAACATAATACGGAGAAGTAACATATAAAGGTAAAGGTTATTGCAGAATCATCAGTGAAAGACTGTGGGGTTTAGGCAAGTATGCACAATCATTCAAGACACATTACAACTTAACATGTAGACTGTTAGAACTAAGAAACAGAAATCATCAGGAATCACTTAATGGCTGGATCAATCATCAATTAAAGACTCAAAATGGCAGGACAAATAATCACAAGCTGACATTAGACTTAACAGAACATAAACACTAACATACTAATCACAAACACCATAAACAACTATGATTCTCAGAAGACAACTAACACATATATAACATTCAAATGAGGTGAACAAAAGAGAGAGATGAGGGATGTGATAACCTTTTTAAGGGAAGCAGACCAAACGAAGGCTCTCTCAGTTGCTTAAGACCCCAGGAACTTCAAGTTCGAATTCGCGACAACACTCAAAAAATGAAAAGAAAAGAACAGTAAGGAGCCCTAGGATTTTTTAACTTAAAATTGTTCTTAGATGATATCAGTATTAGGTTGTAGTATTCGTATGTGTGGTGAGAACATGAAAGGCCCTTTTTATAGAGACATTTAAAGCTTTAGGGTTTCTCAAAGTCAAACCAGTAGTGAAGAGTGATGCATAGTAAATGATGATAGCAAATCAAGTGAAAATCCGAAAGAAATAGAGGGGAATTCAGTGTTGAGTTTACTTGAGAGGGGAAAACGATTGTTGAAGGCTTTGAACCAACAGGAAAACCCTAAAACCCAGAGGTCTCTACGTTTGACCTCTGGGTATAGAATTTCATGATGAATCTCTAAATAAAGTTCCATGCATGCTCCTATTTGATGGAGTATAAGAGGATTTGAAGTTTCACGTTTAAGCTTAGGGTTCCCGATTTTAGTCGTTTGAATTGGAACGATGAAATAGGGAAGGAACCAACGTGATTCACGGATTCAGAAGGCAAAAGAGATGAATCTCTGATTGATTTGTGACTTTGCACGAATTGGTGCAAGGTTTTTGATTGATTTGGTTCATGAGGTTAAGAGAAAAGAGAGAGGAAGGGGAAAGAGAGGTGACAAGGTCAGAGATGAAATGATTTAGGGTTTGGGTAATTGGGGGTTGGTCTCTAGGGTTAAGAATGAAAGGGTTGATCTGGGCCGTTGATCTTTTAGATCAATGGTCCTGGAATTTTGGTGTTAAAACATTTTTTGTGGGAAAATTTCGTGGTCGTTGGATCCTTGTGATCCAACGATCGAGATTAAATCTCCTTGTATTAAAAATTAAAGAGGAAATAAGGTTAAAAGTCATGGCCATTGATCTAAGAAACGAACAACCCAGATTTGTTGTGTTTGTTTTCTGAGGGTGGGAGACGGATGACGTGGCATGTCCTCATTGGATGAGAGGAAACGATGGGGATTGCCATGGTGGAGAGATAGAAAGTGGACATGGGTCTTTTTTTCGGATTGGGCTGATGCATTACGCCAAAATGATTTTAGGAATGGCCATTGTGCATTTGACTTGAGAATTGCAATTGTGATCTTTTGGTATTTTAACCCCCTTTTGAATTTAATTTAAATAAACTTAACAATTTAAACAAACTGTGGTAAAAAATATAATTATTATATATTAATAATTATTTTAAATTGATTATTTATAGAAATACTTTATTTTATGCATGGTAACACTATTTTTGAATTTTCACGTAATAATATAATTAGTTAGAAATTAAAGAGTAACTTATTAAATTAATTATAGAACCTACGTAATGTATATAAAAAATTATTTTAATAATCTTAAAAATAGTAAATATATTTGTAATTATATAATGTTAACACTAAGCGTTTAATTTCAAAACTATCACTTGAACTAATTTGCAAGAATAGGTATTTGTTACTAGAAAACACTTTTAAAATATTTGTTGTCAATTATTAAGTATAAATAAATTAATTTAAAAGGGTAGGGTCAAAATTGGCCATCAACAACTGTCCCTCTTTGACTGGAGACGATGAAAGAGTTTTTGGGCAAAGAAATTGAACCAAAGCTAATTTTTTCCCGACTTTTAGGCAAGTATTGTTGGAAATGGGGATGGTGAATTGCAGGATTGAGTTGAGGAAGAGTCTAGAAAAGTTTGGAAATATTGGGGCCGAATTCTAGCTTCGAATTGCTTATATAACTTGGGCTTAACGAGGACCGGGCCTCATGACACTCGTAGGAATTGCCCTAGTATCATATTGTGACGATACGACGAGACGGAAGATTGCTCACTTATGGTAGCATGAATTTTGCGGCTTGATTTGAATGATTCGAAATTTTGAGTTTCGCTGATCGTCTTGAGCTTGGATCTTACGCCCGTTAATGGGTTGGCTGTCCCCCTACATTGTGATTCGGTCTGTTGCTAAGAAACGTTCCACGCTACAGTGTTTGTTCCTGCAAAATAAATAAAATACACACATACCGATATATTGTAATGCAGAATATATTAAGATGCGATGTAAATGATGCATGAATGATGATGCCTGGCTGCTGGTGAGCCTTTATTTGGGATCGGGGTGATAGGATACTTGATCTTGACTCGATTTGTTAGCTGGACTGTGTACCGTTCCACAGCTGTCAGAGCATTTGAAAATTGGTCCCGCTTGTTGGGAGAGCTTGATTGGTAGAGTGCGTCCCGGCTTGTCGGGAGAGCTTTGCACTGAGAAATGTCTCCGCATGTTGGGAGAGCTTGATTTGCAGAGTTCGTCTCCGCTTGTTGGGAGAGCTTTGCACTAAGATGTTAAGTAATCTCCACTTCAGGGTGATTGACTAAAAGCGTAATTATGCTTGAAGCAACATAATCAAAGCGTTAAAACATTCAAAGTAATAGCGGATGAAATAAAAGCATGCCCAAGAGATATTCTTGACTGCGAAGCTAAGTTACGTCCATCAATTGGCAGAACATCGGTGATGAAGTTTGCGATTGCCTATTCTGGCATCCGCTGCGACGGAGCAGCGATGCGAATTGCTTAGTTGGCGAAATTTGCAATTTGCTATATACAAGCCTCCGATTGGCGAAGCCGACATTTGATTGGTATAGGGTGCTCCGATTGATTGAGCTGACAGTTTGCTATATACAAGACTTCGATTGGCGAAGCCGACGTTCTATTTGTATAGGGTGCTTCAATTGATTGAGCTAAGGGTTTGCTATATACAGGACTCCAATTAGTGAAGTCGACATCTTTTGTACAAGATACTCCAATTAGGTGAGCAGATAATTTGCTATGTACAAGTTTTTCCGTATCAACTATTTGATTCTGAGGTACCTACAAAGAATTCAAAAGTTAGCTTTAGTTGTACCAGAAAAGTTTGAGTAAAGGAAAAAAAGGATAATCTTAGGCAAGTGGTGGGTCCGTCATTTGCCCCGGTGTGGTTTAGTGCTTCCTTACTCCCGTTGACCCTGCACTCAAAGAAAATTTCTTAGTAGTGGTGGTGGTGGGGGGGAGTTGGTTCGTGTCGACCACAATGTAGGTTTGCCCCGGCCTTGGACATGATTGTGCCGAGAAGTTCGGTAGATGGAACATATTGCTGTATAGGTATATTTCGTGTTTAGAAAACATTTTGAAAATAGCTTGTTTTTAAGGCAAATGTCGTCATTTCGGATTATGACAAGTTACGAAAGCTTTTCTCCACACGTGAGCGTATCTTCTTGAATGCTTTGTCATGTTGATGTTGATCTTGCGTAATGCTTCTGACAACGCGGTTGCTTGCTGTTGCGACTGCATACTGATGCATTACAAGGCTTTCCTAAGGTTAAGAACAAACCCTTTCAGGTTGCCTACGTATCCAAAACGGAATCAGGTCTGAACGTAGTTCGTAGGTTATGATGGAATATGATGAAGATGATCGAGCCTGACTCAGACAACCTACAATTCTAAATGGAATCAGGTCAAAGCATAGTTCGACTACAATAAATGCAAATTGATGAGATTAAGAATGAAAATGGCCGAGTCTGACTCAGACAGCCTACGTATCCAAGTGGAATCAGGCCAGAACATAGTTCAATTACAAAAGATGATTGAATCCGATGAGGACTTCCTACGTATTCCTTTCTACAGAAATCAAGTCGGCGTAGTTCCTGAGCAACATACAAAAGTGATATTTGGTTTTTCTATTACAAGAGAAAGGGGGGAGAGAAACCGAACCCTACGTGGGTTGCCTACGTATCCCTCCGTGGGAAGTCAGGTTGAACGTAGTTCTGTTACATCAAAACCTAACTCTATTTGTCTTCATACATAATATCTCTTGATTGCGTCTGAGTTGATAGGCTTCGTGTTGACTCTTTCCATCCATTTTTGCCAAGATTAGAGCTCCACCTGACAGCGCTCGGTGAACCAAATAAGGACCTTGCCAGTTTTGTGTGAACATTCCTTTGGCTTCTTTTTTGTGGGGAAAGATTTTCTTCAGAACCAACTGCCCCGGTGTGAATTGGAGAGGCTTCACTTTCTTGTTAAATTCACTGGCCATACTTCTCTAATATAGCTGACCTTGACATACTACATCCATTCTTTACTCGTCAATGAGCATGAGTTGTTCCTGCCTAACCCGTATCCATTCTGCGTCATCCAATTTTGCTTCTTGAATGACTTTTAAAGATGATATCTTGACCTCTGGGGGTATCACCACTTCAATGTCATATACCAACATGTACGGAATTGCCCAAATGGATGTTCTCATTATAGTTCGATAACCCAGTAAATAGAAAAGTAGTTTCTTGTATTCATTTTTGGCATGTAACTGTGGAATTAGGGTGGATAATTCTGAACTTCTCACAGATTTCTCTCATGAGGTCGCTATTGAGGTTAGCGGCATTGTTAGTGATGATAGACTCCGCTATCCCAAATCTGTTGACGATGTTATTTCAGACAAAATCTGGCACTACCTTCTTAGTGACGTCCTTGTAAGTAGATGCATCGACCCATTTGGTGAAGTAGTCGATAACTACCAAAATGAAACGATGTTTGTTTGATGCTGCAGGCTCTATAGGTCCAATTACATCCATGCCCCAGGTGGCGAACGACCAAGACAAACCCTATTACATTTAACTCATATGGTGTAACCCGGATGAAATCCCAGTGAATCTGACACTGGTGACACTTCTGCACGTAGTGGATACTGTCGCTTTCCCTAGTCATCCAAAAATATTCAGCTCTTAAAATCTTCTTGTCTAATATGAACCCGTTCATGTGGGGTTCGTTTGTCCCTGCATGTATTTCCTCTAGTAGTCTGGTATCTTCGGTGACGTGTACACATCTCAACAAACCTAAGTCTGGAGTCCTCCTATACAGGACTTCTCCATTGAGGAAAAAGTGGGTTGTCAGCCTCCTGAGGGCTCGCTTTTTACCATTAGTAGCATTCTCCGGGTACTCTCTGGTCGCAAGGAATCTCTTGATATCGTGATACCATGGTTTACCATCGGCTTCTTTATCTACATGGAAGCAATAGCCATGTTGATCCCTGATATCTACCTCGGATAGGGTCGATGTAGTTCTTGTCTAGATGTTGAATCATAGATGATAGGGTTGCAAGGGCGTCGACGAACTCGTTCTGAATCCTAAGTACGTGGTTGAACTCAATCTTCGTGAACTTCTTGCATAGATCCTTCATGCAGTGCAGGTACGGAAGTATCTTTAAATTCTTGTTGGACCATTCCCCTTAGACTTGGTGTATCAACAAATCAGAATCTACTATGACCAAAGGTTCTTTGACGTTCATGTCGACTGTCATTCTGATTCCAAGGATGCACGCTTTGTATTCAACCATATTATTGGTGCAAGGGAATCGTATATTTACCGATACTGAATAATGATGTCGAGATTCCGAAATCAGGACCGCCCCAATTCCGGCTTCTTTAAAATTTGCTGCTCCATCGAATAACATTCTCTACCCAGGGTATGATTCTGAAATATCTTCTCTGGAAAATAGTACTTCGTCATCGGGGAAATACATGGTAAGCGGTTCATAATCCCCATCCACTGGATTCTCATGTTAAGCGGTTAAAGCTTGTCCTTTGATAGCCTTTTGAGTTATGTACACAATGTCAAATTCACTGAGGAGAATTTGCCATTTAGCTAGATTTCCGGTAGGCATTGGCTTATGGAAAATTTACTTGAGCGGGTCGAGCCGAGATATCAGATGCATGGTGTACGCTGACATGTAATGCCTTAAATTCTGAGCAATCCAAGTCAGACCACAACAAGTGAGTTCTATCAGGGTATACTTGGCCTTGCATGGCGTGAACTTCTTGCTTAAGTAGTAGATGGCCTGCTCTTTTCTCCCTGTTTCGTCATGCTTCCCCAACACACAACCAAAGACGTTATCCAAGATTGACAAATAGAGCAACAATGGTTTCCCTGGTTTTGGGGGAACCAACACTGGCGGATTTTAGAGATACTCTTTGATTCTGTCAAAGGCTTTCTGGCATTCCTCCGTCCATTTTGTGGCGGCATCTTTCTTCAATAGCTTGAAATTGGGTTCACAGATTAACGTGCACTGGGTTATGAAATGACTGATGCAATTCAATCTGCTCAGGAAACTCATGACATCTTTCTTGCTCTTTGGTGGTGGTAATTCCTGGATGACCTTGATTTTTGATGGGTCCAGCTCTATCCCCTTCATGCTCACAATGAAGCCCAATAGTTTTCCAGCGGGGACTCCGAACGCGCACTTGGCTGGGTTCAACTTCAAACTGTACCTTCGCAGGCATTCAACAAATTTCCTCAAGTCGTCTAAGTGCTCTGAGCTCCTTCGATATTTTATGATGATGTCATCCACATATACTTCAATCTCCTTATGAATCATGTCGTGAAAGAGGGTAGTCATGACCCTCATATAGGTGGTGCCGACATTCTTGAGAACGAACGACATAACTCTATAATTGTAGACTCCCCAAGGTATGGTGAAAGCCGTCTTCTCTGCATCTTTCCTTGTGCATTAAGATTTGATGGTATCCAAGGAAACAATCCACAAACGACTACAGTTCATGCTTTGCACAGTTGTCGATGAGGATGTGGATATTTGGCAGAGGGAAATCGTCCTTTGGACTAGCTTTGTTGAGATCTCGATAGTCCACACATATTCTGATCTTTCCGTTCTTCTTAGGTACTAGGACGATGTTTGCCAACTAGCTTGAATAATTGGTGACCCTTACCACATTCGCTTCTATCTGTTTGGTCACTTCTTCCTTTATCCTCAGACTTAAATCAGGTTTGAACTTTCTGGGTTTCTGCATGACTAGCGGTCTGGTAGGATCAGTAGGCAGTCGATGCGAGACAATGTCTGTGCTTAATCATGGCATATCATTATAGGACCATGTGAACAAATTGACGTACTGTTAGAGGAGCTCAATCATTTTTTCCTTCTACTCGGCTTCTAGGTAAATGCTGATTCTGGTTTCTTTTACATCTTCTTCACTTCCAAGATTGACCACTTCTATTTCTTCGAGGTTGGACATTTTCTGACTCTCCAACTGCTCGATCTCTTTCGGGAGATTGTCAGGCATCATGCTCTCATTATACTCCTCGTAATCTGGGTCATTATGCCCAATGATTTCGTTACATGTCATAATCGTGGAACACGACTTTTTAGCGATTTGATTATTGGAAAGAAAATCTAAGTATAAATAAAGCGTTAAATAAAGTTATGTTATAAGAAATTATGGTGAATGTCTATCTTCCTCCATGATCTTCCTCTTAAATGCTTAATGACATATTTCTTCATTTTTCATGCCTATATAAAGGCATTGTAATAGATGGAAAGAACACATAATTGAAGAAGAAATAAGAATCTCTCATCTCTTTCTCTCTATATCTCGTAGCTTGTTTTCCCTTGTTCTATATTGTTACTTTGAGCTATATTTCATAACACGTTATCAACACGAGACTCTACCGTCTCAAGAAGCTCTTTGAGAAGACTAAGGTATAATATTTCTCCTCTTTTAATTCTGACTGATATTATGAAAAAAAAAGTTTGTTGCCCTTGAAATTTCGGGCAAGAACTATATGCCATGGGTGTTGGATGCTGAAATCCATTTAGATGTAATGGGTCTTGGAGATGCTATTAAAGATAGAAATAAAGCATCTACCTAAGACTGTGCTAAGGCCTTGAATTTTCTTGCACCATCACCTTGATGAAGGGTTGAATATAGAATATCTCACTGTCAAAGATCCACTTGTTTTGTGGAATGGCATAAAGGAAAGATTTGACAACTTAAAGTTGGTCACTCTTCCACAAGCACGATATGATTGGGCTCATATGAGGCTCCAGGACTTTAAGTCCTGTTTCTGATTATAATTCTGCTATGTTCAGAATTACTTCTAAATTGAAACTCTGTGAAGATAGTATCAATGACTGATATGCTTGAAAAAATATTCACAACGTTTCATTCCTCCAATATGGTCTTGCAACAGCAGTACCGAGAGAAAGTTTCAAGAAGTACTCTGAGTTGATTTCTCTTCTCCTTATGGCTGAACAAAACAACGACTTGCTTATGAGAAATCACGAAAATCGACCCACTGGGTCTACACCATTGCCTAAACTGGATGAGGTGTATTCCCATTATGCTAAGCGTGGAAAAGACTGTGGCCCTATTCGTGGCCGTGGCCGTGGACAAGGATGAAATTTTTCTAGTGTTAATCATTCCCCAAAGAAAAATAACTTCCAAAAGTGGAAAGGAAAAGATGAGAAACCAACGGCAAAAGGTTCATAAACTGAATGCTATCGTTGCAGTGGAAAAAGGGCATTGGGCAAATATTTGTTGCATACCAAAACATTTGGTTGAGCTTTATCAAGCATCTCTAAAGAATAAAGGCCTTGAAGCTAATTTTGTCTATGACAATGAATCTGACATCACCCACTTGGATGTGGCAGATTTATTTGAGCACCCTGATGGAAAAATAAACCACTTGATCGGTGATGGATCCGTGGTTAAAGATGATTGAGTAGTTTGATTTTTATTTTTGCCTATTCGTAATAGCTAATGAATAAACATCATGTAAATTTTATTGCGCTTAATAATACTGCTTATGTATTTCATAAAAATATATGTATTTCTGAAAAATAATTAAATGAAGATTCAATGTTTCACAAATCTTACAAACGAGGGGTAATATCTAATTAATTAGTATCCTAGTTTAAGTGATCTTTTAACGTTTTTGATTTTCCTTTCCGTTACTTTAATTCTCTTTAAGAAAAAGTTTACAAGCACCTTCAAACAACTTTTTTTACTTGACCCTTAATTTGTTTTAAGCAACTATACCACTCGGCAGCACTTGCCTAGTGGCTAATATATAAATAAAATCCCAAACCGGGTCCAAAGCTTACAAGATGTCTAAACCAAAATAGAAGTTGCATGAAGCTACTAGCTATTAAAAAGATAGAAAAGCTAAAATCTAATGAACTAGCTATTACAACATAATATGTTGAATGCTTCCTTCTCCTATCAGTGTATGTGAATCCAATTGTCATTGGCAAATACCAAGCAACACCTATCAAGCTCTCACCAGGCGCCAGAGTATACTGTCCATAGGCTAAAATGAATTCCAAACATCTCCACCACAGAGTTGAAGCCAACATAGTCTTCCAAGTGTAGCTACTATATGATCTCCATATGTAGTGGACTGATTTTTTCCAAGTATTAATCATGTGCTCACTCATCAAAATTAATGTGTAGAAGAGGAGCCTGGCTTTAGGCAGGCTTTGCAAGGCAAAAGCCATACTTGAGCTGGCTTTAGGCAGGCTTTGTAGGGCAAAAGCCAGGCTTGAGCTGGCTTTAGCCAGGCTTTGCAAGGCAAAAGACAGGCATGTGCTGGCTTTAGGCCGGCTTTGCAAGGCAAAAGCCAGGAATGAGCTAGCTTTAAGCAGGCTTTGCGAGGCAAAGGCCAGGCTTTGAAACTGTGCCTTTTTGTGATCTTGTAAGCTCAGATCCTTCCCTACTAGAACCTTTAATGTAAATATCATTCTAAACATTGCTAAACCATCCTCAGATTGAGCATGAAAGCATGCTAATACCACTGAGAAATGATTCAACAATCTCCAGAAATACCATATGATGGGTTCAACATTTTCCTTAGCATTTAGACATATCAGAAGTAGGATAAATTGTACCATCCCACACCTGCTTATCGCATTTTTTCTGTACACAATCAAAGCACCCCCAGAATGAGCATGGGACCATGATAATACCAGAGTCAAATCCTGTGAAGCCATCAGTCTGGGGTTCTTATCTTTGCTATCCTAACCCTAAGGTTAAGTGATTGAGATTTTTCTAGATTGATCAACCTCCTCCCTGTACTAGGCAGTTCAGAGAATGAATGAAACTCAGATGTACCTGTAAAAGAAAACACAATGTTAGCTATAAAATCCGCTACTGAGTTGCCTTCTCTGAACACATGTTGAAAGATCACATTGAAGTTGTCCTTCATCTCTATAAGTTTCTTCACATCTTGTGCAATTACCAAAGGAGGATCCCATTACCCTTCTATCACTTTCTTCATCACCAATGAATCAGTCTCCAATATTAGAGGGTGAAGATCATGCTCCACACAGTATTCTAACCCTTGAAGAATAGCCTTAGCTTCAGCTACCACATTAGTTGTCACTCCTAGGTCTACTGCCCTAGCATACACCACATCACCTTTATCATCCCTCATACAAAAGCCTAGGGAGCTAGGTGCAGGATTGCCCTTTGAGGCTCCATCAGTATTACATTTGTACCAACCATGAAAAGGAAGCTGCCATGTTACTCTTGTAGTGGTCAATGTAGGTTTATATCCTTCAAAGTATTGAATCATGTCTGGCCATAACAATGGAATATTAGGCATCCAAGTATACCTCACCCTTGCCAGTTGATGCAATGTCCTATTTATCTCATGAATCACCCTATTTGTGGACACTGAAGCCCCATGTTTACCTGCATTTCTTCTCTTCCAAAGCTCCCAAGTGATGATAGCTGGTACTGCTTGACATAGTGGCTTTAATTTTGGACAACACTGAGCATACCACCAATGCCTTATAATCTGCTTCAATTAAATCAATTTTACAGTAATTCTAGCAGCTCCCATGAACAAGTTCCGTACCTTAGAGGCAGTAGGATTTGTGACAAATATATGCTCAATGGATTCCTCTTGGGGCTGCAGACAACACCAATACCTAGACATCACTATTTGCCCTTGCGTCCTCCACATGTCATCAGTGGCTATTTTCTGCCTCCACAATCTCCACAGGAAGAAGGATATCTTTAATGGCAAACCTTTAATCCACATTAACTTGAATTCCTGATTAGGATCAGCCCTATGCCTTAATATTTTCCAAGCACTACTAACACTGAACTTGCCTGAAGGAGTTGGCATCCAGTATGGCCTATCCCAATATCCCTCACTGCCTTCATAATGCACATTTAGTCTTATATGTTCTGCAATTTCCTCATTAAAAGTTTGATCTAGCAGTTGATCATCCCATGCTTCCCCTTGCTGCAGTTTTGCCACCTCCTGAAGATCTTCATTGATTGGAAAGTCTTCAAGTAATACGTGATAAAGTGCACCAAATCCAGTCCAATTTTCATGCCAAATATTAGTGGTTCCACTCTTCAATTCCTATATGATCTCATGTTCTACTTCTTCCCTAGCATTCAACATTTTTCTCCAAACATGAGACCCTCCCCTAAAATGCACCACTGTTGGTAGTTCCTTCTTGCAATACTTATTCCACATGAAATTAGACCACAAAGATTTTGTGGTCCTAAACCTCCACCATAGTTTAGCAAACAGTGCCCTTGAGACATCATGTAAGGACCTAAAACCTAGGCCCCCTTCCTCTTTAGGAAGGCAAAATTTTTGCCATGAAGCCCAGTGTCTGCTTCTCCTTTCTTCCTTTGTGCTCCAAAAGAACCTAGCAAAAGTCTTATGTAGATGCTCCAGGATGTTTTTTGGTGGATCAAGGACTGATAACATGTGAACTGGCATACTTTGCAACACACTAGAGATGAGTGTTGCCTTTCTTCCAAATGACAGCATCTTTCCTTTCCATGAATGCAATTTAGCCTTCACCTTCTTGATAAGATCCTCATAATAGTCCTTCCTCCTTCTAGTGTAAGAAATAAGACACCCTAGATATGTGAAAGGGTATTTACCTCTTGCAAATCCTGTGATAGCTCCAACTGCCTGAAACAATCTGTTAGCAACCTTTGAATGCTTATAGTATGAACTCTTATATTTGTTGATCATCTGACCTGATATCTTCTCATAGTTCCCCAATACTGCCATAATCTTGCTCAAGGAGGGAGGATGAGCATATGCAAAGATTATCGTATCATCAATATATGCTAAGTGGTTTAAAGGATCAAACCACTTAGGCATTCCAAATCCCACAAATGACTTGTCTTCAAAGAGCTTATTCAACGACCTGGAAAGTACCTCAGCTGACAGAATGAACAATGCTAGAGATAGGGGATCCCCTTGTTTCACACCCCTTGTAGACTTAAAGAACCCTGAGGACTGCCCATTCACCAATACTGAATACCAGTTATTTGACATCAAGTTCCACACCATGTTGATGAAGTGCTTAGAAAATCCCATCTTCCTTAGCACATGCAATAAGTACTTCCATGAAACCCTATCATAGGCCTTAGCCATATCAAGCTTGATCACCACATTAGCTGGCTTTCCCCTTAACCTTATGTCAGTGACAATTTCTTGAGTCAATACGATGTTCTCAAATATACTCCTACCCTTTACAAATCCGAATTGATTAGGAGATATTAGAGATGGCAAAAAACTCTCCAATCTGTCATGTAACACCCTAGACAAGACCTTGTTAACGAAGTTGCTCAAACTAATAGGTCTTAAGTCAGAGAAGGTCTCAACTCTAGGTTTCTTAGGCAGCAACACTAGATTGGTGTGAGTGATGGATTTAGGCAATGCAGCTCCTCCATAGAAGTGTAGCATCATGTTGTGTATATCAGCACCAATAACATCCCAGCATGTTTGATAAAATAGGCCAGTGAATCCATCAGGACCACTAGCACTCTCCCCACTAAGCTCAAAAATTGCTGCCCTTACCTTTTCAATTATTGGCAATCTGCTAAGTTACAAATTCTGATCCATGGTGACCATTGAAGGTACATTATTGAGCAAGGAAAATTCAGAAGCATCACCTTCATTTGTGAACTATTTTTGATAGAAGTCCACTACAGTTGTAGCCAATTGCTCCTGGTCTTCAATCCATACCCCACTGCCACTTTTGATCCTCTTCAGTTGCAATTTCTTTCTTTTGCCATTGACATGATTGTGAAAGAAACTTGTATTCCTATCTCCTTCAGCAAACCAAGTCATCCCAGCTTTTTTCTTCCAATACTGCTCCTCAATATTCAAGTATTTATTCAATTCAGATTGAGCCTTTTGAAGCACAATCCTATTCTCAGTTGTAGGCTCTTCTTCAAACAACATCTCCTTCACCCTAACAATGTCCTCCAAAATAGCCAATTGCTTGAAGATATCACCAAATATTTCCCTACTCCATTTTGAAAGTGCTGCCTTCACCCTCTTGATATTCTGCTTGAACATAAAAAACAAATCCCCTATGAAATCAGCTTCCCAATTCTGCCTCACCATATCCATAAATGTAGCATGCTTTGTCCAAAAGTTCAAGAACCTGAAAGGCTTGACAAAATTGGTTGTCTGCACCCCAGATGTCATTAGCAATGGGGCATGATCTGATCCAGCTCTGATTAGATGCTGAACTTCAATAGTTGGCAACATGTTCTGAAATGGCAAATTAACAAAAATTCTATCCAATCTCTTGAATATACACTCAGCATTGGATCTCCCATTCCACCATGTAAATGGACTTCCTTTGTACCCTTGCTCAAACAAACCACAAGAGTTTACTCAAAATGCAAAATCCTCATATTCAGGAGGGTGTACTGGAAGTCCCCCTATTTTCTCATCTTCATGCAATACCACATTGAAATCCCCTCCTACCAACCATGGTAATTCCATATCACTTGCTAAGTAATACAAGTGATCCCACAATTCCAACCTCTCAATTGCTGAACATTTTGCATAAACAAATGTCATCATCATGTGCTGCCTTAGGTCATGGTGAAACACTCTCACAGTCACCTGTTGCTCAGTATCCTCCACTAATTCCCATTCCACCACTACATCGAAGAGCAACCATATTTTCCCATTAATATTTGCATAAGCAGTCTCCATATTCAACCTCCTTCTATATCTATCAATGAGTCCCTTCTTTTGAAAAGGCTCCATCAATGCAACTACACAAAAATTATGCTCCTTATTGATGTTGATCACCCTAGGAAAGGCCTGTTGTGTATTCACAGACCTTATGTTCCATATTATCGTTTTGATAATCATCATTTAGATAGAGAAGCTGCCTTCCTGGACATTATTCTTGAAGGTTGTGGTGGATCTTTACTCTGATTCTTCTTAGTTTTCTTACCTCCTTTAGCACTAGCTGTGGGTGATAAATCCCCTTCCCTAGCCACTTGTTTGAAGTTTTGTGCAGTTGATTCATCATCTCCTTCATCCTCCATTGGATTTTGTCTCAATAAGTCTTCATCAATTGGTGTCACATTATGTGTAACTAAATCATGTTAATGTTGTAGAGGAGTCTTAAGTGGAACATTAAGATGTAGCTGCATAATTTGGTTAGTACCAGATTCCAAAGGCACTTCCTCTATTTCCCCAGATGCTCTTGGATCAATTGCCCGCTCATAAGCCCGTTCATACTCCTTGAATTGTAGCTCATAGACACTGCCTAGCCCACTTGACCCTCAATTCCCATCTTCCTTTGAAAAATAAAAATCTAGTACATCGGGACCTCAATTTTTTTCATATACATGGATAAAATATTAGGAATAAAGAAAAGAAAAGCAACAAAGTATGTTCTTTTCTTACATGGATCAATTATTGTTCATGCAATGTGTAGGAAAATATAAATAACTTATACATGTAAATAATTTTGTTGTAGTTGTATTAGTCATATGTGTAATGTACTTATAATTATATTATTTTTGCTACGTAATTATTTGTATCATAATTAGAATTTGCTAAAATTGCATTAAAAGGTCACTATTAAATCATTGGTTTAACTTTATTTTTTTTCCTTTTCTCTGAAAATACTAATATTTATTCTTATACTTATTTTTGTATGTCAAACCATGGGAATCAAATATGGATATCTCTCAAAGAAAACTTGGATCAAAGTTCAATTGTAAAAATATTTGCTTAATTAATTCATGTACGACATATACAATATTCAAAGAGAAGAAATATTTCTCTCATTTAAGTATGTGTAAGGAAGATGTTACTATAATTTCTTGTAGTAGTAATCTAATTGAAGGCTCTGGAAGAGCTACTATAACTCTACCATAGAGAATGCAATGTTCTCCTCCAAGTCCAAGAGGAACTTGTTGAGTTTTAAAGATATCCGTCGAAATGAATTTCATATTGAGACAATAGATGAGAATAATCTAGAATATCTCATCATTACCAAGAATGACTCTGGCCAGAAAAAGGGTTATTGAGAAGTTCCCATCTTTAACTTGTGGCCTGTATTGGACAAGTATTAATGCAATTGAGTCACATTCCATCGTAAACCAAAAGGTTACTAATTCCAATACGTTTGTACTTTGGCATGATCGATTGGGACATCCTGGTTCAATTATGATGAGACGAATTATAGAAAACTCAAATGGGCATCCATTATTTAAAGATTCTTTTAAATAATGGATTTTTTTGCACTTCTTGTTATCAAGGCAAGTTAATTATTAGACCATCACCAACAAAGGTTGGGATTAAGTCCCCTGCGTACTTGGAACATATACAAGGGGATATTTGTGGACCTATTCACCCACCTAGTGGGTCGTTTAGATATTTTATGGTCTTAATAGATGTATCTTCTATATGGTCTCATGTGTGCCTATTGTCATCTCGCAACCTAGCGTTTTCAAAATTAAAAGCACAAATAATTCGATTACGGGCACAGTTTCCCGATAGTCCAATTAAGTCTATTCGACTTGATAATGCTGCTGAGTTTTCATCCCAAGTATTTAATGATTATTGCTTATCAATTGGGATAAAAGTGGAACATCTTGTAGCTCATGTTCACACTCAAAATGGCCTTGTAGAATCTTTGATTAAACGTATACAATTGATAGCAAGACCGTTACTCATGAAAATGAGATTACCCACTTCTGTTTGGGGTCATGCCATTTTGCTTGCTGTAACGCTAGTTCATCTTAGACCGACAAATTATCATAAATATTCCCCGTTGTAATTAGTTTTGGGTTATGAACCTAATATATCCTATTTAAGGACTTTTGAGTCTGTAGCACAGCCATATCGCACCAAGATGGGTCCCGAAAGAAGGCTAGGAATATATGTTGGGTTTGAATCGCCCTACATTATTCGCTACCTCGAAACATTAACGGGAGATTTGTTCACTGCTCGATTTGCATATTGTCTATTTGATGAAGCATTTTCCCCAAAATTAGGGGGAGAAATTCGTGAAATCAAACGGGAAATTTCGTGCAACAATCCATCATTGTCTCATCTTTATCCACGAGCCTCTATTTGTGAAAAAGAGGTGCAAAAGATTATTCATTTGCAGAAATAGCAAATCAAATGCCAGACGCATTTACGGATATGAAAAGGATAACGAAATCACATATCCTTGCAGAGAATGTTCCAATCCGTATTGATGTCCCTACTGGACAATCTTCTAGTGTCATAGCTAATGAGTCAAAAGCACGCCTAAAGCGTGGCAGGCCATTGGGTTCTAAGGATTGAAATCCTAGAAAAAGGAAAATAAATGATCAAGATGACACTACGAATGAGTCTAAAAAAGAAACCCATGATTTAACCAATCCTGAGATTCATGAGGAAATCAATGACACTGAGACTCAAGAAAATAAGGAACTATCAATAAACCCAATCGATATTGAGATAGATTTGAATCGATTGAATATAGTTGTGGATTATGTCTTTGCATACAATGTTGCATCTAGCATTATGCAAGATAATGAGGATCTTGAATCTTAATCTGTTGGAGAATGTCGACAAAGACGTGATTGGCCAAAATGGCAAGAAGCAATCCAATCTGGGTTGGATTCACTTGCGAAACGTGAATTTTTTGGGTCTGTAGTCCAAATACCTAATGATGTTAAACGTATTGGCTATAAATGGGCCTTTGTATGTACAAGGAATCAGAAAAATAAAGTACAAATATATAAGGCACGCCTTGTTGCATAAGGATTTTCACAAAGGCCTGGTGTGGATTATGAAGAGACGTATTCTCCTATTATGAATGCTATAACGTTCCATTATCTCATTAGTCTTGTTGTCCATGAAAAGCTTGACATGCATTTAATGGATGTGGTTACAGCCTACCTTTACGGCTCACTTTATAATGAGATATACATGAAAATTTCCGAGGGATTTAAAATGCATGACGCGCATAATTCAATGTCGCGGGAAATGTTTTCAATCAAATTGCAAAGATCTTTATATGGTCTAAAGCAAACAGGAAGAATGTGGTATAACCGCCTTAATGAGTATTTATTAAAGAAAGGTTATATAAATGATTCCATTTATCCATGTGTTTTTATAAAGAAAACAACACCGGAGTTTGTTGTACTTGCTATATATGTTGATGACATAAACCTTATTGGAACTCCTACAAAACTCCAAAAGGCAATTGATTATTTAAAGAAGGAATTCGAGATGAAAGATCTCGGAAAGACAAAATTATGTCTTGGTTTGCAAATTGAACATTTGGCAAATGGGACTTTTGTTCATCAATCTGCCTACATAGAAAAGGTATTGAAACGGTTTTACATGGATATAGCACATCCATTAAGTACTCCGATGATTGTTCGATCACTTGATGTGAATTAGGACCCGTTTCGACCTCAAGAAAAGAATGAATAACTTCTTTGGTCCTGAAGTACCATATCTTAGTGCAATTGGTGCACTAATGTATCTTGCTAACACTACAAGGCCTGGCATAACTTTTTTAGTTAATGTCTTAGCAAGATATAGCTCTGCTCCTAGAATGAGACATTGGAATGGAATTAAACACATATTGTGGTATCTAAAAAGGACTACCAATATGGGCTTATTTTATGGCAATGATTGCAGTCCCGATCATGTTGGTTATGCCGATGTTGGGTATTTATCTGACCCACACAAGGCTCGATCTTAAACTGGCTATATGTTTACATGTGGAGGCTTGCAATATCTTGGCGATCAACTAAGAAATCAATCGTGGCTACTTTATCTAATCATGCTGAGATAATTTCTATTCATGAAGCAAGTCGAGAATGTTTTGGTTGAGGTCTATAATACACCTTATTCGAGACAAATATGGTTTGAAGTGTGACAAACTACCCACAATTTTATATGAAGACAATGCAGCATGCATAGCCCAATTGAAGGGGGGATTCATAAAAGGAGATAGGACAAAGCACATTTCACCAAAGTTATTTTTTACACATGATCTTCAGAAGAATGGTGATATCAATGTGCAACAGATCCGTTCAAGTGATAATATGGCTGATTTGTTCACCAAATCTCTAACGGCGTCAACCTTCAAGAAACTAGTGTACAAGATTGGGATGCGAAGGCTCAAGGATATGAATTGATGCTCTCATAAGGGGGAGTTAATACGCGGTGTACTCGTTTTCCCTTACAAGGTTTGTTTCATTGGGTTTTCTTTGTAAGGTTTTTAATAAGGCAACCAAATAATGTATTTATAAACACGCGTACTCTTTTTCCTTCACTAGGATTTTTTTTCTAATAAGGTTTTAACGAGGCACATTATCTATGGACATCCAAGGGGGAGTGCTATAAGAAATTATGGTGTTATAAAAAATTATGGTGGATGTCTATCTTCTTCCATGATCTTCCTCTCAAGTGCTTAATGACATATTTCTTCATTTTCCATGCCTATATAAAGGCATTGTAATAGATAGAAAGAACACACAATTGAAGAAGAAATAAGAATCTCTCCTTTCTTTCTCTCTATACCTCTTAGCTTGTTTTTCTTTGTTCTATGTTGTTACTTTGAGCTATATTTCATAACAAGTTGCAATAGTTTGGAAAATGATTCTTTTTATTTCGTCAAAAGGGGAACGTCTTAAGCGTCCAAGAGGCAAATGACAAAAAGGTACATACACGGCATATGCCTCAATTGATCGTGCGCTTTTCAAGAGAAAACTTTTATAGTTCCATACTACCAAGACTCCAGGCGAACCAAAGACGGACTGACGGTCAAATTCTGTAGCACTTCTCCTAGTTCGGCATCTCTGATAGTCGATGTCTTTATGTTAGTTCCTTCACAACATTCATCAATCATACTCACGAACACCCTTCCCATCCCATCGATGATATCATCTTCGGGTACTGAACTCTGTCCCGGACTTGCAATATGCTCTGGCACAAAAGCCTTTTTCCTAGAGTTAACGGTGCGAGCTTTCCCTTTTGGAGGCTAATATCCTATGCCAGCCCTTCCTTTCTAACCATTATGTTCGATTCGGTCTGTGATACCATCTGACTTGGCTCCCAACCCTTTTCCTGGCCTGTATCCATATTTTGTCATCTCCCTCATATCCATCTTACATCTGTACGGTGACTGCATTCCCAAGCTTTGTTCAGTCTTCTCCATCTTGGTAGTTTGCATGATTTCCATAGTGTGGAAGGCAACTCCGTCCAGACCTTCAATGAATGGAATAACATACTCCAAATAGGCGGGGTGACCCCATTCACCATGAACCACGATCTCCTAGCATCCACATTAAATTTTTATGCATTGGTGCAAAGTGGATGGCACGACCCCTGCCATATGTATCCAGGGCCTGCCCAACAATAAGTTGTAGGAAGAGGAGATGTCCATTACTTGAAACAACACCGGAAAATCGACCGACCCGATTTGCAAGGCTATATAAATTTCTCTGATAACATCTTTTTGCGAACCTTCAAAGGCTCTTACCCCTACGTTACTTTCATTAACTTCTCTCACTTGAATTCCTAGTTCCCGTAGGGTGAAGAGCCGACAAATATTGACTGCTAATCCACCATAGACCAACACTCGAGACACTACTTTGTCCCCGCATTTGACAGTGATGTGAAGAGCCTTGTTGTGACTTGCGCCTTCAACAAGGAGTTCGTCTCTTCTGAAAGTGATCATATTTTCTTCGACTATTTTCCCAATTGTCGCGGCCAAGGCCTCACTAGTGGTGTTACTTGGTACACTTACCCCACTTAGTACTTTCAATAGGGCATCCTTATGACTGTCGGAACTCATTAAGAGATCCACGATTGATATCTGTGCTGGAGTTTTCTTCAGCTATAGAAATTGTCTTCCAAAACTCGGTGGCTTCTAGGTCTGTTATGTTCCTTCTTGGAATTTGTTCTCTCCCCAAATTTCCTTGATTGATGTCTTCTGGAACGTAGCATCTCCCAGACCTAGTCATACCATGTGCTGCAGCAAAGTCTGTCATTTTGGCCTTTCCCTTTTGTTGGTTCGTCCATGGGACAATTTTGTATTCTCGACTTTCTTTGTCTCTTGTAATAGCGGGAGGTTGTTACAGATAAGTCTGAACCCTCACTGTAGGCCTTAGTTGTATTGTAATAATCGGAACCTTTTGAGGAGATATCCTAGCAACTTCTGCATTTCCTATAGTGATGATTGTTCCTTTCAGGTCATACTCTTCGTCTAATGTAATCATGTTAGTTTCCTGATTTTGATGATTTAGTAGCGGGTTGCGATTCACATTGGGTGGTGTCGGAGTGCACTGAATGGCTCCGCTTTTGATTAGGGTTTCAATTTTATTTTTTAACTTAAAACAATCTTCGGTATCATGCCTAGGTACATTAGAATAGTACACGCATCTTTTAGTGGCATCAAAATACTTGGAGGGATGTTTAGGAACCCTTTCTTCGATTGGATGTATCAATCCTTCTCTTCTCAATATCTCGAACAATTAGGCCAGAGGCTCAGCAATCGGGGTATAAGTTCTAGGATCCCTCTCTTCAAAGTTGGGACGAGGGTGTGGTGCATAAGCATGTCAATTTTGATGAGTAGTGGTTTGGACATGAGCATGTGGTTGTTGTGGGTTTTGGTTGTTGTTGGTTTGAGGAGGGTTGTATTGTGGTTGAGGGTGGTAATATGGCTGGGTATTATAGACTGGAGCGTAAGTGAGTGATGACGAGTGGTTGTTTGGGGAATAAGAGGTGCTTCCATGATGTAAATTGGGTTGGTAGTATGGGACGACTGCTGAGACCTCTTTTTTCTTCTTCTTTCCGCTACCGATTGACCCTGACTAGATGGCCTTGCTAGTCGCTTGCAGTGCTGCCATGGATTGTACTTTATCGAATTTTATTCTTTCTTCTAAGAAATCCCCCATCTTGACCAGCTCAGGGAATTTCTGTCCCATCAGTCCCATCATCTTTTCAAAGTATATTCCCTATTGGGCTTTGATGAAATACTTGGTTAGTTCACTGTAGTCTAGCGGAGGTTGCGCCATGGAAGCCTCTGATGTCCATTGGCGTGCGTATTCTTGGAATGAATTAGATGGTGTTTTTGCAGGTTCACCAATCCAAACTGATCAAGAGTAATCTCTGTGTTGAATCGGAAATAATTCATGAAGTCCTCCGCCATATATTGCCAAGTTCTCCAATTTTGCGGATCCTGTCGAGTATACCAGGTGAGTGCTTCTACCGTCAAACTTCTTATAAATAATTTCATCCTTAGCTTCTCGTTCCTCCCCACTCCGACTAACTTGTCACAATATGCCCTCAAATGTACGTGAGGGTCCCCCGTCCCATCAAAGATTTGAACTTTGGGGGTTTGTATCCTGCTGGCATATACACATCTGGATGAATACACAGATCCTCATAGTCCAAACTTTCACTTCCCCGGGCAACTTGGAAGCTCTTCATTTGCCTTCTCAACATTTGTAACTACTTAGATACTGACTTTTCTTCCTTAAGCCTGGTTCTCTCTCTATTTCGGCATATTGGTCAATTTCATAAGGTACCCTGACCATGACAGGGGCTGTAAAGGTAGGTTCAGAAATGGTATATATAGGGGGAATGTATCACTCATGGGTGGTAGCATGTGCCACAGGTATGTGTTGGTTGGTAGTAAAAGTGACCCCGTCACGAGGAGGGGTAGTTGCATTGGTACTTATAGGCGGGTTTTGTGGTGTGTGAGTGTATTGTTGTATGTAAGGGGTGTGATGATTTGGTGGGTTAGCTGGGGTCACCGTAGGTATGACTTGCGTGGTGGGAGTTGACGTTGGGGTGTTGCTGTTTTGGCGTGATATGGAAGAAAAGTGGTCAGGGAGTGAATCCAAAGAAGGGAATCGAGGTGGTTGAGGAATTGTTGCCATGGCCAGGTGTGCCAGTTCTCTGATATGTAGTACCTTGTCCCTTAAGGACTCCATTTCCTGGGCCATCCTGGCCACGTGTTCGTCATTCCTAGTGTTGTTTTTTCCCCCCAATCGCCCCGGGCTATCGGCTATGACCAGAGCATGTTCAGTTGGGTCTTCTATGACTAACATCTTTCTTTTTGACCTTAGATTGTATGGTGGTTACGCCAGTTTTGGTCGACACAAACTAACTTTCTTTTCTTTTCTAGGATAATAATAAAATAAGAAGAAAATGAAAGGAAAATGAACAATAGTCAATTTCTTCATTTATACAAGCAGGAAGTCATACAGAGCAAAATATTAGTGCATTACAGCTAGCACGTTTTCCTAGAATTTGCGGGGACCTCTCATTGCCAGAGGTAAGCCTAATTCGCAGATATTTGAAAGACATTTAGACTTGACACATTTATATCCAAAGCATTTTGTTTTCATTGATAATTTAGATTGATACAAGTAAGAACAAGGATTACATCATTGTTTCATAGAACTGCATGGGCTTGGACAACTCGTCCTTTTGGAAAGTAAAGAGAGAAAATTAGGGATAAGGGTACAAAGAGGGAAAGAGGGGAAATCAACCAACTATAATAACCATCCTATGAGTCGTTTCCCATATCCTTCTCTTCTTCTGGATCCTCCTCCTGGTCTTCCTCAAACTCTTCCTCACAATTATTGATTTCAGACTCCTCCTTCGGATCTTCTTCCAGCTATGTTTTTTACTCTATCTGGATGCATTCCACTACCCGGTCATCGTCTTATACAGGTGGCAACATGTGGTCAATGGATCTCGGGACCACCTGACAATGCATTAAAGTGGTTACAAAATAATGTGGCAAGATCTCATGGTAAATTTGCAAAGCAACCACCGTGTCCCCTAACTAGGCTATACCCTCTCTGCTTAGCCGAGACATCTCTTCTTCCTCGTTAATCCAGACGTAATACTCAAGAGTACACCATGAGTTTTGACCTATAGGTATTGTGACTAGATCGTTTCACTCTTCTTGTAGCCTTCTTATCCTAGGAATTGGGATCTTCTCATTGTACTCATCCTCGTATAGTGCTGTCCTTGTCCACTGAGGCACATCTTGGATCATCTTGGATCATCCCAAACTTAATGAAGTATTTACGAGGAGTCCTCAAGATTTCCCTTCCACCTAACCAAGAGAGCTTCCAGTTGATCCATTCTCTAGTCAGATTGGTCAGTGTTTCCCTTCATTCTTCTTGCACATGTGGGGAGACCCAATGTCTCATTCTTTCATTATAGTTGCGGATCATATTCTGACTCCTACGAAGTAGTCAATAGTGGCCTCTCGTTGGAAGAAATGTTCAGTAGTCCAGATCTGAAGCAACAAGTTACAACCTTTAAAGAAATCATACCATCGGCAACAAAATAGCTTGAAGATTGCTACGAAAGATTGCCAGGACCACTGGTAACAGGTTGATGTTGATATAGCCCATTCGCTGCAGGAAGACCAATAATCCCAACAGTGCCATTGCGAAAGTGATAGGCCAGAGACTCTCCCACGTCGCTTGGCCATATTGAAACTCCCCTGAATACCATTCGTAGCTTTCATAGTGCCCAAATATGTCAAACAGCTGGTCGAGGCTCACCCATCCGTCCTCGATACTTCTGAGGCTCCTGCTATTGGCAAGGCCTAAGGCATCCAAGAACCGATAACCGGTAACCGGGCATAGTAACTGGCAATACTAGTTTTCTTCCATTGAACGATAACTCCGAGAAACTTATGACTTCTTCTAATGTCGGTACTAACTCAGAGTCGGGAAATTTGAGCACCGCCTTAGCTGAATCCCAAAATGCTATCAACAGGTGAGTGAGAAAAATGTATGCTCGGATGTTCATCAATGTAGTTAATGCCCCCAGGTGCGTTCGAACCTCCTCTCCATGTTCCCGATGAATATTCTTCCAATAATGTTTCAAGTTATATGGTGCTCCCATTACCATGCTGATCTCAGGAATGTTTCGATTGGTTTCCATTTTCTGAGGTTGGTAAAAGAGAGATATTTTGATAAGTGTTTGCTTCAGATCTTTAATTGTCTTGTCAATTTTGTTTGTCTTTCCACATAAGCTATGTCATTGGGTGCATGACCCGTTGATATTACAGTGGGTTTCCTAACTGTGTGTCGATGCCAAGGACCAACTCACATAAGGTTTATGCAGTATGACCTATTTTACTAGAGTAGAGTGTTTCTTACTTTTGAATTGGACTAAAGGCTGCGAGAAGTTATGTCGGTTGACCTGACAAAGCCATTCTGTGAAACTAGAGAGTTTTGAAAAGAAGGTTCGGAGGGGTATAAAAGACAACCCTCGTGTGCCATTGTGTGTGATATTGTACGACCAAGAATCGATTGGAAGAAATGTGATGACAATGTATATAAAGCAGTAACAGGCAAAGGTATAGCAACAATAAGCATGATAATTAGAAAGAGTAAATAAAGCAAGTAAGCATGTAATTGCAATTTTGACTATAATTAAAGCAATATATAAACAAATCTAGATGCCAAATTAGTCTAAGTCTTCTAAGGTCAGAACCTAAGTGTGGGTTTCCCCAGCAGAGTCGCCATGTTGTTGCACCTTATTTTGCACTAGTCAAGACGGGATTCAACTTGTGGTTTCTCTGTTGTTGATGAAAGAGAGTCGACATCTAATATTTAAAGGTATACTAGGGTCCCTATTTAATTACTAAGTCATGTCCTTATAGGTCTGCAAACTAGTGAGATTATGGGCAAGGGTTCTTGTTCTTCTAAGGGGAAGGTGTTAGTCACCCTTAAAATCTACCTGAGGTAGCTCCATAGGACTTAGACTAATTTAAGAAATAAGTTATTTTACACTATGCTTAATTACTATTAGGGCATGGCTTACTATATATATATTAAAGGGAAGGTATATATAAGGGATGTGAGACTTAAGGAGGATGTGAGATTATTAAAGAGTTATGGAAGGTTAAAAGAGTTCTGAAAGTAGTCCATATTTTAAGGCTTGTAATAATGAGATTAAGTTATGGAGGTAATTAACTTAGGGAATAGATGTTTATATGATTCTAAAAGATGTTTGTAGGAGAGTGATTCTAAATGTACCTTGATATAAAAATCTGAAGAGGAGCGATCTTTGAAAACTCATTTGGGGTGACAGTACTTTACTATTTTTATGAAAAAACTAATTTCATTCCATGTTAGTAAAAAGCAGCGATTCTTTCCGATTTCCTTTCTGAAAAATGGGGTTGTTGTTTCTTTGATTAAATTCTGGGCTTCAAAATCTATTAAGAGAGGTGAGTGAACAAGATGAATAAATTAAAATTAGCGGAGTGAAGATTAATTACTAACTAATTCTCTTTAATTCAATTATTAGTTAAAGTTTGCCTATGTTTCAAGTGATATTAAAGCATGAAGGTAAAGTACATGATCTAATATATGAGTATTAAATACATGATGATGAAATATGATAAAACGATAAAGGAAGTAGGCGAAGGTAGTGAAGCAGTATACTATGCTATGGAAGCATAAATAGTAACGAAAGAAATGAGGGAAAGAAAACTGGACTCTAATGGTTAGGCCTCAAGAAGGTAGGCCCAACAATTGAAATATGCGGCTATAGCTGACTGGATCCTCCAGAAAATGCAATAAAGCTGGTTTGGGCCTGAGTTCTTTCGAAACTCAGCAGGCCCAAATATGTACATGCCCAAAAAAGAAATAAGGCCATTAGATTTATATTCCACAGTCTCAGAATATTCAAAAATGTATGAAATGTATATAGACAAACAACTGGAACAAGAAATTTATCAATATTCGAATACTATGGAAAATTATATTAATGTGGTAGTTATACTCGACAAATAATTTACATTAAAAACCTTTCATTGTAATTAAACATTAAACTCCTAAAGAACTAAATGTGTGAATGAATTAAGGGCTAAGGAGGAAGTTCTACTCAAGGTCGATGCTCCCTTTAAATCCCCCGACACTTCAAAGTTCCCAAGGGACTCAAGGCCCAGGACAATGCTTGTGCTGGGGAGGGCAGCCCAACCTAGAGTTAAACTCCACTCCCAAATACCCTTATATACTAACAACATATTTTCCTTACAAGTTTAAATGCCAATGGGGCTCTTTCAGTGTAAACTGAATGCTATAGCATTACTTACCACAAAGATATACTTTCCCTTCTAACATAAGAACATATAGTCTACATTTGATACCAAACAAAAAATATATCAAGTGAATTTAAAGGTCTGACTTTTAAACACACATAGGTGAGGAGCAGAAACAGCACAAGCATGTTGTAAAGGTTTGAACATTAGATAAGAACACACTCTAAGGAAAGGCAATAAAAAATATAGGGTCATATATGCAATAATTCAACAAATATAGATGTTCTTGTTTCTAGCAAACAAACTGTGAACTGATTGGTTTGCTTCTAGCACATACATGGGTTGATAATACCACTTAACACTTTAAAGGTCATTAATGAAGAACAAGATTAAAATTCTCAAAATGACTACAAGTTTACAGATTAAAATATGGAATCCCTAACGATTCAACAGAGTCATACTCCTAACAGTGTTAGCTCTAAACAAGTCATCATGTTTAGGCAGCATCAACAAAGGACCTCATAAGATTTAAGGATCAGATTTAGTTTCAAATCAACAATAGGGAAATGACTGAGGTGGTTCTAGACAAAGCATGAAATCAGGAATCAAACAGGAACATACAATATTCGGTTAGTTACATGGACTCTTCAAGTGAAATTATGACTTCATATAGACAGGGGAGCTTTGCACATTCAAGATCAAGTTAAACATGTCATGAAGAGAGGGCGTTACAGATAAAGGAAAGCATTGCATCAAAATAAGTTCAACCCAAACAAAAGTCTAGTTCAACATCTAAGTATGAGGTGGTCATGCTTCCGTTTTCACAAATTATTCCTTGATTATAACAAAGTAACAGAGTCCTATTTTAAGGAAGATAATCTTAAAGATAAAATGCATGTTAGCTTTTCAAAGACCAATAATAACTTAAAAGGATCAGAGACAAGGATGTATTATACCAAGTAAGCTTTGAATTGAAAATGCCACTGAAGATGTTAACTAATCAAGAAATAACAAAGCTCAGCTTAACAACAAATTGTTAGCCACTCTTAACAAAGAAAAAGAAACAAGATCATGATTGTTTTTATGAAGGAAAGATAACTTGATCTCAACGCAGATGTACAGTAGAGCTATTGGTATTCATGAAAAGGAGAAAGTTCAATCCAGACAAAACTAAGTCAACAGATGCAACAATAACTAAAGATGAGATCATAAAAAATGCCATAGTGACAACTCAGAAGTTTCTTTCACAGTTTAACAGACACAAGTATAGAGAAGAAAAACATATAAACACTTAGATTTCATGCTTAAGTTAGATGGTGTGAACTTGGGAACCTTTAGATTCATCTCAGTTATGATTATCAGACAATAATCTTAAACACAGGATTAACATAATATAGAGAAGTAATATATAAAGGTAAAGATTGCTGCAGAATCATCAATGAAAGACTGTGGGGTTTAGGCAAGTATGCACAATCATTCAAGACACATTACATCTCAACATGTAGACTGTTAGAACTCAAAAACGAAAATCATCAGGAATCACTTAATGGCTGGATCAATAATCAATTAAAGAGTCGAAATGGCAGGACAAATAATCACAAGCAGTCATTAGACTTAACATAACATAAACACCAACATACTAATCACAAACACCATAAACAACTATAATTCTCAGAAGACAACTAACACATTTATAGCACAAATGAGGTGAACAAAAGAGAGAGATGAGGGATGTGCTGACCTTTTTGAGGGCAACAGACCAAATGAAGGATCTATTAGTTGCTTAAGTCCCAGGAACTTCAAGTTCAAATTAGTGACAACACTCATAAAATAAAAAGAAAAGAACAGTAAGGAGCCCTAGGATTTTTAAACTTAAAACTTCTCTTAGGTGATATCAGTGTTAGGTCATGTCTATGTGTGTTTGGTGAGAACATTAAAGGCCCATTTTATAGTGCCATTTAAGTCTCCAGAGTTTATCAAATTTAAACCAGTAGTGGAGAGTGACGCATGGTAAATGATGATAGCAAATCAAGTGAAAATCCGAAAGAAATAGAGAGGAATTCAGTGTTGAGCTTACCCGAGAGGGGAAATCGATTGTTGAAGGCTTTGAATCAACGAACAAACCCTAAAACCCAGAGGTCACTGCATTTGACCTCTAAGTATAGAATTTCTTGATGAATCTCTAAATAAAGTTCCATGCATGCTCCGATTTAAAGGAGTATAAGAGGATTTGAAGTTTCACGTTTAATCTTAGGGTTTCAGATTTTAGGCGTTTGAATTGGAACGATGAAATAGGGAAGGAACCAACGTGATTCGCGGATTCAGAAGGCAAACGAGATGAATCTCTGATCGATTTGTGACCTTGTACGAATTGGTGCAAGGTTTTTGATTGATTTGGTTTGTGAGGTTGAGTGAAAAGAGAGAGGAAGGGGAAAGAGAGGCGGCGAGGTCAGAGATGAAATGATTTAGGGTTTGGATAATTGGGGGTTGGTATCTAGGGTTAAGAATGAAAGGGTTGATCTTCCCCGTTGAACTTTTAGATCAACGGTCCTGGCATTTTGGTGTTCAATTGTTTTTTGTGGGAAAATGTCGTGGTCGTTGGTTCCTTGTGATCCAACGATCGAGATTAAATCTCCTGGTATTAAAAATTAAAGAGAAAATAAGGTTAAAAGTCATGGGTCATTGATCTAAGAAATGAACGACCCAAATTTGTTGTGTTTGTTTTGTGAGGGTGGGAGACGGATGACGTGGCACGACCTCATTGGACGAGAAGAAACAACGGGGATTGCCATGGTAGAGAGAGAGGAAGTGGACCTGGGTCTTTTTTTCGGGTTGGGGTGATGCATTTGGCCAAAATAATTTAAGGAATGACCATTTTGCATTTTACTTGAGAATTGCAATTGTGGCCTTTTGGTCTTTTAACCCCCTTTAGAATTTAATTTAAATAAACTTAACAATTTCAATAAAATGTGGTAAAAATTATAATTATTAAATACTATTAATTATTTTAAATTGATTATTTATAGAAATACTTTATTTTCTACATGGTAACGCTAATTTTGACTTTTCACGTAATAATCTGATTAGCTAGAAATTAAAGTGTAATATTAAATTAATTATAGAACCTACGTAATGTGTATAAAAAATTATTTTAATAATCTTAAAAATAGTAAATATATTTGTATTACATAATGTTTACACTACGCGATTAATTTCAAAACTATCATTTGAATTATTTTGCAAGAATAGGTATTTGTTACTAGAAAACACTTTAAAAATATTTGTTGTAATTTATTAAGTATAAATAAATTAATTTAAAAGGGGAGGGTCAAAATTGGCCATCAATAGCGGCTGCTAGATTTGGAGCTTTAGCTGTTCGGAGACTATTGAAGTAGCTGCCTTGGCGTCCGCAGACCTTGATTCTCCTTCTTTTCGGTTTATTTTTACTGTCCTATCTTTCTAGACAATGTTTAGCAGTTAGACTATGTTATCGTTTAGATGCTTATGTACTGAGTGACACCCAGATTTTGGGGAATTTTGTATTGAGTTGCGGTGTTTTTCTTATTAGTTATTATGAGATTTTTTACTATTTAAGCTTATTTCAGTATGTTTTAAACTAAAATGCGTGGTTATTTGTGAGTTGTCGGCTTGCCTAGTATTGCGATAGGCGCCATCACGACATGTGAGATTTTGGGTCATGACATAGTCCTTCTAAGAGACTTTAATTCATTTGTCAAGGTAGTGAACCTTGTGTACATCTCCTAAATGGTTTCTCCATCCCTCATGGCAAAGTTGTCATAGTATGAAAACAACAAGGTTCATGTTGATCTTTTCACCTGAGTTATTTTTTCATGGGCCACTTGCATTGTGTCCCATATTTTCTTGGCAGTAGAGCAACCTTGGATTCTGCTGTACTCATCAGGATCAAGTCCACAGACAAGCTATTTCTTGGCTTTAGTATTTTTCTCCTACTTCTTCAAGTACTCAGCATGGCAGTCGGCTCTTGTCTTTGGAACATCCTCACCTTCAGCATTTTTCTTCAGTGTTGGAATTAGGCCATCAGGGATTATATCCCATAACTCGTAATCTTCTGCCTGCATATGATCTCTCATCCTTGTTTTCCACCACGAGTAATACTGGCCATTGAAGAGTGGTGGCCTTACAATGGATTTCCCTTTTCAATTTCCAGGTGGTGCACTCATCTTGATATTTTTCTAAGGTGTTAGCCTCTTTAAGGATAACCCACTATGATACCAATTGATATTTTATACTTCAATACCACACAAAAGGAGGGTGATTTGTGTGGTGTCCAATTTTCGCGTGCATTGGATTTTAGAAGGACCTGATTCTTCTATACTTTCCTTAATCTACTGTTGCAGAATGAGTAATGCAGAAAGTAAATAACATAATATTTTACCTGGAAAATACCCGACTCAAAAGGAAAAAAAAACCACTACCTACTTTCTAGTAGGATTATTCCCAACACTTCACTACAACTCTGAGCAAAACAACAATGTTTACGAACCTTTTATAGACCTAAGGATTAAACTCTAATCTTTGTAGCAATAAGCCACAAACTGTTGCGACTACTTCAAGTTAACTCTAACTTGAACAATATAACACAAGTACCTAGTACACATGCTTCTAAGAAAAGTTGAAAGGTACAACTCAAAAGCTCCTACCACAATGAAACTAGAATTAAAGCCAGTCACATAAAACTGGTTCTTCAATCTGGTTCATGTTGATTTAAGTTCGCTCTCTTGAAACTCACATGAATTGCTCAACAAAATGTCTTGCTATTTTGCTCTCAATTCTAGCTTAACTTCAGTATTTGTGTGTCAAATGTAAAAGAGAATAAAACTGATATTGATAGAGTTAGCACAGTGAGGATTAACTAGAGTTCTAATACTTTACTCTTCCTTAGTGTAATGACCCGATCGGCCGTTTTGCGTTTTAAGGTTCTGTTCGGTAGTTCGAGGTCTTGAATGACTTCATATTGTGTATTATGACTTGCGTGAATGGTCGGATTTGAATTTCAGATGTTTCGGGGTGAATTTTGATGAGTTATTCTCACTTTAGAAACTTAATTTGAAAATATTGACCGGGATTTGACTTTAGTGTAAACGGCCCTGTAGCGGTGTTTTGATGGCTCCGATAGGTTTGTATCGTGATTTTGGACTTGGGCGTACGACCGGAATCGATTTCAGAGGTCCGTTGGTAGATTTGTGTTATTGTGCCAAAACTTTGCAATTTAGAGGTTTAGAATTTTGATAAGTTTGACCGTAGGTTTTTCACAACCCAAAATCCATTATAGGTCGTGATAGCGCCTAACGCTACCGTCAGGCAAGCCAACGGTGATTGATCAAATTTAATTACTCATTTTATTAATTTTGAAATCATAAATTTTAATAAGAAAGGAAATTACACTTTTAAATCCATGGGAATGTACAAAATTTGTAGTTTGTAAGAGAAATGAAAGGCGATGATAATATACAAAACCATAAGCATCAACTAGTATATCCCAAAATGCAGTGTCACAAGTGCATGAGCATTTACTAAGGAGTACAATAATAATACAACATCTGTCTAGAATGTAAATGAGACAGGATAAAATAAATAGTACGATGAAGACTCTGTGGATAGCGATACATAGCCTGGTATGCAGCTCACATACAGTCTCCTTAACAGCTGTGCCTAAGAGCCAAGATGATCACCAAATGAACCTGTCAGATCCTGCACATTTAGTGCAGAAGTGCAACATGGGTATGTAAATCAACACGTACCTAGTAAGTATCTAGCCAAACCACAGAGAAGTAGTGACGAGTGGTCGACATTGACACTTACTAGTGGTCCAATAAATCAATATGGTAAATCATAAACAAGTAAGAAGCATAGCAGAAGTAGTAAGGTAAATCTGTAACTAACACAATCTTCCAAAATTTCTTTTTACAATATCAATTTCTCTTATCGTATTGTAACTCAACAACTTAGAAAATATCTAGTGACAATATTAGATGAATAAGAAATACCATATAAAATGCAAAGCATTAGTGGAAGGAAAAATCTCGTGAATATTCGGACTACTAGCGATGTAACACACGATTATGCCGAGATCGTACAACCAGATCTCAGAAGGAATATGATACTGCCGAGGCGATCGGCCCGATCCCATCATAATGTGAACACTATCGATGGCTGAGCTGCACGAACCATAGATGCATCTATTATACTACCAAGACGAACGACCCGCTCCCATGAGAGTGTGGTACATAATCCTGCCGAGGCGTTCGGCCCGCTCTACAAGAAAGGAATTATTGAATTACGAGACACGAGCTTACGATATAGTATATGAACACAAGGTGAGTGTAACCTTTACCGTTTCTCAAACAACTTGCCAACAACTCAAGGTAATAAGGCTCGACCTAATATGTATGTATATATTTCTAAATCAAGTTCAATTATAATTTCAATTAATTAAGCTGGCAGAATGAGTTCAAATATTACATGGTAAAGTCCTAAGTCTACCCAGACATAAACATGCTTTAGCCACGTAGGGACTCTCATCACCTCGTGCGTACGTAATACCCACAACTAGTAGCACATAACAATTACATCACCTAAGGGGTAGTTTCCTCCTCACAAGGTTAGACAAGAGACTTACCTCACTCCGAAGTTCCATAACCGACTCCAACGCCTCTCTTGACTCTTCAATTCAGAGCTGAATGATCCGAAACTAGCCAAACAATGTGCAATTCAATCAAAATATACTCCAATGCTTATAATTAATCAATTTATAAAAATTCCCAACTTTGCTCGAAAAGTCAGTAAAGTCAACCCTCGGGCCCACGTCCCCGGATTCCGAAAATGTTTGAAGATAAATTTTACCCATAACATTATGAACTCAAATATATGATTTAATTCAAATTCCATCCCCAATTTCGTGGTAAAAATCTAAAAATACCAAATTTTAGGTTTTCTTCAAAATCCCACAATTTTCCACAAATTTCCATGGTAAATCCTTATAGAATCTGAGTAATTAACTTACAATATGTGGGAATTACATACCTTGCCATAGATGATAAAAATCTTCCTTTGAAGCTTTCCAAAAATCTACCAACCCAAGAGAGAAATGAGTGAAATGAGCAAAAACCTGATTTAAAACAATCTGCCCAGGCCCGTCCTTCTTCGCGATCGCGGGAGCACCTCGCGATCGCGCAGGCAAAAAGTCACTGCCTCCAAATTTACTCTACACGTTCGCGACCTTCATGTCGCGTTCATGAAGCCTACTGACCCCCACCCTTCGCGTAGGAAGTGTCGCATTCGTGAAGGCTAAACGGCTCCAGGCCCAGCTCCCGACCCTTCTCTGCATTCGCGACCGCCCTGTCGCGTTCACGTAGGTTCCTTAGGATGTTATCCGCGTTCAAGACCTCTATGTCGTGTTCGCGATGAGAAATTTATACCTGCCCCAAAAATCCTTCTTCGCGAACACGATAACCACCATGCATTCGCGATGAACAATACCAGAACCAGCATCAGCAGAGCAAAACATGGGGAAATGACCCGAAACCATCCCGAGGCCCCCGGGACTCCATCCAATCATACCAACAAGTCCCAAAACATGATACAAACCTTCTTGAAGCCTCAAATCACACCAAACAACATCAAAACTACGTATCGATGATCGAAACATTTCTTTCAACTTTCAAACTTCGACGAACGCGTCCGAATCATATCAAAACATTCGGTAATAATGTCAAACTTTACGCACAAGTTACAAATCACGATATGAACCTATTACAAGGCTCAGAATCCCAAACAGACATCGATAACACCAAAGTCCACCTCAAACCAAACTTAGGATATTCTAAAACCTTGAAAATGCCAACTTTCCACAATAAGCACCGAAATGCTCCCGGCCAACCCGATACTCATCCCGAACATAAGTCCAAGTCCGAAATCATCATACGAACCTATTGTAACCTTTAAATCCCAATTCCGAGGTCTTTTACTCAAAAGTCAGACCTGCGTCAATTCTTCTAACTTAAAGCTTCCGAAATTAAAATTTTCTATCCGGATTAACTCTGAACTTCCTGAAATTAGATTTCGACCACACATACAAGTCATAAAACATGAATTGAAGCTACTCAAGGCCGCAAATCACTAAACGACGAGATCAAAATGAGCAGTCGGGTCGTTACAAGGTTGACTTTATAGCTATCATATTTGGATTTCTGTTTCGGGATATGAAATAAGTCCTCTTTGTCATTTGGAACTTGTCCGCAAAATTTGGCATCATTCCGATAGGAATCAGACGCGCGGTTGTGTTTTTAGAAGTTCTTGAGTTTCATGTTGAATTCATGTGTTTTGAGGTTTGATTCGTGATTTCGGATGTTATGTTGATGATTTGATAGCGCGATCGAGTTTGTGTCATATTTTGGACTTGTACTGATGTTTTTGTTGGAGCCCCGAGGGCTCGGGTGCATTTCGGACACGTTTCAGAGTATTTGGAAGGGTTTTAGTACTGCTAGTGTAATTTGGTACTGCAGGCCTTGCATTTGCAATGCAAGGGTAAAACTGCCAAGTTCGCATGTACGAACAAATTGTTCGCAATTGCGATGAGGGGCTGGATAAGCTTTATTCACATTTGTGACTAACCTGGTTGCTTTTGCGAAGTGTCTTGGGTTCGCAATTGCGAATATAATGTCGCATTTGCGACTGTAGCAGGGGTGTGAGGGACTTCGCATTTGCGGGGTTCTCAATTGCGACACCTGAGACTGGACATAAGAGCTGAGGGACAGGATTTTGGGCTCATTTTCATATTTTGGAACTCTAGACTCGGTAGGAAGCGATTTTGAAGAGGGAATTTTATCTACAATCATTGGGTAAGTGATTTTGTTCAATTTTCAACTATTTTAAATGATTATATGTGAGTTTTAATATCAAATGTGAGAATCAAAGTGAAAATTTGTGAAACTTTGTCAAGTTTTTGAAAAATAAGAATATGAGTGTTGAGAGTCGATTTGGACTCAGATTTTGAAACTAATCACATATATGAACTCCTGGGATCATGGGTAGTCAGAATCTACCATTGGACCAGGATTTTGACCGGGCGACTCCAGAGTTGACTTTTGAGCAATTATGTAAAGATCGTAGATTTAATTATTAGAATTGATTTCTTTTGCATTATTTTATGTTATTAAGTCAATTTTGATTAGATTTGTGCCGAGAAGAGGTGAATTATAAAGAAAAAGCTATTTTTGAGAATTGATTTAGGACTTTTGAGGTAAGTATCTTGCCTAATATTGTGTGTGGGGGGGGGGGACTACCCTCATAGAGATTTGTTGGTTTGTAGTATTTCAACTACATTAATGATGTGTACACGAGGTGACGAGTGTGTATACGACTTAAATATGAAAATTTGGCCGTCTTAGACTCTTAGGTTCTTATGTTCATTAAACAAATGAAGTTGTCTTATCATGTTAAATCCTCCATTTGCTAAATTCACCCTTACGTGTCTTATTTGAAGTTGATTGATTCAAGTTCTACCCTTGTTTCCAAATAAACTCTTATGTGCCTTAATTGAAGTTGTTGCCTCTTTTACTGCCATGTTATCTCTTCTACAGACGCTTAACCTTAATTGAAGTTATTGTTATCTTTTTCGTAATTGCTTAATCTTAATTGAAGTTATTGTTATCTCTTCCGTAATTGCTTAACCTTAATTGAATTTATTATTATCTCTTCCGTAATTGATTAACCTTAATTGAAGTTATTATAATCTCTTTCGTAATTGCATTTGAGGTGGTTTGTTGATCAGATGAGTAGTTATGAGATTCTTAAGTTTCTTGCATTATTTTCAGCATTGTGAAGGTTTGGAACAAGGTTCCGGTCAATATCAGTCTATTTGCCAATACCAAGTTTGGTAATGAGCAGTTATTGCGGTCAGAATTATTGCTATGGGCATATGGATGCGGTGTTATGACATGTGGTTTTACCTTGTGGGAGTATGCATGATCTGTTGTACCTAGTTGTGGGTTTTACAGTGTGTTTGTGTGATAATAGGACCCTTGATAGATGTGGAAACTTGATTTTTAAGGCTTATTGACATTAGTGGAAGAAATAATATGTGGTTGATATGGTGTTGTTGGGCTTACGTGGATTGGGGTGACGTAGGATCACCCATGTGTATGTGCATGGTGAGTTTATACAGTGATTTGATGGCTTGGGAAAGATTCTTGGCACGTTCAAGGATGAATGTTTATTTAAAAGGGGGAGAATATAACGACCCGACCGGTCGTTTTGAGTTTTAAGGTTCTGTTCGGTAGTTCGAGGTCTTGAATGACTTCTTATTATGTATTATCACTTGCGTGTATGGTCAGATTTAAATTTTGGATGTTTCAGGATGAATTATGATAAGTGATTCTCACTTTAGAAGCATAATTTGAAAATGTTGACCGAGGTTTGACTTTTGTGAAAACAACCCCGTAGCGGTGTTTTGATGGCTCCGATAGGGTTATATTGTGATTTTGGACTTGGGCGTATGCCCGAAATCGATTTTAGAGGTCCTTAGGTTGATTTGTGTAGTTGTGCCGAAAGTTGGCAATTTGGAGGTTTAGAATTTTGATAGGTTTGACCATAGGTTGACTTCGTAGCTATCGTATTTGGATTTTTGTTTCGAGATATGGAATAAGTCCTCTTTGTCATTTGGAACTTGTCCGCAAAGTTTGGCATCATACCGAGTTGATTTGATAGGAATCAGACACGCTGTTGTGTTTTTAGAAGTTCTTGAGTTTCATGTTGAATTCATGTGTTTTAAGGTTAGATTCGTGATTTTGGATGCTATTTTGATGATTTGATAGCGCAAGCAAGTTCGTGTCATGTTTTAGACTTGTACTGATGTTTGGATTGGAGCCCCGAGGGCTCGGGTGAGTTTGAGACACGTTTCAGAGTATTTGGAAGGGTTTTAGTACTGTTGGTGTAATTTGGTACTGCAGGCCTCGTATTTGCGAGGTGGGAGATCCCATTTGCGATGCAAGGCTAAAACTTCTAAGTTTGCATTTACGAACAAATGGTTCGCAATTGCGACCGGGGGGGGGGGATAAGCTTTATTCACATTTGCGATCAACCTGGTCGCTTTTGCAAAGTGTCTTGGGTTCGCAATTGCGAACATAGTGTTGCAGTGCGACTGTAGAAGGGGTGTGAGTGACTTCGCATTTGCGGGGTTCGCGATTACGAACCCCAGGTCACAATTGCGACACCTGAGACTGGACATAAGAGTTGAGGGACGAGAGTTTGGGCTCATTTTCATATTTTGGATCCCTAGACTCGGTAGGAGACAATTTTGGAGAGGGAATTTCATCTACAATCAATAGGTAAGTGATTTTGTTCAATTTACAACTATTTTACATGATTATATGTGAGTTTTAACATCAAAATTATGAGAATCAAAGTGAAAATTTGTGAAACTCTATCAAGTTTTTGAAAAATAAGAATTTGAGTTTTGAGAGTCGATTTGGACTCGAATTTTGAAACTAATCACATATATGAACTTGTGGGGTCATGGGTAGTCGAAATCTACCATTGGACCCCGATTTTGACCGAGCGGGTCCTGGGTTGACTTTTAAGCACTTTTGAGCAATTATGTAAAGATCATAGATTTAATTATTACAATTGATTTCTCTTGCATTATTTGATGTTATTAAGTTAATTTTGGTTAGATTTGTGCCGAGCGGAGGTGAATTGTAAAAGAAAAGCTATTTTTGAGAATTGATTGAGGGCTTTTGAGGTAAGTATCTTGACTAACGTTGTGTGGGGGAACTATCCCGTAGGGATTTATTTGTTTATACTATTTGAACTACGTAAAAGATGTGTACACAAGGTGGCGAGTGTCTACACGGCTTATATGTAGAAATTTGACCAGCTTAGACTCTCACGTTCTTATGTTCATTAAAAAATAAAGTTGTCTTATCATGTTACATCCTCCATTTGATAAATTCACCCTTACATGTCTTATTTGAAGTTGATTGATTCATGTTCTACCCTTGTTGCCAAATAAACTCTTATGTGGCTTAATTGAAGTTGTTGCCTCTTTTATTGCCCTACTATCTCTTCCGTAATTGCTTTACCTTAATTGAAGTTATTGTTATCTCTTCCGTAATTGCTTAACCTTAATTGAAGTTATTGTTATCTCATCCATAATTGCTTAACCTTATTTGAAGGTATTGTTATCCCCTCCGTTATTGACTTATCCTTGTTTGGAATCATTGTTACATGTTATCTTCCTTAACGTTGAGTTGTACCTACTTGGAATCAATGTTACGTGCTATCTCTCTTGTCGCCGAGTTGTACTTATTTGGAAATATTGTTACATATTATCCCTTCAATTGTTGAGTTACTCTTATTGGATATCGTTGTTATACATTATCTCTCCCATTGTTGAGTTATTCTTGTTTGAAACCATTATTACTTGCCAAGGTCTCTCATTGTGAGCTCGTTTCTTCCGTTTCTTTGTGTTTTGTAATTCTTCTTTCGATTTACTTGCCGCACTCTCGTGTTATTATTGTTGTTATTGTTGTACTCAGTGTTGTTGAGCCGATGGCTATGTGTGGTTGTGGTATTGGAATTGCTTAGAGGAAATATTATGGCATATAGTTACATGTGGTGCAAGTCATTATATTGTATTGTTATGTTTTTGGCACACGTTATATTGTTGAGAGGATTGTCGGAGTGTTCGCACGTGAGTTGTCCGTGCTATTGTTGTTATTGATATTTGCATATGTGGCACGACAAGGCGGGATATATGTAGGTTTTCGCATGTGGCGAGACAATATATATATATATATATATATATATATATATATATATATATGGGGGGGATGGGTTACGCATGTGGTGACAAAAGGTGAGAATATTATTATGTGCGTGCGGCGAGAAAAGGCGGGCATTTACTTTATTGTTGTGCACGTGGCAAGACAAGGGGGGCTATGTCAGGGGTGATTTGTGATGACTTGTGACGACCTGGGGGAATTGTTATTGATGTTAATTGTGTAGTGGTGTGCCTACCTTGTGTGAGTTATACATTTTACGTATCGATGTGTTATTTTCTATGTGCCATTCATTGTCTCTGCTCTTACTTGTTGACTCGAGTTGTGATAGAACACTAGCACAAGCATACACATAATTAATCACTCATATCACTTTAAGAAGATGAATCCTGATGTTTATTGATCATTTACATGTATCCTCGTTTACTTGCCCTCTATGTGAAACTATTGGTACATGAGTTGTCCGTGCGGTTGCGAGTTATGGTTAGTGTTGGCACGTGAGTTGTTCGTATTGTTAAGAGTCATCGTTATTGTTGGCACGTGAGTTGTCTATGCGGTTATGAGTCATCATTATTGTTGGCACGCAAGTTGTCCTTGCGGATATGAGATATTGTCACTCCCTTGGCACGTGAGTTATCCGTGCATATATGAGGTATTAATGGTATTGGCACGTGAGTTATCTGTGCAGTACGTGAGTTGCTCGTGCGATTGTGAATTGTGATGTGGGCACAAGATGCCAGTGATGAGGGTTCATGAATTGGGACCCGTGAATTATGACTATGAGGCAGTACCTCGGGAAAATTCTTGAATAAATCTATTGCGAGTATTGTTTGTTATTGTTACCATGCTTAGCTTTATATTGATATTGTTTTATGTTATTTTCACACTCGAACTTGTACAAGGTATTAAGTCTAGTAGGCGTCTTGACTATCCCTCGTCACTACTCCACCGAGGCTAGTCTTGATACTTACTGGGTACCGCCGTGGTGTACTCATGCTACTCTTCTGCACATTCTTGTGCAGATCCAAGTACTTCAGAGTTTGTGGATGTAACGACTCGGCCGATCGTTTTGAGTGTTTTAGCCCCGATCACCTATTTATTGCCTCCTCTATGCTATATTGTGATTATGTGACTTGCCGGGGTGTTTTGTTTTGGTTTCGGGTGCGTTTCGGGATGAAATGGGACACATTGTCCCTAAGTTGGAGCTTTAAGTTGAAAATGTTGACCATAGTTTGACTTTTATGTAGACAACTCCGGAATGGAGTTTTGACGGTTCCAATAGCTTCTTATGGTGATTTTGGACTTAGGAATGTTTCAGAATGTTGATTTAGAGGTCTGTACGTCGTTTCAGTGAGAATTGGCGAAGTTGGAAAGTTAAAGGTTTGGAAGGTTGGAAAGTTTGACCGGGAGTTGATTTTGTCGATATCGGGGCAAGAATCTGATTCCGGAAGTTGGAATAGGTCCATAATGTCATTTATGACTTGTGTGCGAAATTTGAGGTCAATCGGAGTTGTTTTGGTATGAATCGGCATTAAATTTGGAATTCGGAAGTTCATAAGTTCTTTAGGCTTGAATCGATGTGCGATTCATGATTTTAGTGTTGTTTGATGTGATTTGACGCTTCGAGCATGTTTGTATGATCTTGTGGGGCTTGTTGGTATGTTTGGTTGAGGTCTCGGGGGCCTCGGATGTAATTCAGATCATGTTCGGCGCATTTTGAAACCTTGAAGGTTGTTGAATCTAGTGCTTCTGGTTTCCTTATACGCGATCGCGAAGAGTAGTTTGGCACTGGGGGAAATTTGCTCTATGAGATCGCGAGAGGAGGTCTGCGATCGCGGAAGGTTGGATTTCAGTGAATCACGAACGCGTGAAGGAGGTCGCATTCGCGTAGAAGGAATGGCGAGGCTGGGGGCTGAGCCAGTTTGTGCTACACGATCGCGTGTCTTGGGATGCGGTCGCGAAGTTGAGGCAGCTTGTTTATCGCATTCGCGATTATTTTCATGCGGTCACGAAGTGTAAATTGGAGCCGGGCTGAATTTGTGTTACGCGATCGCGAAGGGATTTTCGTGACCGCGAAGTGTAAATCACTGGCAGGAGAACGTAAATTTGAAAATAAGGGTTTTATCTATTATTTCATGGACTTAGAGAGCTCGGTGTGAGGCGAAAGTTCGGGAGATTTTCAGAAAGATTATTGGGGTAAGAATTCCTAACTCGGTTTTGGTTAATTTACCTGAATCTATTGAAAATTTCATCATTTAATTAGTGGTTTGAGTTGGAAAATCGGGAAAAAATGGTAGAAAATTCTTGGGCTAAAATTTGAGGATTTGAATGGCGATTTGAGGTCGGTTTTGAGTAATTCTTGTATGGCTGAACTTGTCATCGAATAGGTGTTCGGATTTTATAATTTTGGTCGGGTTCCGAGGCGAGAGCCCGGGTTTACATTTTGGGTTGACTTTTTAATTCTTTGCAAATATCGTAATTTCGTTATTTGAATTAGTTTCCTATAGTATTTATAGTATGAAGTTGTTTTGGCTATATTCGAGGGAAAGGCCTAATAGTGGATTAATTTAGCGCGATTTGAGGTAAATGACTTGCCTAACCTTGTGTGGGGGAATTACCTCTTAGGATTTGTGATTGGTTGTGATAATTGTGATACGTGAAAGCCGCGTACGCAAGGTGATGAGTGTGTACACGAGCTAAATGTGAAAATTACGGGTTTTAGCTATGTATATTCCTTTCCTGCTGCAATTGAGTTACCTTAACATGTTATAGTCATCATTTCTAGTCTATATTCACATGTCTACTTGTCTTATTCTCTTGCATGCTAATTTACCTACATGTTTAATTGAAGTTTTTGTTTCTTTTATTCCGTATTCATTATTTGATCGTTTAACCCTTTACTTGAAGTTGTTAAATTGTGAAATATCTGGTTGTTGAAATTAGTATTGAGATATAAATGCCGTGATTCACATTGAGGCAAAGTGTTAAGCTGTAAAATACCATTATGCTGAGTTGTTCCTTTCCGGTTGTTATTGTTGAGATTCTTGTGTACATTGTTGTTGGGCCATGGGCTCTTTACTGTGAAAATATTGTTATTGTTTGGTTTCTCTAGCAAGTTGTGATATTGGGTACTTGAGGCGCGATTTGTGATACGTTGTGATATTGATAAGCATGCGGTGGTATAAGGTTTTGGGGTTGAAACGCATGCAGTGAGATAAGGTGGACTTGATACACGTGGCTAGTAGGGGAACTACTAGAAGTCATGCGGTGTGATAAGGTGGGCTAAAACGCGGGATGCTATTTTGGGAAAATAATTTTCAAAACTAAATGTAAAGGCTCCCGCAGTGATATAAGGAAAGATTGTGAGTTGTTCTTGTGACTTGGGACTACGAGGCGGTACCTCGGTAGTGACCCTTGTTGATCTTTCTCTATTTGTTGTACTTGTCTTTGGTTTTTTTGATTCCTTATCATGTCAATCATTGTTTCCTTCCGTGATGTATTATGTTCCTTGATTATGTGTAGTTAAATTTTGGTATACTCCTTACTTGTTTCATTTCCATTGTCATTATTATTATATTGTTAAATCTTTCGACCTGCTTCTTATTATTTCCAGTAGGGCCTTGACCTAACCTCGTCACTACTCTACCGAGGTTAGGCTTGGCACTTATTAGGTACCGTTGTGGTGTACTCATGCTACGCTTCTGCACATCATTTTGTGCAGATCCAGGTACCTCCTATCAGTCCCGACACCAGTGAGCTGAGATCTGTCATATGCTTGAATGACATCCACACCATGGCAGTGACAGGCAATCCACGGGTAGACTTCAACAACCCGTTGAAAAATTCTGGCACGTTTGTAGTGACAATTCCCCATCTTCTACCACCATCCTTATGCAAAGTCCACTTATCAAGCTCATGTAGCATCAACCAACGATAAACTTTTGGGTCTTCCTGCCTAATCAATTCCATTCGCCTCCTGAATTTACACTCTTGATGATTTGTTGTAGCCATCCACATTAGATCATGTAAGCTCTTGTTCAGATGAGCCTGCTGGAAGTTGGACTTCAAGTGCCTAACACAATAATGATGGTATGTATACGGTTCCTGTCATGCATCCAAAGCCTGTACAGAGCTTAAAATGCCACCATGTCGATAAAATATTAGACAAATACTTGAACGTTGTCTGACAACGTGCTCCTTCAAGTGGTTTAGAAACCATGCCCAAGTCTCTTGACTTTCATTGGCAAAAATAGAAAATTCGAGGGGAAATATGCTTCCATTAGCATTTACTGCAACAGAGATCAACATCTTAATATCATACTTTCCATAGACATGAGTATCGTCTATGGAGATTACCGGCCGACAATGCAAAAAACCATCAATGGCTAGTTAAAATGCCCAAAACACATATCTGAATATGATTTCTGGTATTCCCGGACTCCGCTCAAGCTTCCATTCAATAACAGTCCCGGGGTTAAAGTGTTGCAAAGCAGCCATGTACTTGGGTAGAGTGGCAAATGACTTGTCTCAATTACCATAAACAATCTCAAACGCATGTTTACGCCCATGAAATGCCTTTCTTTTGGTAATGGTACAACCATATACCTGGTGGAAAGATGTTATACACTCTTTAATTTTCTACCTTATGGACGATTCAATGTGTGGAATCAAGACAAGAGAAATTAAGTCAACATTCAAGTTAAAATGATTCCCACTAAATGTGTTCATATCACAAGTGTGGGTGCCAATGTATTTTCCCACAATCCACATATTCATTTTTAACTTTCTCGCACGCAGCATCCACCTACAATATTGAAACCATCTACGACAAATAACCTTATATACTTCCGGAGATGACTCATGAACCTTGATCCCATGATACTCTTTTATGATGTACATTCGGATAAAACTGCTCCAAAAATACCACCCGATGATTGAAGGTTATCCCTATTTTGTGGAACCTCAATATTGCGAATGTTTTCAGACTTGACGTACATTTCCAGCATATTTATCACAAGAAGTTCCCGGTGTTCATCCGGAGTCCTCAAAAAATCTTTCAAAGTTTCATCGCCTTCGATATTAAACTCATCATAACAAGAAACCCCTTACGGAGTAAGAGAATATGGATATATTCCGGTTACTTTAATATTAACCGAACGTTTCCTCACACTTATTTTTTTACATATCAAAGATGTCAATCTATCATACTCTAATGTAAGTAGCAACTTAACAATACACTGTAGAGAGCAACTATAGTGTACTGCATTATTCTCCACGACAACCTTCACAACCTCATCCCCCCTCCAAATATAATGCAACCCTAATTTTTCGTTCTTCAGACATTATGGAAAAATGCAGAAAAGGTTAAGTAAACAAATATTTCGGAATGAGTAAAGGAAAATAAAAAGGATGCAGAAGACTGAATGTTTTAGAATGGATTTTCTAAGAAAGAATGAAGCTCCTTAAATAAGCAAAAAAGCTATGTGGGGGTACAATAATTATGAGTGTATAGCGCATTAATTAAAAGCGCTATATATATAGCGCAGTAAAGCTATGCACTATACCCACCAATTATTGTTGGGGGGTACAATAATTATGAGTGTATAGTGCATTAATTAAAAGCGCTATATATATAGCGCAGTAAAGCTATGCATTATACCCACCAATTATTATTGGTCGGTCAATTAAGAAGTATAGTGCATGGATTGCATGGGCTATACCTTAACGGAGAAATATGTCGTTAAGGTATAGTGCATGCAGTCCATGCGCTATACATAAAATGGTCCTCAGTTATTTTTTTCAACTATTTTTGTGCTTTGAGTCCAAAATACTAACACTTTGGTTCCTGTCACGACCCAAAATCGACTATAGGTCGTGATGGCACCCAACGTCGCCGTTAGGCAAGCCAACGCTGAACCATCTAAATAATTATTCATTTTATTACTTTGAAATCCTAAGTTTTATTAATAAAAGGAATTTACGCATTGAAAATCATAGGTACATACATAGTTAGTAAGATATAAGAATAAGCGATGACATTATTGTGCAAATCCATAAACATCAACTACAATATCCCAAAATCTGGTGTCACAAGTGCATGAGCATCTATTAGAAAGTACAATAACAATACAATATTTGTCTGGAATACAAGATAGACATGATAAAATAAATAATTATGATGGAGACTCTATGTGCTGTGAATCGTAGCATGGAATGCAGCTCACCATAAAGTCCCTTCGGCAGCTGCGCCTACGCGCCCAAATGACCACCAAGTGAACATGTGAGATCCTGCACATTTAGTGCAGAAGTGCAATATGAGTACATAAATTAATGCGTACCCAATAAGTATCTAGTCTAATCCCGAAGAGGTAGTGACGAGGGGTCAATATTGACACTTACTAGTGGTCCAGTAAATCAAATATAATAAAGTAGACAAGTACGAAACATGGTAAGTAAATAATGAGTACATATATAGGCAAATAATATGGTCTACAGCCGAACAATGAACACAAAGTCCTCATCTATCGGATACCTCCTCAAATGGAATACGTAATGGTCAATACCAAATCAACGATCACATCTCATGTTAAAAAAACTCACGAGTATGCGTACTCCTTATCAAGTATTTCGCTTAATTCTGCTGAGGCGAGCGGCCCGATCCCATAAGAGTGATTCATATAACCGCTGAGGTGAACGGCCCGATCACATAAGAATATAATACATGATACTGTCGAGGCGAATAGTCTGATCCCATAAGAGCGTGTTATAATATCCTACCGAGGTGAACGACCTGATCCCATAAGAGTGTGTTACAATATCCTGCCGAGGCGAACGGCCCGATCACATAAGAGTGTGATACATAATCCAGCCGAGGAGAACGGACAATAAGAAAATTTAACGGTCCTTGACCCCATTCACGAATAAACGTGTGAGTTATGAAATTTAAGGAAACTTTTCGAAGAATAAGCACAACGCGGAAGAAATTCATAAGGGAGGCACAACTTCTACGGGTAATCAAGTAGCTCATCAAAATAACTAAAACAGCGAGTACATTACTCTACGTGAGTCTACTCTCTAGTCATAATGTGAATTAGATTAATTAAACAGGCAAGAATAACTCAAATAATACAATTAAAGCATGACATGAATCTAAGTCTACTTGGACATAATAAGGAATTCTAGCGAACACGCGGACACTCGTCACCTCATGCGTGCGTAGCTCCCATAACGTGTAGCACATAATAAATACAACACCTACGGGGTAAATTCCCCCTCACAAGGTTAGACAAGAGACTTACCTCGCTCTAAAGTTCCATATCCGGCTCCGCACCTCTAGCACCCCAAACCAATGCCCATCGATCCGAAACTAGTCAAACAGTCATAAAAATCCAATAAAAATATACTCTGACTCTCATAATTAACCAATTTATAACAATTCTCAACTTCACTCGAAAAGTCAACAAAGTCAACCCTAGGGTCTATGTGACCGGATTCGGAAAGTTTTCGAAGATAACTTTACCCATAACACCACAAACTCGAATATATAATTTATTCCTAATCTCATGTCCAATTTCGTAGTCAAAATCCAATAATACCAAATTTTAGCTTTCTTCCAAAATCACACAATTTCTACAAATTTTTATGTTAATATCCGTATACAACTCATGTTTATAGTTCACAACAAGTGGGAATAACTTACCTCATAATAGATGAGGAAATCTCCCCTCCAAGAGATCAAAACAATGGCCCAACCAAGTGAAAATGAGAGAAATGAACCAAATCCCGTATAAAAATCAAGCCTGCCCAGGTCCTTCCTCTTCACGATCGCGGAACTACCCTCGCGATCCCGAAGGCTAAGCCAGCCTTGCCCTAGATTTCTTCTACGCGAACGCGACCAATGAAACGTGATCGCGAACCTTTGTCTGAACAACCTACGAACGCGAACCTAGCTCCGCGAACGTGAAGTCCAAGCCTTCCTGCCTCAGACCAACACCTTACGCGATCGCGAACCTATCCTGCCGATCGCGAAGAATAGCCTTCCAAACCCAGGCCACCTCGCTAACACTTCGCGTTCGCGGCTCCTTCCACGGGAACGCGATGAACTAACTGATCAAGCACCGCGATAGCGAGCCCCAATATGCGATCGCGAAGAACAACTTCCCCCCAGCTCCTAATCAACACTACGCGATCACGAGCCCTTCATCGCGATCGCGATGAACAAATCTGACATCAGCAGCTTCAAAACAAGATGAAATGGTCCGAAACCAACCCGAAACACATCGAGACTCCCGTGACCCCGTCCAATCATGCCAACAAGTCCTAATACCTTAACCAAACTTATCCAAAGTCTTGAAACACCACGAATAACATCAAAACCACGAATCAACGATAAAAATCCTTCTTTCAACTTTCAAACATTCAAACTTCGACGAACGAGTCCGAATCATACTTGAACATTCCAGAATGACGCCAAATTTTGTGTACAAGTCACAAATCACGATACGAACCTATTCCAAGGCTTGGAATCCCAAACGGACATCGATAACACCAAAGTCCTCTTCAAACCAAACTTAGGAAATTCTAAAAACCTTCAAAATGCCAAATTTCCATAGTAAGCGTTGAAATGCTCCCGGACCACCCGATACTCAACCCGAACATACGCCCAAGTCCGAAATCATCATACGAACCTATTGGAACCTTCAATCCCGATTCTGAGGCGTTTACTCAAAAGTCAAACCATGGTCAACTCTTCACACTTAAAGCTTTCGAATTGAGAATTTTCGTCTGAATCAACTACGAACTTCCCGAAATTCAATTCCAACCTCGCGTACAAGTCATAAAATATGAAGTGAAACTACTCAAGGCCTCAAACCGCCGAATGACGCGCTAGAGCTCAAAATAACTGGTCGTGTCGTTATATTCTCCCCCACTTAAACATACGTTCGTCCTCGAACGTGCCAAGAACTGTTCTAAAGTTGTCCAAAATCACTGTTTAACACCTCGTGCACCTACCCGTGCCACCACAACCCATGTGAGCACATTAGCTCGAGCTAGACTGAAGATTCTCCCTTTTACCTTAACCAACAAGCCTTAGAACTAAAATTCCAACATCCGAAATTCTCCACGAGACCTGATTCCAACATACGAACATTGTACCAAATATGATCATGCACCCAAGTTGAGATCATACAATGCATCGCACAACTCGTATGTCCATAATAACATCCTCCAACTACAATAGCTACAAATTCACGATCTAGATGCCCGTAGTATACCTAATAACACATATAAGCACGGTCTCAACCCTCACAATACTGCAACGATGAAAAAGATGTGCAGGAACTTATAACCACCCGTCAAATCAATAACTCATGGAGTTTCTTCGCTTGACAAGAACCATTACCTCATTCTGAACTGAATAGTGACACTTTCTCTTTAATATACCTTACATAAACCTAATCGCCTTGATTTCAGGTCCAATATCCTCGTCTCACCCAGTACAAGCCACTCGGGAAATAAGCCTCCTCAAACACCGTCTAAAATCTCATATGACATCATCAATGCGCCAACAAGCTACAACTCGAATATGACACATAAGGAAGAGCAAACTCTGGCAAAGAACTACTCAGTCCGCATAACGAATAAAATGACCAAATAGATGCTATGAACCTATCTCAAAGATGAGAAACAAGGCACACAAAATAAGTATAAGGAATCGTACTCAACACCTAACCATTGCGGCGTGCAACCCGATCGACACATGATACTATTGCAGCGTGCAACCCGATCCAAACATGATACTCGTGGCAGCGTGCCACCCGGTCCACACATAACAACCTTTAAGGAAATACCCATCATGCTATAATGCTCATACCCACGAAATGCCCCAGTATCGACCACAAGCACTCCAAGTGCATAAATATAACCATGGGGAGATAGATAGCGCCATGCGCTACAAAACCTAAGCACGACTAAGGTGCAGCAAATGACAAGCTACAAGGGGACACAACACACGCGTGGATAATCAAGGCGCCTCACAACCCACATGGAATAATAGAGTAGCACTTGAAATAGACAACGCCAAGAATATCATCTACTACGCCCAAAGAATCATGCATAAGCAATGTTATGCTGAATGAACACATTCGACCTGATATAGAGCATACATTCACATTAGATCTACCAATGGACCTCAAGCCAAGTCCGATTATCCCATATTGGGCCAATAACCTTTCAAACATCCGCAATGACCCCATTCATGACACATACGAGTAGCCGACCAATAAGGAACAAACTTTCACAGTCCACAACCAAAGGAATAGAACGCCCCTCAGACATACACTCTCCAGTCAGCAAAATTACTAGAATCTTCATACCCGATTTCAGTCTCTAACAATTCAAATGACTAACATGTCACACTTATACGATCTTCCCGTGGGATATACTCCCACAACCTTCCGCACCAGGTAGCAAAATCTGAACATCAATGGCCATTGACCATATTATGTTTGTAATGCAAATCAAGAATCCACGAATCAAGACACCATGCCTCTTACACAGAACACCGTTCTCAGGCTACACTAAGATAGCGCCAGCATACTCTAAATATCTGAAATCTTCCCTCCTGCTCAACTGAGCTCGTGACATTATTATCAAAACTGAACCGCAACCCTGATCCTCAACTTCCAATATCCATACACGCTCGTTGCACATATCATGCTGCTACTCGAGAGTACAAGAATTTCATCATAATCACCTGAACTGTCAGTAGAGTTAACACTTCCTCGGTTCGAAACCTTTCACTTAACTCATTTCAGAAGAAGAATTGCCACCCAACCAATTTCCCATAACCGCAGCAAATGCAAACCTCAAGTCGCAGTCTAAACGCCATAACTCTTCCGGGATCCATTCATACATAACCAAGCCATCAGAATCAAATACCTCCAAATCAATCGAACGACGGCGACAGTCAAGCCCGCACGTACAACCACGAACCGCTTGTATAGCCTTACCACACCGAAGGAACTGTGTATTTACACAACCTTGATGATTCAAACCATTACTAACTAACTCTACTTATCTCAATTTACTCTTGACTTGCATTTGAAATAATAGTTCTATTCAAACACATAACACACCCTAAACTGCACTCATCCCGAGTGACCCAAATCACAAGACCACTCAATAACCATCAACCATCTCATACCATCCTCATGCACTCAAAAGTATCTCCCGCTGATACACCCATTTTGGAAGACCTATGAATCCGAAGATGTTTCTCCCATTTCTCTAACACTGCACCGTAGACCCGATGATAACATAGAAATTCACCAAGTATTCTTCACACTCTACTGCAAAACCCAGTCCTTAGCCACATAACGAACCCAAAACCCTTAAACATCGCACTTTAATTCTTGAACCCACTAGAACCATCATTGAGAGTCACCCACTCTGACCTGGTCCCGAATATATAACCTAACTCTAGTGCTCTACTAGCACATGAACACTTCCAAAGAAACAACCGGATGAATTCTTTTCCTTGCACATCACATCCACAAGAAGCATAAATTATGAGTCATCCCCAACATCTACATATGAATCGATAAGGTGAAATGTAGAACATATACGTCAAATTCCTTGCCCAAAATACCCTTGATGTTTTTCTCCTCTTGGTTATAAGTAATCCACCAATGCACCGATAACTAGAAACTGCACAGGCCCACAACCACGTGGCCTAATCGTAGACAATGGGCTCCCCCACTTAGCTTTACGCTACAATCACATAGATCCAGACCCCACAACGACTTTTTATTCCCATTTACCATGATCCCACACCGTTACTCGGGCAACTTCTCGCAAGCTTTTCTTGCACCAATCGTAATACATCTCGAATTATTAGCCACCATCGCACATTCAACCTCCTAGGGGTCATACCGTCTTCTTCAAGCGATCCAAGCTCACATCGCAATACATGCATCCCATGTTGGGCAGAAAGTAGAACTCTTCATAGGAACCTCATCAAAACCACGCAACCACTAACCTGCTCACAGGAGATAGCCCACATGTGTAACCTTATATTGACCTCCTCCAACGTCATTTCTATGGTTACATCCATCATGAAATCAATTGATCTCCCTAGGTTCCCACTGATCCACCGGCCGTAAGAATCCTTTCATTCATTAACATCATCCGAAGGTCCAACAATATGTTTGAAACTCGAAGCCGTACTGCATCCAAAGCAATGATCGAATACTCATATTTTCCTACATTCCAATCAAGCCCTTCTCGTCACATTCAAAATTTCTAAGCACAGAAACCACCTCAAAGATAATCCTCCTCGAACCATCAACACTGGAAACGCCATATCTATCCTGAAGTCACAACACAAAACCATCTATGATATCTTCCTTTTAGGTTCTATCTCACCATCGTGCCCAGAGGAAAACAAATGAAGACCAACATGCTGATGGGCCTCAATGCGTTCAATCAAGGACGGCGACACCACAATGTTAACAAGAATTCCACCAAATTCGGAATATATCAAATCTCGACCGTAGGCAACACCAACACTGGGGTGAATTGACAGAACACCCCTCCACAAGGCGACGATAAAAGCCCATTCGAATACGCACAGAGAAACATCCTGTACCACATCTGCAGTACCATTATAACTCCTCGATGCCCAATTGATAACAAGCGCTCAACGTCGTATAAGAATGAGTAGGAAGGAAATGAAGGCATAAACTTCAATGGAATCAAATCACACGACGAGGAATCAAGAAGGGAAGTACGCCTAACAGCTTTGTAGCCTCTCGAAGATAAGTATAGACGTCTCTGTACCGATCCGTAAGACTCTACTAGACTTGCTCATGACTCGTGAGCCCTAAATGAACCTAGTGCTCTGATATCAAGCTGTCACGGCCCAAAATCTACTATAGGTCGTGATGGCGCCCAACGTCGCCATTAGGGAAACCAACGGTGAACCATCTAAATAGCTATTCATTTTATTACTTTAAAATCCTAAGTTTTATTAAGCAAAGAAATTTACGCATTGGAAATCATAGGTACATACATAGTTAGTAAGATTTAAGAATAAAAGATGACATTATTGTGCAAATCCATAAACATCAACTAGAATATCCCCAAACCCGGTGTCACAAGTGCATAAGCATCTACTAGGAAGTACAATAACAATACAACATATGTTTGGAATACAAGATAGACAGGATAAAATAAATAATTATGATGGAGACTTTGTGTGCTGTGAATCGTAGCATGGAATGCAGCTCACCATAAAGTCCCTTCGGCAGCTGCGCCTACGCGCCCAAATGACCGCCAAGTGAACCTGTCAGATCCTGCACATTTAGTGCAGAAGTGCAGTATGAGTGCGTAAATCAATGCGTACCCAGTAAGTATCTAGCCTAACCCCGAAGTGGTAGTGGCGAGGGGTCGACATTGACACTTACTAGTGGTCAAGTAAATCAAATATAATATAGTAGACAAGTATGAAACATGGTAAGTAAACAATAAGTACAGATATAGGCAAATAATATAGTCTACAGTCGAACAATGAACACAAAGTCCTCAGTTATCGGATACCTCCTCAAATGGAATACGTAATGGTCAATATCAAATCAACGATCACATCTCAAGTCAAGAAACTCATGAGTGCGTGGACTCCTTATTAAGTATATTGCACGATTCTACCGAGGCAAGCGGCCCGATCCCATAAGAGTGTTTCATAGAACTGCCGAGGCGAATAGCTCGATCCCATAAGAATATGATACATGATACTGACGAGGCAAACGACCCGATACCATAAGAGTGTGTTACAATATCCTGCCGAGAAAAACGCCCTGATCCCATAAGAGTGTGATACATAATCATGCCGAGGGAACGGCCCGATCCCATAAGAGTGTTATACATAATCCAGCCGAGGCGAACGGCCCGATTCAACTAGAATAAGAAAATTTAACGGTCCTTGACCCCATTCACGAATAAACGTGTGAGTTATGAAATTTAAGAAAACTTTTCGATGAATAAGCACAACATGAAAGAAATTCATAAGGGAGGCACAACTTCTACGGCTAATCAAGTAGCTCGTCAAAATGGCTAAAACAGCGAGTCCATTACTCTACGTGAGTCCAGTATCTGTCATAATGCGAATTAGAGAAATTAAAAAGGCAAGAATAACTCAAATAGTACAATTAAAGCATGACGTGAATCTAAGTCTACCCGGACATAATCAGGAATTCTAGCATATGCATGGACACTCGTCACCTCATGCGTGCGTAGCTCCCACAACGTGTAGCACATAATAAATACAACACCTACGGGGTAAATTCCCCCTCACAAGGTTAGACAAGAGACTTACCTCGCTCTGAAGTTCCATATCCGGCTCCGCGCCTCTCTAGCACCCCAAACTAATGCCCATCGATCCGAAACTAGTCAAACAATCATGAAAACTAATAAAAATATACTCCAACACTCATAATTAATCAATTTATAACAATTCTCAACTCAGCTAGAAAAGTCAACAAAGTCAACCCTAGGGCCCATGTGACTGGATTCCGAAAATCTTCGAAGATAACTTTACCCATAACACCACGAACTCGAATATATAATTTATTCCTAATCTCATGTCCAATTTCGTGGTCAAAATCCAAAAATACCAAATTCTAGGTTTCTTCCGAAATCCCACAATTTCTACAAATATTTATGTTAATATTCGTATACAACTCATGTTTATAGCTCACAACAAGTGGGAATAACTTACCTCATAATAGATGATGAAATCTCCCCTCCAAGAGCTCCAAATATCGCCCAACCAAGTGAAAATGAGAGAAATGAACCAAATCTCGTATAAAAATCAAGTCTGCCAGGGTCCTTCCTCTTCGCAATCGCGGAAGTACCCTCGCGATCGCGAAGGCTAAGCCAGCCTTGCCCTAGATTTCTTCTACGCGAACGCGACCAATGAACCGCGATCGCGAACCTTTGCCTGAACAACCTACGCGAACGCGAAGGCCAAGCCTTCCTTCCTCAGACCAACATCTTACGCGATCGTGAACCTATCCCTGCGATCGCGAAGAACAGCCTTCCAAACCCAAGCCACCTCGCTAACACTTCGCGTTCACGGCTCCTTCCACGCGAACGCGATGAACTAACTAACCATGCACCACGATCGCGAGCCCCCATACGCGATCGCGAAGAACAATTTCACGCATCTCCCAATCAACACTACGCGATCGCGAGCCCTTCATCGCAAGCGCGATGAACAAATCTGACACCAGAAACCAGCAGCTTCAAGACAAGATGAAATGGTCTGAAAGCACCCCGAATCACACCCGAGGCCCTTGAGATCCCGTCCAATCACGCCAACTAGTTCCAATACCTTAATCAAACTTATCCAAAGGCTCGAAACACCACGAATAACATCAAAACCACGGATCAACGATAAAAAATCTTCTTTCAACTTTCAAACATTCAATCTTCGACGAACGCGTCCGAATCACACTTAACATTCCGGAATGACGTCAAATTTTGCATACAAGTCACAAATCACGATACGAACCTATTCCAAGGCTCGAAATCCTAAACGGACATCGATAACACCAAAGTCCTCTTCAAACCAAACTTAGAAAATTCTAAAAACTTTCAAAATGCCAACTTTTCATAGTAAGCGCTGAAATGCTCCCGGACCATCCGATACTCAACTCGAAGATACGCCTAAGTCTGAAATCATCATACGAACCTATTGGAACCTTCAAATCTCGATTCCGAGGTCGTTTACTCAAAAGTCAAGCCTTGATCAACTCTTCCAACTTAAAGCTTCCGAATTGAGAATTTTCCTTCCGAATCAACTCCGAACTTCCCGAAATTCAATTCCAACCTCATATACAAGTCATAAAACATGAAGTGAAATTACTCAAACCGCCAAACGGTGCGCTAGAGCTCAAAACGACCGGTCGGGTCGTTGTAGTTCCGGACTCCTATATGTATATATTACGAATAAGATCTGGCTTGAAAAATATCAAGAGATCAACTCAAAAGAGTTTAGAGAAGTTAAAAGAGTTTAAATGGAGGCTGAATTTAGCAGGTGGTTATCAAGAAGTTAAAAGTGGTTCTCTTCTTTAAAAGAAGAACACTCTTTTCCTGGGTAACTACTATTGAAAAACAAGGGATTTGTTCTTCTCTTACTCTCTTTCCAAAAACACACAACTGTAGACATTTACTTCGTCTTGTTTCCTAGTGAAACAGTGGGACTTGCGGTAATTTCTTTGCTTTAAATTCTCCACTGCAGAAGGTACACAAAGTTCTCGAGCTATTTTGTGTCCATGAGTGTGATTTAAGATTACCCCATGAAATTATAGAAACAAAAATCCTACAGTTTGGATCTGATTTTAGGAAGAGAGAAAGGCATGACTGATTAGATATTGGAGAGGATATGTGGGTATCCTCTATAAAGAAAAATATAAGATGGGTGAGAGTGAAAATAGCCTCAAAAGATATTTTCATATGTTAATCTCTGATTCTCAATAGTCTTTTGGTGCTAGACTTCAATGGTCCCAAATAAGAAAAGCATCACAATGGAAGAACAGGAATTGGATGAAAGGGTTCCTTGCCATTGCATCTGTGTAAAGTTATGCAAATAATGCAAAAGCAGGCATGACAACAGCAAAAGATAGCTCAATCCCTAGCTCCAACTTGACAAAACCACTTGTATTCAAATTTTCCTGAGCTAGACTAATCTTAATCCTTTCCTGTAACAAAACTTTGATAATAGTAGAAATGAAAAAGCAGGCAAGGATAAATGGAACACAGTAACGAAGTCCTTAACCCAGAAAAACTATGGAGTAAAATGGAGAAATTATTAGCTCCCTTTGGCTACTTTTTTTCAAAAAAAATTTAAAAACATTGTTTATGAAATATGATTAATTTTTGAAAAAAATTCTCAAATTCCCAAAAACTAGCTTAAAACAATTTTTTGTGAAATTGTTTCTTCCACTCACAAAACTTCAACTTTTTTTCAAATAAAATGCATGTCCAAACACAGCTTCAACTTCCAAAAATTATTTTTCAACACAACTTAAAGAACTCTTTTTTTTTTTAAGTTTCAACCAAATCTATGTCCAAACGCTAAACTTCGGTGGACTGATTGGGGGCAGCTTGGAGTCATGTGACTCGCACATGCTATAGGGTCTGTTAGTTTTCTAACACAGTTTGACGGAAGGATGAAAGTTGCTAAAATTTTGGATACTTTAAGGATGTTTTTGTCAATATGATATTTTAAGGATGTGCTTAAGTTTTGGGTTTAGTTGAGGCATGTTTTTGGCCAAAAGTTCTTTGGAATTTTCATAGACTCTTGGTACTTTTGCAATACTAGTTTAGGGCTTTCCATTGATAACTCATTAAATTACTTGAGTTCAGATGAACTGGGTACCAAAAGGCTACATCGGTGGTAAAACTTGAAAACTTCTTATTGTTAGATGTTGGATAATTTTCAGCTGCATTACCATGGCATTACGAATTTTATAGGCACACGAGGGGTAAAAATTAGCTAAAGAGATGTGCTACAATTAATTTCTCAAGTTGGAACTCAATCAATATGGCATTTTGGAACAGGTTGCAATAACTTTTCTCAAAGTTGTGTACCCTATCAATTAGGCATTTACAACATGCTAAGCATCTTTGTTTGCAAAAGGAAAAAGGGCATAGATCCAGTAGAGAGGTGTAGACAGTAATGCAGATGGAATAATAACAATACTCATTACTCATTAAGCACATATAGTTTTGGCAGAAAGAGGCCCCTGCAATAGATTCTTGGCTGCAGCAATAAAGATATATGGAGCACCCAATAAAAGTGAAAACAAACGTTGAGAAACATTTGCTGTGTCAACCAAATAAAGATTGGGCACACTAGCCACCCTCCGAAAATCTTTGCCAGACATCTTCCTTTAAAATGTTCTACATCTTCAAGATGCCTACAAGTTTCAGATTACATAGTTTAATATTCACTAGACAAGTGCCAGGGATGTTTGGTCAAAATCCCAAAGGCTTAATTATCTGCTCATCTCCCATGTTCAAGGATTCATTCTTTAATTTAGTCCTTACACGTTATGATACACAGGGACATCCTCTGCAGGTAAAACGGAATTTTCTTTCTAGCTCGTTTTGATTCTTAAAAATGCTAGAAACCTAGAAGACATCAAAAGCAGAATTATAATTCCAGAAATGCTTCCAAAGCCACATTGGTAACAGAATAAAGAGATAAGCCAATGTACCAACTTTTTGAGTTTTCACAATTACGAGAATAATGTATTGGCCTTTACTAGTAAGAAATATGACAAAAGCTGTTATGTACCTGGAGAATGTGTATCACTATAAATACCAGGAACCCCATATATGCATAACTATACTACTACTTAAGCTTATGCATCCAACTGATGTAATAAGAAACTTTTAGGCAGCTATCGACCGAAAAGAACATAAGACTGGTAAAACAGTAAGGTAGCAATAATTCAAAAACTAACTTGTAGCCAAGAGTATCCACCGAGCAGCCATTTATTTTTAGATGCAAGCAAGGACATTATCTACGGTGCTCACACATTTGGCATGCAGAAGCATGCTTCTTATTGACAAATGTACATATTTCGCATTCCCAACTGCCAGAAGCATCTTCACTGCACATTAGGCATGCCGTGGCAGAGCTAGCATTCAGAAATGTGCACGAATCGCATGCCCAACCTTCCAAATCATCAATCAAGTTTTGTGTTAATGATGCCCCTGCGGTAGAAGTTGTCTCTCCTAAATCGTCGTCATCCAAATTTATGATTAAGGGTGTCCCAGCATTTGATGTCCTGCGTTTTTTCCCGCCACCTATCCTACTGCTGCTCCCAGCCATATGTGGAGTTTTAGACACAGAGAGGTTGTTGGTTCCAGCGACATGTGAATTTGCCAAGTTTGCACCGCGTCCCCCAATGTTCATCACGTTGCTTCCACCAGCCACATGTGGAGTTTTAGACGCAGTGAGGTTGTTGCTTCCAGCCACATGTGCATTTGTCAAGTTTGTACCAATTCCCCCAGTGTTCATCACCTTGCTGCCCCAAGCCGCATTTGGAGTTTTAGACACAGTGAGGTTGTTGCTTCCAGCTACATGTGCATTTGCCAAGTTTGTGCCGCCTCCCCCAAAGTTCATCACCTTGCTGCCCCAAGCCACATTTCTAGTGCTAGTGACAGTGAGGTTGTTGGTTCCAGCCACATGTGCATTTGCCAAGTTTGGCACAGTGCCTCTCCCAATGTTCATTACCTTACTGCCACCAGCTAGCTGTAAATTACTCGAGCCAGTAGTGCTGGTCACCCCAGCTTGTTGTAAAACTTGTGAGCCCATAACGTAGCTCCTCGCTGCTGCAAGTGCATTTTTGGATCCCATCAAGTTGCTGCCCCCGGCTTCAAGTGGTCTTTTTGATACAGTGAGGTTGTTGCTTCTAGCCACATGTGCATTTGTCAAGTTTGTCACACTGCCTCCCCCGATGTTCATTACCTTGCCGCCTCCAGCTAGCTGTAAATTACTTGAGCCAGTAGTGCTGGTCACCCCAGCTTGTTGTAAAAACTTTGTGCCCATAGCATAGCTCCTACCTGCTACAGGTGCATCTTTCGATCCCATAAAGTTGCTGTCCCCGGCTTCAAGTGGATTTTTTGGTACAGTGAGGTTGTTTCTCCCAGCCATATGTGCATTTGCCAAGTTCGTCACACTGCCTCCCCCAATGTTCATCACCTTGCTGCCCCCAGCTAGCTGCAAATTACTCGAGCCGGTAGTGCTGCTCAACCCAGCCAGTTGTAAAAATTGTGGGCTCATAGGGTAGCTCCTCGCCGCTACAAGAGCATCTTTTGATCCCATAAAGTTGCTGCCCCCAGCTACAAGTGGATTGTTTGATTTTCTCAAAGTGTTGTCTCCATTTATAACAAGATTCTTGGAGCCATTTATATTTCCTCCTGGAAAAACTAAGGCGTGTTTTGAGCTTGCAGTGTTATTAATGCCAGGTAGTCCTGCATTTCTAGTTCTCACGAGCCTCATGAATTCAGCTCTTGCCTTCAAGGGCATCCTGTCCCTACCATTTTTCAAGCTTGCCCTTTTGCTGCTTTCAGCTGCATTTTTGGAGCTTGTTGGCATGTCGCCCTGAGCCCCTTGCGAATGCACATCTTCAAGACCATTCTCAAGTGCTCTAACTAAATTGTCAAAGTAGTTCTTAGTCACACTAGTCAGACCAGTAAGCTTTATACGGAAATCGTCAAATGTTTTGGAATTACTTTCTTCAACATTCAGATAATTCTCCAGTTCACTCTCTGCACAATGGTGAAGCCTCTCCAAACCAACCTCTGCCTGACCTTGCGAGAACTCGAAAAACTGCCTTTTCGTGTGCTCCTCATCAGGCAAGAAAAATCCATAAGCATAAGTCCACTTCAACACTCTCCTGCATTCAACGATCTGATTCCAAGCTTCTATAATGAACTTCAATTGTGTCTCTGTTATGCCCTGCAATTCACTCAGCTCCTTAACATTAACTTCTCCCATTCTCCTCAAATCCTTTACAGCTTTTTGCCTCGACTTCTCATTAGTAGCCCATCTCTCGTAATAATGTGTGTACTTCTCAATAGATTGCTTGGCCATTTCTTTCTTTTTCTCATCTTCATTCCCCGGCTTGTACTTGTTACACGGATTATAGCCATGAGTTGACCAAGAATTAAGGCACAGCCAACAAAACCGATACTTGCAAGGGTCTCTACATGTCATTCGCATACACCCTTCGTTCTTCTCAATCGGTCTCTTGCATTGAGGACAGGGCTTTGTGTAAGCCAAAATCCAATTTGTATTCTCCGACTCTGCTAAGTTCTTCTCCTTCCACTTCCCCACAGTTTCACAATCAACGGGTCGATGGGCTTCCTCCGTACAATTCCAACAAAAACTATGCGAACAGTCACATATAACATCGCAATTATCGCTCCCTATATCAAATTGAACCGCAAAATTACATCCCGGAGCAGGACACCACCTGATCTTCCTGTTTTCCTCAACGTAAGAACTAAAAAGAAATCCATAGTACTTCTTTCTATCATCATCACACGTCAATGAATCGATGATATCCTGCGTGACAGCAACTTTACAAGATGGTTCAGGACATCGCAAATTTAAACATCCAGAACCATCAGATATGGAATTACTAATATACCCTCGCCAACATTCAACACAAAAAGGATGACCACACGCAGACGCCAAAATTCCATCAGATGAATAATCCTCAAAGCAAATTCCACAAGTTAATAACTTATTCTCCGGAAATTGAACAATTTTTTCCGCTATTTTTAAACCAACAGCTGCTCGAACTTTCGATTCATCGGCGAACCATTCCTCGTGAACTTTATTCACACTCCAGCTATACCGACGGAGTAAAATAGATGCTTCAGTTTTGGAAACTGAGAGAACTGATGAAACTTTAGAGATATCATCGTCCATGAGATGACGAATATCATCGTCGGATAAAACGACGTAGTTTTTGTCAGTACAAAGATGATCGGAATCATTACCGATGAAGTCATCGCCGCCGCCTGCGGAGTCCACGTCGCTCTCGTTACCGGTGTTGACGTCGTCGCCGTAGAAATCATCGCCGGCGGCGGAGTCTACGTCGCTTCCTCCGTACATGTCATCGTCGGACTCCATGATCAGCTGAGATGAATTTTGTAAAGGTTAAAAATTAAAAGGAGAATAAATAGAAGTGGATAAATTGGGAGGTGAGTGAAAGTAGAAGTAATAGTAATACTGTTGCTGTTCGGAACAGAATTTAAGCCCTAAAATACTGTTTTTAAGATGGTTGAAATCCGCACCAGTGATTGCCTGAGGAAAAGGTTTTACATATTTCCTGAACCTTTGGGCCCACAATGTCCACGTGGCAGGAGAAATCCTTCCTTTAGCTTTTCGCTTTCATGAATAGATTATTGTGTGGCAACTTAACTACTGTATTTCTGTCACAAATTTTCGTTAAATTTTCATTTTTCTCTTACCTTCTGCATAATTAGAAGATTGGAAGACATAAATGAAGTAAGAATTTTAGAAAAATCAAATCATAGACATACGACTATATGGTGAGGGCATAAATATTTTGTGAGCAAACAACTTGCTTAGATTTGGTTTAGTTTTTCAAAAATATTTTTGAGGAAAATACGAGTTGGATTACCTTTTAAGAATATTTGTATTAATTTTTGTGAAGACTTAGAGCTTGTTTGGGCATCAGCTTATTTTGAGAACTGTTTTTTCTCAAAAATATTTTTTCTGAAGTGCTTTGGTGAACAGTAATTTATATTCGGTTAATTAATTTGAACTTTTAAGTAGTAATTAGTATTTTTGGCCAAGCTTTTAAGAACTGTTTTTAAGTGTATTTTTCTCAAAAATGCTTTTCAAAAAAGTGCTTTTGGAAAGAAACTATTTTTTCTCCTTCTCTAAAACTGTTTTTGCTTCTCCTCAAAAGCATTTTTTTCCTTCCAAAAGCTTGGCCAAACACTTTAGCTTTGAAAAAAAAAAAAAGTGCTTCTAGGATCGATGAGTCTTGGACAAACAGGCTATTATACTTGGATTGTTTTGATTCTGAGAACATTTTGTAACTTTCTTTTTTTTGGTCAAAAACATTTTGTTACTTTCATAATTTAAAAAAACAAAGTATTTAGAAAAAATATGATTATATTTTCTCCCCAAAATCTTTTCTAAATACAAAATGAGATGTCATGTCAAATACAAAAAGACATTTTGCAATTTGCCTCGAACTCAATTAAAATTAAAATTTCAAATTTCATCGTTAAAAATTAAAATATAAAAGATTTGATCAAATTTCATCGTTAAAAATTAAAATTAATTTTTAAGTTTCATTGATATATAAATGAAACAATTACACATAGAATCAGTTGGTTGGACGACATAACAAAAAAGTTCATAGAGGAATTTTCAGAAACCACTATAGTTTAGAGGCTATTTACTTGGCAGAACTATACTTTTCATATTTACTAGCCATAGCAAACTTAAGCTTCTTGGAGCCTGTATTTTCTATATTTATGCGCTTAGGATAGACTGTATCAATAAATACAGTTTTGGTGTATTCTGATATATTCAATTACCTATATTTAATTCGGTTGTATCCAAACCAAACTGATTCTCCGAAATAGACACGCTCCTCATCACCCTCCTCTCCACCACCCTCTCCCACACTTTCATAGTGTGACTCAGTAGCTTAATACCCCTGTAATTGTTACAACTTTGGATATCACCCTTGTTCTTGCACAACGGGGTCATCAAACTCCACCTCCATTCTCTGAGCATCTTCTTAGTCCAAAAATGATACTAAACAGTCCAGTAAGCCACTCTAAGTCTACTCGTCCCACAACCTTCCATAATTCTACTTGTATCCCCTCTGGCCCAGTCGTCCTGCCTCTACTCATCTTCCGCAATACCTCTGCAACCTTACTATGCCTACAAAACCTAAAATCATGTTGGTTCTCTGAGTTCTCCAACTCGCCAAGCAGAATGTTCATGTCCCCAACCTCGTTCAAGAGTTTGTGGAAGTATGACTGCCACTTGCACTTAATGCACGCCTTTTTCACCAATACTATGTCATCCTCGTCTTTGATGCACCTCACTTGGTCCAGGTCATGAGCCTTCCTTTCTCGAACCTTGTTAATCTGAACAGTCTCTTGTCACCGCCTCTGCCCCAAGTTCCGCATACAAGCGTTCAAATGTTATGGTCTTAGCCGCCATGACCACCAGCTTCGCCTTTTTCTTAGCCTTCTTGTAATGCTTCCTAAGCGTCCTCATCTCCTCCTCGTCGGCGTTCTCCACTAGCTTCATATACGTTGCTTTTTTTGCTTCTACTTTACCTTAGACCTCTCCATTCCACCATCAGTCACCGTTGAGGCCCCTGGAGAAACCCTTTATGACCTTTAACACCGCTCTAGTAGCTTCCCTAATGCAGTTCACTATCGAGGTCCACATACTACTCGCATACCCACAACCCCTTTCATGCCCCCATATCTAACAACTTCTCCCCTAATTCCTGAGCTTTGTCCTCAGTCAAAGGTCCCTACTTGATCTTAGATTGACCAAACACCGCTCTCTTCCTCTTCTCCCTCGTAATCTCCAAGTCCATAACCAAGATCCTATGTTGGGTCGAAAGACACTCACTCGGAATAACCTTGCAATCAGTGCATAAGCCTCTATCTCTCTTCATGCAGAGTAAGTAATTAATCTGCGTCTTGTCCATCACGCTCCGGAACGTGACCAAATGGCCCTCAATCTTCTGAATACACGAGTTAGCTAGCACCAAATCAAAGGCTCTAGCAAAGTCCAGCAACTAAGTACCACCTTCATTCCCAACCCCAAAATCGAACTCGCCATGCACATCATCATAACCCCTAGTCGTCTCCCCAATATGACTATTAAAATCTCTTCTTATGAAAATCTTATCGGAGTGCGGAATACCACGTACCACCTCATCTAAATACTCCCAGAATTGCCTCTTGACCTCCTCTCTCAAGCCCGCTTGCGGTGCATATGCACTAACCACACTTAAAGTGAGTCCACCAACTTCTAGCTTAACAGCCATCAATATATCGTTCACCCTCTTAACATCAACCACCAGCTCCCTGAGATCCCTATCTACTAAGATACCTACCATGTTCTTTCCCCTAGTACCCCCCAGCACCCCCTGAGTACCACAGTTTATACTTGTTAACCTCACGTGCCCTAGTACCCACCCATCTAGTCTCCTAGACACACGATATATTGATCCTCATCTTCTGGAGAATTTTCCCTAGTTCTATTGATTTTCCTGTCAATGTCCCTATATTCCAGGACCCAACATGCAGGCTAGCGGAGCCCTTACCCCCCTTACTACCCTTTCCCCACCCGAGGATATGACCTCACTCTACCATCACTAATACTTGCCACTCTAATCTAACGGACACTACACTAGAACCACTACAACCCGCGGCAAAATAAACTACGCACGAAATAAAGTCTACTATATAAGACCCTAGTTACAAAAGAAAAAAAGGAATCAAAGTAAGTCCAAATGTAAACAAACACAACTAAAGAATGGCAAGCCAAATTGGAAACAAAATTCGAAGGCAAAATAATGGACTAGCAAGCAAAACTAGCAAAACAAATATGAATTACTAAAGGCAAGAACAATATAACCAGGATAAGCACCGAGGATGCCAAGAAGCTTCCGAGTGGGGTGAAGACATGTGCTGTCGGAGCCAATAAAATCGTCGGAAGTACACACCGAAGAGACTGTCGGGATGTTGCTTAACCCACACCCACATAAGAAATAAAAGAGAAAAAGAAGAAGAAAATGAAGAGAGAGAGAGAGAGAGAGACGGAGAAAGAAAGAGAACCTAAAAGAAAGAAAAGTAAAGAATGGGGCACTGAAGGGCGGCAAGCAGAGAGGCGTGAGAGAAGAAAGGACAGAAGAAATCGCTACCAGAAAAATGGTATCCTGACGATCGCTACCAGAAAAATAAAGAAAGGGATCGGGGGTAGATGACGCCTGGCTGGAGGCCCGCTAGCACCGACTGCTACCAAAAAAATGGGGGATAGAGGAGACGGGTAGATATAGAAAGAAAGGGGACGAAGAGGAAAGAAGAAGGAGAGAAAGAGAATGAGCAAGAGGACTTACATGTGTACGTCGACGACTCGACGGTGACGGGGACGACGAGGAAGGTGAGGCACTGGTGGGGTTAGATTTAGGGCTTTTGACCGTTAGAGTTAATGAGAGCGAGAGAAAGAGAGAGAGATAGAAAGAGAGTTCAGTAATGACAACTAATTTTTATCTCTGGAACCACTGAATTCATAATAAAAAAAATAAAATTTCCTATTTAGCTATAGCATGTAAAATTTTCTTACTCAGTTTAGCCCAATGTGTGCATAATTTGAATAGAAAACTTCATTAGTTAAGAGGGAGAACGGCAACTTTGTTGCTTTCTTCGTAGTGTAAAAGCAAGAGAGAGCAGCAATACAAATTTGAACCAAATCCTATAGTATTCCTACTTTAACCTTCCTAAATATTCTCAAACTTATTTAATTGCAGTCACTTAAAGAGCTGCTCTTTCATACATCTTTCATGTGTACAACTTTATTTTTTGGTTGTTCTATCTATTTTGTTATGTATCTCTTTCGAACCATCATGACAGGTTTAAACCATTGTTAGGTGAATTAAAATTAAAAATTAAAAACTCTATTATTGGAGGTTTTAAAAGCTAATTCATAAAAGGATTTTGTGATTTGTTAAATTTTTAACAAAATTGAAGATTAGGATCCGTTGGAATGTCATTTTGAAGTTGTGATTAAAATTTGAAGTTATCCAATGAAGATTTGAGCTATTTGGTGATGTTTTTCGTGAGTTGAAGTTCATAGGAGACGGAATCAGTTTTATTATATTTTGGGGCAAAATAATAATTGGCTATGCGACCCCAAACTTAAAAATATGGTTACATAGTGGACTGTAATTTTATGCAAATAATAGAGAAATGTTGTTTCCTTTTCCTTTTGAACTTTACTAGGATAATGCTATAAAGTCAAGGGAGAATGACTTGGCTTGTCGTAGGACTGATGTTTCTTATGCTTTTGATTTGCCTTGTCTCCTACGCTATAATTTTAGTATATTATAGTACCTTATTTTCTTAACTTATTGGATTAGAAAAATATACTCCTTCGCCGTTTAAATGTGATAGAGAACCTCCCGTGACATTAAAGTCAAAAGCTAAATGAGATCGCCATTTACGAAATCTTCAAAAGGTAAAAAAGGATCATCCAGAAGACAAAAGATAACCTTAATTAGAATGAATTATAAGATGTAAATTTCTACCGATGTTTTATAAAAGTTAATCATGACCATGGATAGAAAGGTACGGAGGTTGAGTACAAAGGTAAAACGTTAGGTAGCATAGTGTTGTTCTTATTTGTAACAGCAGCTTTAGTACATGACTTATTTTCGTATTTCTTGACTTCTGTTATTATTTGTTCTTGCTTTCGTTTCGGTTTTCTGATTCCAGTATTTAGTATTAGTTTTGTATTTTTGCTTCGGTTTTCTGATTGGTGTACTTGTTGTTGCCCTTCCTTTTATCGTTCCTGAGTCGAGGGTCTACCGGAAATAACATATTTGCTTTTTTAAAGGTAGGAATAAGGTCTGCGTACATACTATCCTCTCTAAATCCCACTTATGAGATTACACTAAGTTTGTTGTTGTCTTTTGTTGTTGAAATCTTTAACCTCTCGTTTTTCTTCTTAAATTAGTTTTTTCTTTGATTTTCAAATTCTCATTTTGCTTCAAAGGATTTGTTTATGTAAAGCCAAAAATTTCAAATATATGTTGGTCAATTTTGTTAATTGTGTCCCTAGTATTGATATTTTACTATAACCGGTCAATTTTATGTAAAGTATTTTTTATATTTTTCCAACATATCTCGAGGACTAATTATCTTCGATTTATCATTGGTATTAATTTAAAATAAGAATGTGACATCTTTAATTGTTACTACTGTTTACTCCAAAAATGAGTAACAATTAAATTTGTACACGATTTAAAGGATATGTGCTTTAATTCAATACGAATTATTAAGAATAACATATAGATGAATTAAAGACAAAATAAACGATCAAACAAATTGCAAGATGATGACCAAGCCCGTTCTTAGATTAAAAAGTGAAATTCTTCCTCGATCGGACCCTCGGTACATGCTCGATCGTGAGTAAAGATGTCACGACCCAAATTCCATTAAAGGTCGTGATGGCGCCGGATACCGCTGTCAGGCAAGCCAAAAATAAATACTTAATTTGGTTCTCATTTTAATATTTTTGAAATCATATTTCCTTCAATTAAATAGTAAAAGATGGAATTTACAAAGTAAATAATAGTATTTTTAATAATTTCAATACAGGACAACCCATAATCACCCCAAAACTCGGTGTCATAAGTGCACGAGCATCAACTAGGAATGTAAATGTCACGACCCAATTTTTCTTCTGTTGGGTATCGTGATAGCACCTAGTCTTAGGGACTAGGTAAGCCTAACAATAATTAAAACAAACAACATTATTTAAATAGAATCTCTTAAAATTCCCAAAATCCGGTAGTACAAGTCATAAGCTCTATAGAGTATTTGCTAGAAAACTTCTAAATATAACTGTCCAGAAATAAGAATAAACAGTGCAAAACGAAAAGTTGAAGGTGACTCTGAAACCTGCGAACGCAGCAGCAGGTTTACCTTGAGTCTCCACAGTAACAGTCCACACAGCTAGCTAACGAACAAGTACCTGGATCTGCACAAAAATGTACAGAAGAGTAGCATGAGCACACCACAGCGGTGCCCAGTAAGTATCAAGACTAACCTCGGTGAAGTAGTGGCGAGGAACAGTCAAGGCACCCACTGGTCTAATAAACTGAACAAATATAAGTACATGAATAACAGAAGTATGATGTCACATAAAGACTATGCAATATGGCTCACAGTACAGTGATGGCAATAAGGAAGAAAATAATAAGTATCAGCGGAATATCATGAAAATGACACAGAAAGGTGAATGGAACACAACCTAAATCCGAAATCACAAATACAGCAAGGACAAGTAATAACTCAGCAACTATAACCGCTTTTATATCAGGTTTTAGTCAACAACTCCACGAGGTACTGAACCTCGGACAAATCTCAATACCTAAACTCTAACACTTGGCATCATGTGCCCTCATAACATCTCATAACCGCACTGACGACTCACGTGCCAATAGAGTCATTCTCACATAGAAGGCCAGTAAACAAGGGTGAGAATCTATGCTCAACAATATCAAGAATACCTCTTATCCGACAAGAGTGCTTAACTACGTATATGCTTGTGCAAGTGTCCTAGCATAGTCCATACCGGCAAATAAGCATAAGGAAGAAGAAGAACGGACAACACATAGAATATTTTCTCACAGCTTTCACAAGATAAAGCTCACACAGGTACGTATACCACTACATAAATATCAACAACAAGAATGCCCCCAGGCCATAAATCATCACAAATCAATCCCTGACACAGCCCACCTTGTCTCGCCATGTATGCAATAGTAACAGTCAGTGAGCCTCGAACTTGGCTCGCCACACGTGTATAATAATATTCCCACCTTGTCTCGCCACATGCGCAACCCACATATATATATATATCCCGCCTTGTCACGCCGCATGTGCATATATCAATAGTAAAAATAGTACGGCAGAAACCTCGTACAACCCCATAACAAAGAGATGTCAACAAAGGGAACTCCCGAGATGCAACTCCATAATAACAACCGCACGGCAGAAACCTCGTGCATCACCACAACAAGTACAACATCAACAATGACAATAATACAAAGTACGACAAGTAAGTCAACTCAAGAACTTTAATTCACAAAGAAATGGTAGAACTAATTCACAAGGAATAACCACAGTAAAGAATGCTAGGCGTAAAGAGAACAGCTCAACAAAGGAAAAACTAATGTGTAGCAACGAACCCACAATATACACTTCAACAACAGGAAAGCTATCACGAATTAAATAATACCAAATAAAACAAGTCGACTAAGATATAGGATATCTAAACTTCTTTTAAGGTTGAGGAAATTACGAAGGATGTTCAACAATTCAATTAAAGATAAGTAGCAGAAAAATAATCATAACCTCAATTAAAACTGAACAATTATAGGATGAAATAATATAAATTCCAAATAAAGGTAAGCAGTTATGAAAATATCGCATGGCTATAAAGAAATAACAGTTTTGATTAAAGCACATATGAATCAAGTAAGAATAATAGTGGATCATGAAGCAATTGATTCTAATTAAGCAGGTAGATGTAAATCTAGTAATTAAGATATATAATCATAACAAGAACAACTGCATATTCAATGAATACAAGGACCTAAGAACCATAAAAGGCCAACTTTTTACAAATAAGTCTGTGCACGCCTCGTCACCACGTGTACATGGACTACAATCAACATAGAAGACTCAAATCCTAAGGGGAAGTCCCCCACACAAGGTTAGGCAAGACACTTACCTCGAACCAAGCTCAAACAATCGGTTACAATGCCTTTCCACTAATATCCGGCTCTGAATGGCCCAAATCTAGCCAAACACAATTGCATAACATGAATACAACAATAATAGACTTATCTAATCAATGAAATCAATATTTTAACAAAAATTCTGAAATTCGCCCTAAAAAGTCGACCCGGGCCCACATTTCGCTTGGGTAAAAATCACAAAATACGAACACCCATTCACTCACGAGTCCAACCATATAGGAATTACTCAAATCCGACCATAAACCCCCCTTCAAAACTCAAAATCTTTATTGAAGAAGTTCTTCCAATTTTTTTCAATTTCAACACCAAAAATACGAAACTAAATGGAGAAAACAACTATAGATTAATGAAATACAACCAAAAACGAGTTAGGAATCATTACCCCAAAGCTCCCTCTGAAAATCCCACGAAAAATCGCCAAATTCCGAGCTCTCAAGTCCAAAAATGAAGAATGAAACCAAACCCTCGGATTTCCCTTTTCTGCCCAAGCGTGACCGCACCTGCGACATAATTAGCCGCATCTGTACGACCGCAGGTGCTCACGTCCAAACCGCACATGCGCTTCCTCTCGCTTTTGCGGAGCCGCTGATGCGCACAAACTCTCTGCACCTGCGGAGACTGTCAAGTCCAGCTTTTCTCGCACCTGCGCCTCAACCTTCGCATTTGCGGGCATCGCAGATGCGGAATTTTCCTCGCACCTGCGACCCCTGGCACTACTCCATTTTTTTCGCTTCTGCGCTTGCCTCTCTGCACGTACGCTTTCGCACCTACGGTCTCTTCACCGTAGGTGCAAAAATACCAGAAGCCTGAAGACTTAGCAGTAACACCAATCAAACTTTTAGTCCGTTAAGCACCCGAAACTCACCTGAGGCCCCGAGACCTCAACCAAACATACCAACCAATCCTAAAACACCATACGAACTTAGTTGAGCCCTCAAATCACATCAACTAACGTTGAAACTACGCATCGCACCATGAATCGAACTTATAAATTTTTAAATCTTTCAACTTCTAAAACTCGTGTCGAAACCTATCAAATCAACCCGGAATGACGTCAAATTTTGCAGGCAAGTCCCAAATAACATAACGGAGTTGTTCCAACTCTCGAAATCGCATTCCGACCCCGATATAAAAAAGTCCTCTTCCGGTTCAAATCTCCAAAAATTTGACTTTTGTCATTTTAAGCCTAAATCAGCTACAGACCTCGGATTTACAGTCCTGACACACTCCTAAGTCCAAAATCACCCAACGGAGCTAATGGAACCGACAGAACTCCATTCCGGAGTTATCTTCACATAGCTCTGACTACGGTCAAAATCCTAAGTCTTAAGCTTCTATTTTAGGGACTAAGTATCCCAAATCACTCCGAAATAACCGGTAACCGAATTCAACCATGCACGCAAGTCAATACACATAATATGAAGTTGTTCAGGGCCTTATGCCGCTGAACGAGACTTAAAATCTTAAAACAACTGGTCGGGTCGTTACAGTAAAATAAAATACAACATCTGTCCAGAATACAAATTTGGACAGGAGAAATATAAATACTTCGAAGGAGACTCTGCTGGCTGCTGATCATAGTATAGAATGCAGCTCACCTAAGTTCCCGCAATAACCGCGCCTCTGCGCCCACAAGGCCACTTGATATATATGTACCTGCATGAAATGTGCAGCAAGTGTAGTATGAGTACATAAATCAACGTGTACCCAGTAAGTATCCCGCCTAACCTCGAAGAAGTAGTGACGATGGGTCGACTCGGACACTTACTACGGCCTATAAATATAATACAGATATAATTAAGCATGGATTGCGTAGAACGGCTGTAAGCTCAATATCATGAAATAAGTAAACAATTCTTTTGTTAATAAGAAATTTCCAAAAAAAATTTCATCGCTCATCATTTTGTATCTCAGGCCCACGAAACCATATCAATTATCATAAATTCCAAAGCAAACAATTTAATCATGCGCAAATCATGTCGAGGTCGTACGGCCCGATCCAATATAAATATTTAAATTGTGCATTGTCGAGGGTCGAACAACACGAACCATAGATGCATCTATCTGCTACCGAGGCGTTCGGCCCGCTCCACAAAAGAGAAAACACATTAAGCAACCAATTCAAGATTTATTAAGGGGCAAATATTCCAAAAAATTATAAATTCTCATTTAACGGTCAAGTAAATGAAGTTTAAACTTTTTAAAATCCTTTTATCAAGTTTTTAAATGTTTTAAACAATTAAATTAACAAGTAGGGCGCAGACATCGCAAGTACAACATGATATGGGTCCTAGACAATCCGGGCATAAGCATAATAGTAGCTACGTACGGACTCTCGTCACCCCGTACGTACGTAGCCCCCACAAATAGAGCACATAAAGATTTGATTTACCTATGGGGTTAATTCCCTCTTACAAGGTTAGAAAGGAGACTTACCTCGCTCCGCATTTCCATAACCGGCTCCAAAGCCTCTCCAACAACTCAAACATATGCTCGTCGCTCCAAAAGTAGTCAATAAATGTGCAAATCCATAAATATATACTATAACTAAGGCTGGTAAGTGAGTCGGTCCAGGCCCGGGACCGCGGGCCAAACGGACGAAACGGCTAAACGGGCCAGGACCGTTTGGTCCGGTTTTAGCAGGCCTGGTCCGGTCTCGTGGGCCGGTCCTATGATTTGGGCCCGTCAGGCCCGGGACCGGCCCGGTCCCTTAGCGGGCCAAACGGTCCCAACGGGCTGTCAAAAATAGTCGTTGGCTATTTATGAAATAGCCATTTAACCCCACCAACTTTGTTTTAATCCCAAACTTTTTATAATTACACTTTTTCCCTATTTTCAACTATAAATACTCTATCATTATTTTATTTTTCTTACAAAATCATCAATCTATCACAATCTCTCTCTAATTTACTTCTATAATTGCTACTATTGCTTACTTTATTATTACAATTTGTGAAACAATTGTGAAGTTGGTGAATTGAAGTCTTCAACGATAATCAATTTCCAACAAGTTGTTCGTCAATTCGGTAAACTCGTTCCAACTCTTAAGTTTTAATATTATAATTTTGTTTGTTTTATTTACTTTGCTTGATTAATTAAGATGGCTTATTCCTTAAAAAATATGTTTAGTAAAAATAAGGGAAAATCAAAGAGTGGTGAATCTAGTGGCCAATATGTTCCTCCTCCACTTCCCCCGGCTCCCCGACCCAAACATGTTACCCGTCCTACACCTCCTATTCTTGATAGCGATAATAGTTTATTACAATTTACCGAGAGTCAATTTTGCCATAATATTGCACCCGGTGAACAATTAAACCATGAATATATGAATGCTCTTTATGGTAATCCAACTATTGATGAAAATGATGATGAAGAAATAGATTTTGATGAAACGCAACCGGATGACGATATACCCACTAGTCCTGCTCCTGAAGTTAACCCAACTAATAATAATCTAGATGATCCCCCGTATGATCCTCCTATTAGTGCCCCTACTTTTTCTAGACAACCTTCTAAACGGGCAAAAACATCTCTTGTTTGGTAATTGTTTACTCAACTAAGAGAGAAAAAATAGGGCTAAGTGTAAAACTTTTGGCAAAGAGTTAGTTTTTCAATATGTTGGAAGTCGGGGGGAGGAAGTCGGGGGGGACGGAAAGTTTGACTAGACACATATTGCTACACCCTCAAGATAAAGCTAGATATTTTCGTATGAAAGCTTTGGCTGAGGGGACAAGTGCACCTAGTCAGGCTGACCTTAGTACCGGGTCAAATCAATTTCAACCGGGAATTAACACTGTTACCGGTGGTATTTTATATTATGATCCAAAAAAAGATCGGGAAGAATTGGCAAAAATGGTTACTGTTATGTGCTTACCCTATAGTTTTCCTTCTAACCCCCACTTTGTGCATTATATTAGAAAAGTTTATAATCCTACTTATAAAGGTTTTCCTCGCACAACCGTAAAGAGTGATATTTATAAATATAAACATGAATATGAACAATATTTGCGCTATTTATTTACTCATATAAATTGTCGTCTTGCTATTACAACTGATATTGGTAGAAGTGGTAATGACTGTGATTACCTTACTGTTACCAGTCATTGGATTGATAAACATTGGATAATGCAAAAGCGCATTATTGCTTATAGAATAATTAATTTACGTCACAGGGCAGTTTATTTCTAGCATGATTGCGGATATTTGTAGATATTTTTGTATTAGTGATAAAATAATATCAGTTTCAATGGATAATGCTACTAGTAACACAAATATTGTAGCCTTGCTTACCACTACACTAAGTCCTGTATTTAGTAACATTTTTCATGTTAGATGTATTTGTCATATTTACCATTTAATTGTGGGTGATGGTATGCGAATTTTAAAAGTTGAAATTGAAAAGGTTGAAATGGCTCTTAATTGGCTTTTTTATTCAAACCGTAGAAGTAGACTTAGAGAATATTTTAAAAGATGCGATGAATTTGGCCTAAGAGAAAGAAAGGTTCCTAAACCTTGTCCAACTAGATGGAATTACATGTATGAAAGTTTAGTTATTGCATATGAATATAGAAACCCCATAAACTCAACGTTTAATGCTCATGTAAGTGATGATGATGAGCACCTTACAAATGCGGATTTGGCTAATGTTAAAATGCTTGTAGATTTTTTAGAAAAATTCCATATTGCTACAAATGAATTTTTTGAGCAATATTATCCTACTATTTCTAACTGTTTAGTTTATATTGCAGAACTTGCAAATTTGTTTGATCATTTTTCAGAGGGTGGGGAAATTTATCAACTTGCTATTGATTCCATGAGAAAAAAGTTTAAAAAATATTTTTTTCCTATTCCCCCTATTTATGGTATTGCTGCATTGTTAAATCCTACTATGAAATTAGGAGGTCCTCAATTTTGGTATGAAACTGTTTATAATGGTTTAGCACTTGAAGATGAGGAGTTGTCTAAACTTCCGAACGCAATAGCCTCAATTAAAATAAATATTCAAACTATTTATAATGCTTATCAAGTTGCATTAGATCATGCTAGACCAAATATTCCAACTCCTTCTTCTTCTAGTTCTCAATCATCTAAAAGAACTGCGGGAGTAAGAGCACTTAGTACTTGGGCAGGGTTCAGGGGTTCTCAAGGTTCTAATACTAGTGATTTTTCACAACTAAATGAGCTTGAAGTTTATTTGTCACAGGGAATTGAGGAAGTAAATCCCGACGGCTCCTTTAATATTTTGGAATGGTGGAAGGACAAAGAAAAATACTTTCCGATTCTTTCAAGGATGGCCCGAGATATTTTAACTATTCAAGCTTCAACAGTGGCATCAAAGAGCGCTTTCAGTCAAGCAAGACTTCAACTCGGTGATTATAGAGCGTCTACGAGGGAGAGCTTGGGAAAATCAGTACTTTTCAGAGATTGGATCCGTTCGAAAAGAAGAAATTTTGGACTTGCTGAATCACAACCAGAGGTAGACGAAACTTACGAAGAAATGCTAGCTGAACTTCCGGAGGATGATGCTTTGCCTGGAAGCGGTGATGACCAAGCATCATTTCCGCCACCACCAACGGAAATTCCTCCTGGCCTTGAAAGATTTATGAAATTTGTAAGAGATACCATGTAAATTAATATGTAACTTGTATTTTGGCACATCTTGATTAGTTTCTTTTTCTTCTCAATGGTGGTATTAGCACCTTGTTGTGCTCATTCCATAGGGGGGAGGAAAACTAAGAAAGATATTGCCATGATTTTTAATGCTATAATAAAAATATAACGCATTGATTTGAATATCTCGTTACAATATTTTTGTCTTTTTATATATCTTAAGCTATACATATAGTATAATATAGTGTGTGTGTGTATATATATATATATATATATATATATATATATATATATATATATATATATAAGCTTATATTTATACTATACTATAGTCTATACTATATATACATCTTAAGATATACTATATATACATAGTATACTAGATATACTAGATATATATAGTAGATATACATGTATATATAGTATATCTTAAGATGTATATATAGTATATAAATCGAATATAGCTTATATATAGTAAGATGTATATATATTATAGTATAGTATAGTATACATATAAGCTTATATTTATACTATACTATAGTCTATACTATATATACATCTCATAAGATATATAAACTATATTCGATATACTATATATACATCTTAAGATATACTATATATACTATACTATATATACATCTTAAGATATACTATATATACTATACTATATATACATCTTAAGATATACTACATATAAGATATACTATATATACTATACTATATATACATCTTAAGATATACTATATATACATAGTATACTAGATATACTAGATATATATATAGTATAGTATAGTAGATATACATGTATATATAGTATATCTTAAGATGTATATATAGTATATAAATCGAATATAGCTTATATATCTTTATTACTATTTTTTTCTCTAACTTCTATAAAAAAAAATAATTAAAAATAGAAAGTTTCTGTTGGGCCCGTTTACGCCCGTTTGGGCCCGGGACCGGCCCACTTAACCCGGGACCGTTAGTTCGTGGTCCCGGTCCCGAGCCGGTTCCAGCAATAAGCCCGCGAAGCCCGGGACCATTTAGGATCGGATCGCATAGGACCGGCCCACTTAGGACCGGGCCCGCGAAGCCCACTTAGGATCGGGCCCGGCCCACTTACCAGCCTTAACTCTAACACTCATTATAATTCAATTGACAATAATTTCCAACTCCGCTCGAAAAATCGTTAAAGCAACTCTCGGGCCCACGTCCCCGGATTCCAAAATTTTTTGAAGATAACCATTACCCATAACCTCACGAACCCAAGTATATGATTTATTTTCACTTCCATGCCCAAATTCGTGGTCAAAATTCAAAATTACTAATTCTAGGTTTTCTATCAAAATCTCACAATTTCTACCAATTTCCATGCTTGAATCCATATAAAAACCATGTATTTAACTCAAAATAGGTGGGGATAACTTACCTTGCCATTGATGATAAAAACCTCCACTTGAACCTCTCCAAGAATCGCCCAAACCAAGAGAAAATAAAAGAAAAATGGGTCAAATCCCGCTCTTAAAAGAGCACACTGCCCAGCGACCTCTCGCACCTATGGCCGCTTCACCGCATTTGCGGTCTCGCAGGTGCAGCCAAAACCTCGCACTTGCATATACCCTCTGCCCAGCACAGCTCAGCACCTATGATGCCAAACGCGCCCCTGCAGTCTCGCACATGCGGAGACCTTCCGCTTCTGCGACTCCAGCTGCCAGCTCGCATTCCGCTTCTGCGGAGCTTTCCTCGCATCTGCGGGCTCGCAGATGCGGAAACATCCTCGCAGCTATGGCCATCCCAGCTCCGTCCAAATTCGCTTTTGAGGCCACATCGCCGTACCTGCGGGCTCGCACCTGCGGCCCTTTTCACGCAGGTGCGATTGCACCAGATATCTGCTGCCTCAGCACTTCTTCCAAGTACAAACTCGATCCGTTAACCATCTGGAATCCACCTGAGGCCCTCGGGACCTCACCCAAATATACCAACACGTCCCAAAACACATCAAGAACTTAGTCGAGGCCTCTAATCACGCCAAACAACATCGAAACTACGAATCACCCTCCAATTCAAACTTAATGAACTTTAGAACTTCAAACTCCTATAATCGATGTCGAAACCTATCAAATCACGTTCGATTGACCTCAAATTTTGCACACAGGTCATAATTGACATTACGGGCCTACTCCAACTTTCGGAATCGGAATCCGGCCCCGATATCAAAAAGTTCACTCCCGGTCAAACTTCTCAAAAATTATCCAAATTCCATCTTTCGCCAAATGACCTCAAAATGACCTACGGACCTCCGAATTCACATCTGGATGCGTTCCCAATACCATAATCACCATACGGAGTTGTTCCCAGGTTCGGAATCCCAAACGGACATTGATAACATTGAAATGCACTTCAACTCAAATTTATGAAATTCTTCCAAAATGCCAACTTCCATAATAGGCGTTGAAACGCTCCCGGGTCATCCAAAACGCGATCCGGATATACGCTCAAGTCCAAAATCATCATACGCACCTGTTGGAACCTTCAAATCCTGATTCCGAGGTTGTTTACTCAAAAATCATACTTTAGTCAACTCCTCCAACTTAAGGCTTCCGAAATTAGAATTTTCTTTCCAAATCAACTCCGAACTTCCCGAAATTAAATTCCGACCACGCGTACAAGTCATAATACCTGAAGTGAAGCTGCTCAGGGCCTCAAACCGCCGAACGACGCGCTAAAGCTTAAAACGGTCGGTCGGGTCGTTACATTCTCTCCCACTTAAACATATGTCCATCCTCGAACGTGTTAAGAACTGCTCTAGAGTTGTCCGAAATCACTGTTTAACATCTCGTGCACCTACCCGTGCTACCACAACCCGGCTGAGCACATTATCTCGAGAAATTCTAAAGATCCTCCCTTTTATTTAGGCAAATAAGCCTTAGATCCAAATTCCAACATCCGAAATTCTCTACTAGGTCTGCTTCCAACATACGAACACCGTTTCAATCACTACACGATGCACCAATACATGATTGCATACCTTTACTGAATTCATACCATGCACCGTGTAACTCATACGACCATAATAACATCCTCTGACAACGATAGTCGAAATCCCCCGAATCTGATACTCACAACACACCTCAGGAAGCATATAAGTCTCGTTTCCCACTCTTGCAATACTTCCACGATAGAAGAAAAGTGTAGAAACTCATAACCACCTGCCGAATCACAATTCATGAAGTCTCGCCCTCCGACAAGTACCATTACCTCATTCTGGACTAAACAACAATATTTACTCTTCAATATGTCTTATATAAATCTGATCGTACTGATCCCAGGTCCAATAATCTCGTCTCATCCCAGTACAAGTTGCTCGGGCAATAAGCCACCTCAGACACTACAAAAGCCTTATATGATGCCACAATGTGCTAACGAGCTACAGACTTGAATGCGATACATAAGGAAAACTAACTCTGGAAAGAACTACTCAACCCACGTAACTAATTAAACAACCGAAAGGATGTTATGAACCTTCCTCAGAAATAAGAAACAAAACACACAAGAATAGATATGGGGAAATGTACTCAACATCACATTGTTGCGGCATGCAACCCGATCCACACATGATACTGTTGTGGCATGCAACCCGATCCAACCATGATACATGCGGCGGCGTGCCACCCAGTCCTAACAATATACCCGTGGCGGCGTGCCACCCGATCCAAACATAAAATCTATAAGGAAATACTTACCGAGCAAAATATGCATACCCGTGAAACACCCGAATATCAACCACCAGCACGCGAAGTGCATAATATGAATCCTGGGGGAGACGGATAGCGACATACGCTATGAAACTCAAGCACAACTAAGGTACAATAAATGACCTGTATCTTGAGAGCCTTCCTGCTCTCACAACACCACAATTTACACGGGATCCCAATACGAGTGCGATTAATCGAACCACCTCACAAACCACATGGTATAATATAGATTACATGGAATAGCTGACGATAGAAATAACATCCAAGCCCCGAAGACCCCTCCGAAAACAACATTATGCTGAAATAAACACATCCGGCCTGATATAGAGCCCACATTCACATTTAGATCCATTCACAGACCTCAAGTCGATTCTGACCGTACCACATTGGGCTAATAATCTTTCAAGGATCCACAAAAACCCTTTTTCCCATGACACACAAGAACAACCGTCGAATCCGGAACAAACTTTCACAATTCACAACCAACTGAATAGAGCGTCTTTCAGGCCTAAACTCTCACATTGGCGATAGTACCAAATATCCATACTTGGTTTTCAATCTTTAATCAATCAAGTGACTATATGTCACACTTATACAATCTTCCAGTGGGATACGCTCCCACGACCTTCTACACCAGGTAACAAGTCTACACATCTATACCACCGGCCACACTAATGTTGTAAAGCAAATCAAGAAGCCACAAATCAGTACACAAAGCCCCTTACACAGGATACCGATATCCGGTGATGCTAAAGACAATACCTGCTTACTCTAAACATCTGAATTCTTCCCTACTCATCCGAGCTCATGACATTCTTGTCAACACCGAACCGCAACCTTGATCCTCATCTTCCAATTTCCCATGCCGCTCACGGCACCTAACATGCCAATACGTGAGAGTACTAGAATTCCATAATAACCCCCGATCCACTAATAGAATAAACACTTCATCATATAGAAACCTTTTACTTAGCTCAGTTTAGAAGAACCAATGCTACACGCAGCTAAATTCCCAAACCGCAGAAAATATAACCTCATGTCGTGATCTAAACTGCCATAACTCTTCCGGAAATCCCTTTACACAACAAAGCCATACGAATCGAACACCTCCCAAATCACCTAAGTTGTGGTGGCGCTCAAGCCCAAATGTACAACCACAAACTACATGTATAACTTCACGCTGGAGAAATCGGTCACTGCCATAACTGTATTGATTCAACCACTTCCAACCGAGCCACTTCTTCTAACTTACTCGGGACTTGCCCTAGAAATAATAATAGCTCCATTCAAAACATCATGAACCCAAATTCGCACTCATCCTGAGTGACCTTATTTCACGAGACCACACTGTCTCCAAAACCCACGAACCATCCCATACGCTCCTTATGCGCATATTCGCATCTTCAACTAGTACACCCATTCTGAAAATCCTTCTATGAATCTGAAGTCATTTTCTCTCATTCCTCCAATTCCACACCGCAAACCGAAGATAATGTAGAACACTCCAAACCACTTTTCATAACCCACTGTAAAAGCTCAAATACTTAACCATACTACTGGCTCGAAATCCCTAGGCACCGCACTTTGAATTTTTGAACCCATTAGAACCATTGTTGAGAGTCACCAACTATGACTTGTTCCCAATTATGATCAAACTCCAAGGCCCTGCTAGCACATGGACACCTTCTCAAAGAAGCACTCAGCTGACTCACTTTTCTTGTACATCACATCTACACGAAGCACAAACTCTGAGTCTTCCCAAAACCTGAACATGAACTGATAAGGTCAAAGATAGTACACATTCCTCAAATTATTTGCTCAAATTACCACCAATGTTTTCTTTTCTTAGTTGTAATAACCCACCAATACACCAATAACCAGAAACCGCACAAGTTGACAACTATGCAATCAAATTGTAGATGGTGGGTCTCTCCCACTTAGCTCGAAGCTACCATTGCATAACTCTGGAACCGACCAAGACTCCTTATCCCCCATTAACATGATTTTGCACAATGAACCCGCCAAATTCCTCGAAATCCTTCTGTTAACACTTCATGAACGTTTTGAATCACTATCCGACCTCTTACTAGATAGCCAGTAGAATCGCCAGTATAATCCATCGTAGAAGCTTCGTCAACACCGCACGACCGCTAACCTGCTCACAGGAGATAACCCACATGTGAAAATTACATGCTGACATCTTCCAACAGCACTGCACCAAGTACAATTACTACGAAATCAATAAATCACCTTGAGCCCATGCTCATTCACCAGCTGTACAAGTCCGTTCACTCCCCATTGACATCAATATAAGGAAGATTGAGAAACCACACAAGCTAGAACCCGACTAGGCTCCGAAACATCTAGCCTTACTAATTGATTGGCCAAGGCTTGAACATCTGATGCAAGCGGTCTCTCACCAACAGGTATAAATGCAAGGCTACCCATACTCACCGTCTTTCAACTCAAGGCATCGGCCATCACGTTTTCCTTTTCGGTATGATACAAAATGGTAATATCATAGTCCTTTAGCAGTTCCAACCATCTCCGCTGTCACAAATTTAGATCATTTTGCTTGAACAAGTGCTAGAGACTCTGATGATCCATAAATACCTCACAAGACACACCGTAGAGATAATGCCTCAAAATATTCAATGCATAAGCGATGGCTGCCAACTCCAAATCATGAACGAGGTAGTTCTTCTCATGAGGCTTAAACTGGCGTGAATCATAAGAAATCACTCTACCATCTTGCATCAAGACACAGCCAATACCAATCCGAGAAGCATCATAATACATTGTATAAGAACCTGATATTGAAGGTAAAACTAGAATTGGGGTTGTGGTCAAGTCAGTCTTGAGCTTCTGAAAGCTCTCCTCACACTCATCCGACCACCTGGCTAGCACACACTTCTGGGTCAACCTGACCAAAGGCGCAGCAATGGATGAGAAACCCTCCACGAAGAGACGAAAATATCCATCCAAGCCGAGGAAACTCCAAATCTCAGTAGCTGAAGATGGTTTATGCCAACTCTGAACCACCTCTATCTTCTTTGGATCCACCTTAATCCCCTCACTGGAAATCATGTGCCTCAAGAACGCCACTGAACTAAGCTAAAACTCACACTTAGGGAATTTTGCATAAAGTTTCTCCTCCCTCAACCTCTGTAGTACAATTCTGAAATATTGTGCATGCTCATCCTGGCTATGTGAGTACACCAGGATATCATCAATAAATACTATGACAAACGAATCAAGATGTGGCTGGAATACACTGTTCATCAGATTCATGAATGTTCTTAGGGTGTTGGTCATCCTAAAAGACATCACAAGGAACTCATAATGACCATAGCGGGTCCTGAATGTCGTCTTCAGAATATGCAAGTGCCAAATCTTCAACTGGTAATACCTAGACCTCAAATCAATCTTGGAGAACACTCTCGCCCCCTGAAGATAGTCAAATAAGTCATCAATGCACGATAAAGGATCCTTGTTCTTAATCGTAACTTTGTTCAACTGCTTATAGTCGATGCACATCCGCATAGTACCATCATTCTTCTTTACAAACATAACCGGTGCACCCCAAGGAGATATACTAGGTGTAATGAACCCCTTATCAAGAAGCTCTTAAAGTTGCTCTTTCAATTCCTTCAACTCTGTTGGTGCCACATGGTACAGAGGAATAGAAATTGGCTGAGTGCCCGACACCAAGTCAATACCAAAAACAATATCCCTGTCGGGTGGCATGCCCGGCAGGTCTATAGGAAACGCATCTGGAAAGTCTCGCACTACCGGAACAGAATCAATAATAGTAGTATCAGCATCAACATACCTCACAAAGGCCAAATATGACAAACACCCCTTCCCAGCCATCCGTTGGGCCTTCAGATATGAAATCACCCTACTAGGAACATAGCCTAGAGAAACTCTCCACTCGATCCTAGGTAACACCGGCATCACCAACGTCACAGTCTTAGTGTGACAATCCAGAATAGCATGGCATGGGGATAATTAATCCATACCCAGAATCACGTCGAAATCAACCATACTAAGCAATAAGAGATCAACTCTAGTCTCAAATCCTCCAATAGTCACCACACACGGCCAATACACATTGTCCACTATAATAGAATTGCCCACCGGCATAGATACATGAACATGTGAGGCTAAGGACTCACGGGGCATATCCAGATAACGAGCAAAATATGATAATACATACGAATAAGTGGAACCATGGTCAAATAATATAGAAGCATCCCTTTGGCATACTGAGACAATACATGTGATCACTGCGTCTGAAGCAATGGCCTCTGGCCTAGCGGGTAAAGCATGGCTTCGAGCCTGGCTGCCACCTGATCGGCCTCCCCCTCTAGGGCGACCTCTAGCTGCCTTATCCGTACCCTAAGTTGGCTGAGCCGGTGGTGAAGTAACTGATGTAGAAGTTGAAACCTGACCCCTCTACTGAACTGGACCTCCCAAGAGACGGGGAAAATACCTCCTCACATGTCCAAACTCCCCATACTCATAGCAACTCTAATCCGTCAATGGTGATGGAGACTGAATCGGGCCCCGAGAACCAGAATAACTGCTAGAAGAACCTGGCACAGATGAACCTTGAATTGATAAAGCACGAGATGAGCTCTGAGCTAGGAGGGCACTGAGAGATGACTCTCCAGGATGAGCATTGTATGAACCATGGCTAGCTGATGCACCACGATGAACCAGACGAGAAATTTGAGCGGGCCTATAAGGACAACCCCTGCTGGTGGTGAGCCTGTCCTCCAGAAGAAACACCGCTAAATCCACCCAAACTACGAGGCCGCTTGGCCTCCCTCTCCTCACGCTCCTAACTACGGACCTGCTCAAGCCGCCGAGCAATATCAACCACCTCGTCGAACATAGCACCTGATGCAATCTCTCAAGTCATAACAAAATGCAGTACATAGTTGAAGCCATCAATGAACCTCGTAATCCTCTCCCTCTCTTTGGGAACCAACCAAATCACTAACGATCCAACTCTAAAAATCTCATCTCGTACTGGGTCACGGACATACCCTCTTGATATTGCTGCTCAAACTTCCTATGTAACTCCTCTCTGCGGGTCGATGGCACAAACTTCTCCAAGAAGAGAACGGAGAACCCGTGCCATGTAAGTGGTATAGCACCGGCTGGCTTACTCCGCTCATAGGCCTCCTACCATCTGAAGGTTGCCTCCGATAACTGAAAAGTAGTAAATGAGACCCCACTAGTCTCTAGAATACCCGTCGTGTGAAGAATCCGCTGGCACCTATCTAAGAAGTCCTGAGCATCCTCTGACTCAGCCCTACTGAATGATGGAGGCTTGAGCCTCCCAAACCTCTCTATCTCTTCTCCTCTTCATCACTCATAGTGGGCCCCACCTAGGTCAGAGCAACTGCAACAGACTGGGTTGGTAGTACCCCCGGTGTCTGAAGTCCCTATAGCACTTGCTCTGAAGTACAGGCGGCGGGAGTCTAAGCACCTCCCCCGGCCTGAGAAGTGGTTGGCGCGGCTTGAACTGAAATCGCCTGAGTCGGGCAAGTGCAAACAGTCAATATCTAGGACAGAGCCTCCTGAAGGCCTGGAGTCACAATAGGCATAGATGGTGCCTGAGCTGGTCCTACTGGCTCACTACATATGGAATATGCTCCTGAGCTGGAGCAACTTGTGGGACTACAAGTGCTGCTCTAGCTATTGTACGAGTTGCACCTCGACCTGTATTGCGGCCCCGACCTCTCAAGGCCCTAGCTGGTGGTACTGGTGGCTGTCCACCCGATCTAAGTAGCACGTGTTCTCACCATCTGTGAGAGAATAGAATAGCAGAATTTTAGTTTTCGGAATCAACAAATTCGCATGACAAGAATATAAGAAAGTGAAGTTTTCCTAATGGTTCGGCAGCCTCTTGAAAATAAGTACAGACGTCTCCGTACCGATCCGCAAGACTCAACTAAACCTACACATGACTAGTGAGACCTACGTAACCTAGGCTCTGATACTAATTGTCACGACCAAAAATCTCACATGTTGTGATGGCGCTTATCGCTATACTAGGTAAGCCAAAAACTCACAAATTACCATGCATTTTAAATTTAAAACATACCAAAATAAGCTTAAATAGTAAATATCGCATAATAACTGATAAGAAAAACATCGCAACTCAATACAAAATTCTCCAAAATTCTGGTGCCACTCAGTACATGAGCATCTAAACGACAACATAGTCTGACTACTAAACACTGTCTAGAAAGATAAAATAGTACAAATTAGTCGAAACGATGGAGAATTAAGGTCGGCGGACACCAAGGCAGCTACCTTAATAGTCTCCGAACAGCTAAAGCTCCAAAGCTAGAAGTCGTCGTACCCCGAAGTACTTGGATCTGCATACGAAGTACAGAGTGTAGTATGAGTACAACTTACCCAATGTACTCAGTAAGTAACAAGACTAACCTTTGGGCTGAAAGCAGTGCCGAGCTCAAAATGATACAGTCCAAACCAGATTACAACGGTACAGTTATGACAGTAATACTACGGAGAAACTCATAATCAAATGGTACACAGTACAAGAATGTAGACATATTTTCAAGTATTTAACAGTTTAAGCTTAACACAGATAAAATATGCCAAGAATGACTGATATGAGGAATGTTACATCTCTATATCTACTTGTCGAAAGTGCATGCCATATGTAATGCATCGCCATGATAACCTTACGTACTCACACTCTCAGACTACTCAATATGATTGTCTCAACTCTCACTCAGTCACTCAGTCACTCAGCACTATACGGTACATGCGCTCACTGCTGTTTGTCAGACTCCGGATGGGCGGATCCTACCCAAGAGCTAATGTAAAGCTAATCTAGCTAGCTACGGCATGTAGCCCGATCCCATAATAATAATGCCTATAAGTCCTGATGCGGCACGCAGATGCAATAATAATATATATAAAGCCAAAAAGGCATGCTAGGGCGTGTATCCCGATCCACAACCTCTCTCACAACACGAATCTCACGCCCCAACTCACTCATCAATCTCTCCAGTCTCTCGGACTCACAAATCTCATGCCAATCAGCCCAAACAATGATATACGATACAACAATAAATAGTAACAGAGACTGATATACGTTATGCAAATGATAGATGTGACTGAGTACGAAATTGCCATTTAAGAAAATAATTCAAAAACAGAAAGGACCCCAGTGGGTCTCAACAGGATAAGCATATAGCCTAACATGATTTCTAACATGGATTGCAGCTCAATTACTCTACCACATAGGGATCACATGAATAGCAACAAGGTTTGATGACTACGCCCACATGCCCGTCACCTAGCATGTGCGTCACCTCAACACCAATCTTATAACATGTATTTCGGGGATTCATACCCTCAGAACCAAGTTTAGAAGTATTACTTACCTCAAACAGTGCAAATCTCTACTCCAACAAGTCATTGCCTCGCGAATCAGCCTATGAACGACTCGAACCTAGCCACAAACAACTCAATACAATTAAAACGAGTTATAGGAATCAATTCCATATGTATAAGCTAAGTTCTTTAACAAAAGTCAAAAAGTCAACCCTGGGCACACGTCTCAAAATCCAACAAAATTAATAAAATCTGAAACTCATTCAACCATGAGTCCAACCATACCAAAATTACCAAATTCCAACATCAAATCGTCACTCAAATCTCCAATTATTACTCTCCAATACATGGGTGACAAATCCCCAATTCTCACCTCAAAAACACCCAATCTATGAGGAAAATTCAATGGGTAATCAATATAATTAGACAAAAACAACCAAAAGTTGCTTACCTCTCCACATCTAGCGTAAACCCCTTCAACAATTGCCTCAATCCGAGCTCCCAAAGTCCAAAAATGAATAAAATCTGAGAACCCTTCGAATATATACTCTGCCCAGGTATTTCGCACCTGTGAAGCCGGGGGTTGCACTTGTGATTCCGCTTTTGCGGAAAAAATGCACTACAACAAAAAGTATTTTAGCGGCAATTATTTAGTGGCAATAAGATAATTGCCATTAATTAGTTCCTTATGTCAAATTGTTAGCGGCTAATGTAAATTAGACGGGAAAAGCTATATTTTTACTGGTCATTAAAAGAAATGGCCAGTAAAATAACTTTTAAATCTTGCCTCCAAAAGCAAACTTTATGTTTTTCATCTCCCTCTCACTTACTCCGCACGCCTCTTCCTTTTTCTTTCTATAGTGTTTCTCTTCTATCTTCCCATTTCAAACATCTCAGAATTTCTAGATCTTTGGACAATCAATGAATATTAAAGATAATAGCAACAACCAAAAAGAAAGAAAAATGATGAACACTGACATTACAGCATTGACAAAGCCCGATTAACTAGTTATAGATCAAAACCCTCTGCCTTACCACTATCGTCGGCATCTCTATCACTGTCAGTTACCTCTCCGATACTTTCGCAAATTTTTCTACTTATATTTGTCATTTTCTATCCACATCCTTATATAGATAGAATATTTTATGTATTCCATTTTGGTAGAAATTAACTATTCTCAAATTTGGTTTTTGTTTTTAGCTTTGCGTTTGTTCGATATTCATTTTGTAATAATAGGTATTGGGTTTAATTCCATCATTTGCCTTTTACTATATTGCTTGTGAAGGGATTTGATTATGAATCATTTGAGTATTCTATATTATTTTAGGAGTTGCTTCTAGAGGACAAAATTAAGAAACCTATTCAGTGTTTGATGAAATGTCACAAAGAGATATGTTTACTTGGATAATAATGACCAATGTGTATGATGTTTTACTAGTAGTTCTATAAATCTTTAAATGTCCAGACATCGTTTTATTTCTTGACATGTGTAGGTTGAGAAGTTTTAATTCATGTGACCCTGAGTTAGATTAGTATGATTTGAAACGTTTTAAAGACAAAAGCTCCTAGAGAAGAGAAATAGAGCGCAAGCATATGCAACAATAGACCAAATGAGGAGAACACTAGACCCCCACCATGCGCTCCTGTGGTCCACTCTTCGCACCTGCGGGGCCGCATCTGCGGACAACCCATCGCTTCTGCCATCCCAGCCGCACTACCCATCTCTGCTTATGCGAAACACAACACGCATATGTGGGCTCGCAGATGCGGCATAACCCTCGCACCTATGACCCACCAGCAGCCTAGCCAAACACGTATATACGATCCCTGAATCGATTCTGTGGTGTCGCACCTGCGAAAACCCCCTCGCATGTGCGATTGCACCAGAACTGAAGCTCCAACATTTTTCCTAAGTCCAATTCTCAACTCGAATTCAATCTGAATTACACTCGAGGCCCCCGGGACCCCATCCAAACATACCAACACCTCCTAAAGCACGATACGAATTCGCTTGAAACCTCAAATCACATCAAAAATGCGAATCGCACCCCAATTCAAGCCTATTGAAACTAATGAATTCCAACTTCTACAATCGATGCCAAAATCTATCAAATCAACTCCGATTGACCTCAAATTTTGCACACAAATCATAAATGATACAACAGACCTATTCCAACTTCCAAAACCAAAATCCGATCGTGGTAACCCCAAAGTTAACTCTCGGTCAAACTTCCCAACTCTCCAAACTTCTATTTTTTTAATTTTTGCCAGTTCAAGCCAAAATCACCTGCGAACCTCCAAATCACTAACCGGACACACTGCTAAGTCCAAAATTACCCTACGGAGCTATCAGAACCATCAAAATTTTATTCCAGAGTTATTTACACATAAGTCAACATCCGGTAAATTCTTTCAACTTAGTCTTCCAAATCCTAGGACTAAGTATTCCAACTCATTCTAAAATATCATCGGAATCAAACCAACCAACCCGGCGAGTCACATAACAAACAATGAGCACAGTATAAGCAATAAATGGGGGAACGGGGCTATAATACTCAAAATAACTGGTCGGATCATTACAGACTATCTCTAAAGAAGAAAGGGTTGAGAAGATACTAACTAGGATTTTACCTGTCACATAGAAAAGCAAGATCACTGCCATTTAGAAGTCAAAGTACATTGCTACACTTCATTTGGCTGAGTTGATTGGAAATCTCAAAGATTATGAACTGAGGAGGCAACCCACAAAGATGGATATACCTAAGAAGGAAAGGAGACTGGCACTCAGAATCATTGAAGGTTCTGATTTAGAATATGATGAAATGTCAATGATCACCAAAGACTTCAAGATGTACCTAAGGAGACTTCTTCAAGAAGTGGAAGCTATAGCAAGGCTAAAGCTCCAGAGAAGCAGGTAAATGATGGGTGCTATAAATGTGGAAAGCCTAACCACATGATCAAGAATTTTCCTTTGTGGGAGATTGAATAGAAAAAGGAAAGAGATTAACAAAGGAAAATGAAGAAGAAACAGGTTCATCCCAAGAAAAACAACAATAGGGGATCGACCAAAGCAATGGTTGCTGCTTGGGAAGATAGCTCAGATGAGGGCTCTGATGATGATGATGAATGAGCTCTAATGGCTATTGGAGAATATGATGAAGAACCTGAGGTAAATGTCCCTCAATTAAAAGATAAGATCAAATTTCTTTCTAAAGAAAGATCGTCTGAATTACTGTTGGAGTTAATTAATGAGTCTGAATATGTAAATACTAAAAAGGAACAACTATCAAAGGAGTGTTTCATTTTGAAAGAAAAGTTCAAAAACCTTAAACTTAGGGCTTGTGAAAATGAAAATGAAAATGCTATTTTAAAGAATCAGGTTCATGCACTTGATACAACTATTTTAGAACTTAGATATAAAAATCTGAAATTGAAGTTAAGAACAGGTAATGAAATAGTTAGTGATACACAACTCTCACTAGAAGAAGATTTAGGCAAGGTCAAAGATAAGCTATATAAAAGGGATGAACATGTAAGATCTTTGAAAGAGGAATTGACTAAGATTAAGCATAAGCTAGATAGAACATGTAAATGGAACACGTCCTCTAATGCACTTTCATGGGTACAAGAACACCATAGTATCAACAAAAGGGGACTTGGCTTTAGAAACTCTACACCTAAATGGGATCCCAAAAAGCAAGTACCTCACACTTCCTGAGAATAAGATTTGCATTCATTGTGGTAACACTAGACACTATAAGAGTGAATGTGCTGCAAAAGAAAAAGCAAGTCTAAGGAACAAAAAAATTATTCTAGGAAAAAACAGGTTGTCAAGTTGGGCAAAGAAGAATATGATTTATCCATTTGCCTATAGAAAGGGACCCAAACTAGTTTGGGTTCCTAAGACTAACCCATGATTTTCTTTTACAGGTCCAATGAAGGAGAAGAGCCAAATATGATACATGGATAGTGGTTGCTCAAATCACATTATAGGAAACAAGAACCAGTTCCTTTCACTTGCGGCCTTTAAAGGAGGTAATGTTTCCTTTGGAGATACCTTAATGTGAGATCACTGGAGTTGGAAAGGTAGGCAAATCTGATTATCACTTAATTGAGAATGTCTACCTTATACATGGACTGAAATACCACTTGATAAGTATATCACAACTATGTGATAGAGGAAACATGTCAACTTTCACCTCTACAAAATATTTTGTGATTAATATTACCACTGAAAAGATAGTTTTATAGGGAAAAAGAGTGAACAATATATATATGGTGGATTTGTCCACACTCTCAGATAATGAAGTGTGACGACCAAATAGGTCATTTTGAGTACTAGCCTTAAATTTTATGTTTCAAGTCCTCCCATAGCTTCATTTGATATTTCTTAATTTATGTGCATGGTCCGTGTCGATTTTCGAAAAGTTTTTATGTCAAATTTTGAAGAAAATAAAAATTTTGACTAAAAATGAGGCTAGAGTTGACCACATTCAATATTTTGGGTAAACGGTCTCGAATTGGTGTTTTAACGATTCCAGTAGATTCGTATGATGTTTTTGACTTGTACGTACATTTCGTTGGGGTATGGGATGACTCGAACGCGTTTCGGCGCATTATGTCTTTAATTGTGAAATTTGAGTTTAAGTTGAAAATTCTTTGGTTTTGATGATCGATTCTTGTTATTTGATATTTTGATAATTTGAGGTAGAGAGAAAGTTTACATAATGTTATTACACTTGTGTGCATATTCGGTTTGGAGCCCGAGGGGATCGAGTGAGTTTTAGATATGTTACGGAAGAGTTTGCTTGATTTTTGAATTGCTGGTGCATTCCAGGTGTGGTGTTAAGTTACAGATTTCACATTTGCGAGCCTCGCTTTTGCAGCCAAGATATCGCATTTGTGAGCATGGGCTTGGGCTGGGAGACTTCACATTTACAAGGTAATGTTCGCCTTTTCAAAGGAGGGACAATCGCATTTGCGAGCTAATTGGTCGCATTTGCAACTACGGGCATTTAGGACAGCTTCTCAAATGCGAAGAAGTTACCCGCATTCGCGATAAAAATGTCATATTTGCCACTTCAGTGCATCTGATGCACTGATCGCAATAATACGCATGCTATCTGAACATAATTGTTACAGGAGACTCAAACTTCATTATATAGGTCTCATGAGCCTTTGCACTTCCTTCTTGCTTGTCAGTACATCCAGAATCCACTTGATTGCTTTGATTTGATGGGAATTGACTTTAATCCTTCTACTAGAAACTAAAAACCCCACAAATTTACCTAAAGCTACTTCAAATGCATATTTCTCTGAGTTTAGCTTCATGTTGTATTTTTAGAGGATCGAGAATGTTTCCCTCAAGTGACTTAAATGATACACTGATGGATTTACCACATGCCATTGATATACACTTTCATAGTGTTCCTGATGTGTTCCCTAGACATCCAATTTACTAAATGTTGATATGTAGCTCCAACATTCTTAAACTTGAATGGTATAACTTTGTAGGAATGACTCTCTTGATTTGTGATGAAGGGGGTATTTTCTTGGTCCTCTAGATCCATCCTAATATGCTTGTATCCGAAGTATGCATCCAGGAAGCTTAATAGTTCGTGTTGGCAGTTGCATCTATAAGTTGATCAATGTGTGGCAGTGGGAAAGAGTCTTTGGGACATGCCTTGGTCAAATATGTGTAATAACATACATTCTCAACTTTCAATTCTTTTTTGGAAACACAAACACATTTGCTAACCAATCCGAGTTCTTGATCTATTGGATTGATCTAATCTTTGATAGCTTGGATACCTCTTCTTCGATTGGCTAATTCCGCACGAACCCAATTTTCCTCTTTTTTATTTTATCGGTGGCTAGTGCGGGTCTATGTTGAGTTTGTGAGTCATTACTTTCAAAGGAATATCTGTCATATTAGCATAGGACCAACTAAAGCAATCTGTGTTATCTCGTAAAAATTCAATTAACTTACCTCTGAGTTTGGGGTCAAGTCTGATCTGATCAGATATAGACTTTTCTCTCCAAGAAGTCAACGAAAAGGATGATTGATTCCAACTCTTTTGTTGTTGAATTAGTTGCATCCTTTTTTCTAGGTTGCTAATTGTATTCGAGATTACGGATTATTCTTGTTCCGCATCATCCGATCTTTTACCAGCTGAAGGGTCTAAGTTGCTTGATGACCCTCATTGCTTTGATTGCTATTCTTTGACTCCATCTCTATCCAGGTTATTTTCTAAGACCACAGAGTTGATTTTTCGGGCTGCTCTTTGATCTCTTTTGATTTGCCTAAATTTCTCATTTAGATGGGAATTTAATTAACTGATGTAGGGTGGATGGTACAACATCTATGTCATGAATCCATGGTCTTCCCAAGATGATGTTGTATGCCATGGTTGTATCTACCACTTGGAACGAGGTATTTTTTTATCACACCTCATGCAAAAGTGGGTAAAATAATTTTCACACAAGTTGTTTCACTAGAACTATTGAACTCGGACAACATTCGTGCCTTCAGAATATTTCGGTGTGTCAACTATATTTCTTTTATGACTAACAGGTGCATAATATTTGATGAGATATAAGGATCAACTAAAATACTTTTAACATCAGTATCTAAGACAGTAATTACCAATGGGTCATGATGTGGGAACATCAATCCATCGACTTCTTCATCGTCGAAAGTTATGTTGTCTTCGGCCAACTTCTCCCTGCGTATTTTTTCGTGTGTGACTAAGTCCTTGGCATATTTTTTGTAGTCATTTACTTGACGCCACTTACCTCTTCCCCTCCGAAGATAACATTCACTGAATGCTTGGGCGACAAAGCTCGAGAGGTTCTTCATTTTCTTTTTGATTTTTCATATAATATTGCTTCCTTCTTTCGCTAAGTAATTCCTTAAGGTATTCCATTTTTAGGAGGTAAGCCACCTCACCTTGTAGAACTTTTCAATTTATGGTCTTGTGCCTGTGATTGTTATAGAATTCACACCCGAACTCTTGACTTCTCTTGCTGGGATCTCTTCTTATCTCTTTAGGCCATCTTACCTTTTTTCCATGTATTTCAACATGGACACTAATTCAGAGATACTAACACTGAAGTTGTGACCTTCCAACTTTGACATCTCTAAATCTGTGCCTGGCCGGGATAGTCTAGTATTGTTCCTTTAGTTGCTACCTATGTTGTCTCGACTTATTCATGTCTTCTGTTGGCATCCCATCGTGAAGGTGTAGAGTAAGTTTTATAACGATTCCTTGAGTTCCTGTGATCGGGCTCCGCTCGTCTTGATGTACTATTTGGATGACCCTCGTATCTGCTTCTAGACTTGTTGTCGGCACCAGTTCGAGCTATTGTATCTTCCGTTATCTTGAGTTTGGTGTTGTAACAGTTATACATATCATTTCAAGTTGTAGGGGAAAAATCCCGGAGACTCTCTTTCAATCTCCGCGTAGCTTTTGAACTTCTTTCATTAAGATTATCTGCAAAAGATATTGCGATCCAATTGTTCGGGACTGGGGGCAATAACATTCTTTCCCTTTGTAATCGATCTACGAACTCCCTAAGTAACTTTGTGCGCCCCTAATGGATTTTGAATATGTCTTTCACTCTTTTTTCCACCTTTTGAGCTCTGGTATGTGCCCTAAAAAAGACATCTGCAAGTTTAGCAAATGAATAGGTAAGATAGAATACCAGGTTAGTGCTCTTTTTTGTGAGCGTTTCTTTGAATTTCGTCACGAGTACTGACTCATTCTCCGATTTTGTCAAGTCCCTTCCCTTAACTCCAGTCGTGTAGGCTATGACGTGATCTCGAGGATCAGAGTTTCCGTCATATTTTGGAATATCCATCATCTTACAACAACAACAACAACAACAACAACAACTCAGTATAATCCCACTAGTGGGGTCTGGGGAATATCCATCATCTTAAACTGCTTAATTATCAGTAATGGCGCATCACTTGGCTTCCACAATTGTTGAGAGTATTTGTCCATGCCAATTTCTTTGATAATGGGTGGAACTCCGAAATTTGGTCGGTTTGTTCATTCAATTCTTTAATCTTGGTAGAGGAACTGTTGGTGCTCTGACGTTAGTATTGATAGTTAAGGTCACCAACACTTTTCTGATCTGATTGTTCCATGCATGTTGCTTAGTTATGAAACTTCTCATTGTTTCTTCTAATCCAAGTTGCTCTACGCCTCTGCTAGAAGATATCTCAATGGAATTCTTCCAAAATGAACGCGTGAATTTTCGGGTTTTTAATCATCCGGAGTACCTCCTGTCGGTAACTTGCTGAAAAGGATCAGTTGGTTAGTTGTTAATTTCATACATTGTATTTAAATAATAGTTGACAAATGAGAATTTAAAGATAATCAAAGGAGTTGTAAGATGATCAACTACATTTTGAATAAACACAAATTGCTTAGGTCCATGAGGGTGCCAAACTATTTAACCTAAAATTTAAATAATAAGTTACTTCAATTAAACTTATAGAATTAGGCCACAAGCAATCTTTTCACTTCGATTGAGTCGATCCTATCTAGTGAAAAATGAATGAGCAAATCAAATAACCGTAAATATAAACAATGCGATAGCGATAAAGAAGAAGTAAGGAAATTCTTAGATAATAATCCTATTAAGAATGCAAGCAATCAATTGAAGCGCTAAGAGCAAGATCAGTAGTCAATTCAGTATAATAACAAGAAGACTATATATTTTCGGATAGGCTACAATTGTGGGGAATTGGAGTATTTGTAATGTTAATATAGTGTAATTTTCCCCTAAAATCATGTCTGTCTATTACGAGCATTATCAACTCGTTCTGTGCGTTATGTTGGTGGATTTATAATCGCCTAGGAGATAATGTCAAATCTCAAATATTTTAAAATATGTTGAATTGAGGATCAGATTCTCCGGATGATTTTCTCTGAAATGACGATGTTCGGTCCCATTCGAACCATTTCGAGAGATGCTTCTTGATCGACCTTCCTGTCCTTTGATCAAAGATGATCTATCTAGCTCGATGCTTACTAGAAAATACTCGCCATGTAACTAATATTACTTGCCACGTGGTATGACCGTATTTTACCAATATTAATTTTTAAAAAATTAAATAAACACCTGAACCTATTGATAAGTTTGAGTTATCCTTCCCCACAAGATTTTGTATTTGTTTTAAATGTAAGTGTATACATTCGAAATCGGGCATGTCAAATTTCGTAGGTACGAGGAGCTGCCTCGAGAGAAAGCTTGTAATAGACCAGGCTCGGGCTCAATGGCTGAGTATGAAGCATGAAGATCGAAGTGCTCGCTGAAGATAGAGACCAAGTATGACCGACTTCGAGCAGGGCATAATAAAGGAATGGCGAGATATTAGCAACTGACCAAAGATCTCGGCGAAAATTCCGGAACAGATCGAATCAAGCGGTTATTGACGCCAGTCATGGGATTTGTTTCCGTTATTAGAATTGTACCTTATTTAGGATTCATCTACTATATAAAGAGGGACTTCATTCATTTGTAAGGGGCATTGGATTCACTAATAAAGATATACAAAAATGTTGTTCTCTATTTTACTTACTATCCGTTACTGTTCATCATTGTTTATCCTCTGTTCTTTACTGTTCTTCTTACTCAACCTCAAGACCATCTCGAATCGAGGTCGAAAGCGCTGCTAGAACACTAGTTTGATTTATTTTACTATTCAGATTACCTATTCAATTCCTTGTTTGTCAATTGGTATTGGATTAAATCGCGTATCCTTAAAACTACCAAATAAGTTTAATTGTTACTCGAATTTTAGGGTAAATAGTTTGGCGCCCACTGTGGGGCTAAGGATATTAGTGATTGTTCAGTACTAATTTTGGTAAAATACATTATTTTATGCTTGTTCTTGTTGAGTGCCTTTGCTTTCAGGTTAAAACATATCAAACTCACAAAACGCATCCACACATGGTAACAATAGCCTCGGATTCCATGATGAAAACGAAAATGTGATTGCTTCAGGAATCGAGGTGCCACAGGCTAATCTCGGGGCAACACCGGTTGCCAACCCAGTCGCTGTCAGTTCTGTCACGCCCCAAAATTGAGGAGCACAACCGGCGCTCAACCGAGAGAACCCGGCAGAACAAGCCTGTTAGATTTCCCGAACTCATCCATGAATAAAGAGGAGATGTACTCCATTAATCAAATACTGAAAAGGTTATATTAACAACTTCCTTTTCATTCTCGTTAGCAGCTTCATTCATAATTTTCAAAATATTATGAGTTTATAGAATTACTGAAAAATATGATTTCCAAATACCAACGTGTCTAGTTCAATTCCCAATATCAACCACAACCCACAACTTGTCTACGGAGCCTCTAAGTACAATAGAAGAGTAATATGGAAATGTCGGCAATAAGGCCCCGGCTATACCTCAAAACACAATACATGAGAAACGAAAGATACATGACCCCGAAATGAAGTGGAGCTCACCAAATCAGCTGAAAAGAGTGTACTGTTATCACTGATCAATACCGCCTGCTGTAGAACCACCTGCATCCATTAAAGATGCAGCGCCCCGGGCAAAAGGGACGTTAGTACTGTCGAATAACACTAGTATGTATAGCTAAAAATCTTATTTCAAAATAGAATGCCCATATGATCTATACGTGGAACACATAATATAATGTAATGGAAATAACATGTACAAACAAGGACAACGAAAGTGGCACCTATTGTCTGCATTAATAATGTGTTTCATTATACCGTCCTTAGTTTTCACATATCATATTATACACTTATGCGTTTCATAGACCGTCCATAGTGTTTATTCATACCGTACACCTATACTTCTCATACACAATGCACATATCCATTTCATAGACCGTCCATAAGATTTCATAACACAATATACCTATGCGTTTCATAGACCGTCCACGGGATTTCATAACACAATATACCTATGCGTTTCATAGACCGTCCACAGGGTTTCATAAAACAATATTCCTATGCATTTCATAGACCGTCCATAGGGTTTCATAACACAATATTCCTATGTATTTCATAGACCGTCCATAGGTTTTCATAACACAATATTCCTATGTGTTACATAGACCGTCCTTAGGGTTTCATAACACAATATTTCTATGCGTTTCATAGACCGTCCATAGGTTTTCATAACACAATATTCCTATGCGTTTCAAGACCGTCCATAGGGTTTCATAACACAATATTCCTATGCGTTTCATAGACCGTCCATAGGTTTTCATAACATAATATTCTTATGCGTTTCATAGACCGTCCATAGTTTTTCATCTCATTTGGCCATTCACAAGATTCTTTATTCTTGAAACAATAGCCGTATTTCATATTTCCCACTTTCACCTCTTTTAATTTCAAAGATCACCATCAAATATCAACATATAAAATATTTTAGAAATCATATACTTCAAATCCATTTGAAATTGGAACTTCAAACACAAATGGTTTCTTCCCAAAGAATGAGACATGCCAACCAACAATAGAAACGCACATGAAGAATCATAAACAATCAATACACCATTTACTCTTGCAATACTCTTCCCCAGAAATGACAATGTACAATTTCAACACATGAGTATATAGAACTCGAATCACACTGGATATATTTACAAAGCAAAGCATTAGTTAAAGCAGCCATTAATGGGCATGAACGAGTACAAAAGCTCTTAGGCAAATTCTATTTTCCAAATCACATTTAACACGGTTAAGTCGAGGCTCATTTCATATTCTTTATCGCATTCTCTCAAATCATTTGCACTACTAGCCACAATCATAACTTAAATTCTTGGCACGTTGGCCACACTCTATATCCCCAATTGACTTATTTCTCTTCCAACCATCTTTATAGATTATCAACAATAAGACATTTCCGAATCAAGACTTTAGGTACACATATGAACAATTTAGAGTCTTAAGAATAATGAGATTTTCTCACACAATTTGACATACTAACTTTCATTTGAAATACGATTCAAAGCCACAACAATTTAATACGCAACCCATACTTTGAAACTTACGGAGTTACGGGAACATTATGAAATTCAATTCCAAGAGAGAAAGTTTAGCCAACATACCTTGATGGAGCTCTTTAGTGCTACTAAAACCACCTACTACTCTTACAACTTCAATCAACATCAATATAATTCAATTGGACCAATATTAATAACAAATTCCATAATTTAGGCCATTTAGGCATTTTATCAAACACCTAGTAGGCATGAATCTTTATATCTCTTACCCATAGAATTAATTCATCCAACTACTACCATTTACCAACAATTTAACCCATCATCATTCTTAAACAATTCATAACTTCCAACATCACATACATGACCATCCATCCACACCCAACTAAGGCTGTCCAACGGGACGGGCCATCCCGTCCCGTCCCAGTCCCGTCCCACTTAATTCTAAATGGGATGGGCCAATGTTAAACGGGACACGGGATGGGACAGGATGGCCATTTCGGCCCGTTTCGGCCCGGCCCGGCCCGCCTGTCCCGTCCCGCGTCCCTTTTTTTTTTTTGAATTATCGTCGTTGGGCAACGGCTATAATTGCAAAAATAGATGTTCCCAACGGGCAAGAATGGCCATATTTGGCCCCTACCCCCCCCCCCCCCAAACTTTTAATATAATCCCTAAGTTTATTAAATTACACTTTGTGGAATTTCTGTTGTATTTGGTAAGTATAAAACTAATCCAACTTATGCACCGGTCATTAATAAAATGATTGCAAAATTATAAAAGTATTTTTTTCTTATTCCCCAAGTTTATTTAATTTCTACTATACTTAACACATTTTTAAAATTAAGAGGTACAAAGGAACTTGTTCGTAAAATTTATGAGAATTTAGCAATTCAAAAAAATGAACAACCATCTCTCGAAGACTGCCAAGCTAACATATACTCTTATGTTAGATCAATGTTTGATAAATATAAATCTATGGAAATAACAGGTGGTGAAACTGCTCCTTCTACTTCTAAGTCTAGAGTAGAAGTTCTATGGGAAGATATGGATGATATAACAGGTTTTGATTCCTCTATTGATGATGAACTTGATTCTAATCTTAATCAAGGATTGGAAAGTATTAAAGACAAAGAAGGCAACGAACAACTTTTGGCATGGTGGAGGGAGCGTGACAAGGCTTTTCCAACACTTTCAATAATGGCCCGAGATATCCTTGCTATTCAAGCATCATCAGTAGCATCGGAGAGTGCTTTTAGTGCGGCAAGATTTCAAATCGGAGATCATAGATATTCATTAGCGGAGGACAGTCTAGAGATTTCCATATTATTCAGAGATTGGATTAATTTAGAAAGAAGAAATCTTGATTTTGAAAAATTAACGACTAGGGAAGAAGAAGAATACAATGAGATACTTAGCACTGGGAGCGATGACGGCATGGAACTCATGGAACATCAATCAACATTGCCAATTCCAGAACAATGTCCGAGAGAAATTATAGATAAGTTACAACGAAGTTATATAGGAGCTTACAAATATTAGTATGATAATTTGTAATTGGCTACTAAGAGGCCTAGTTCAAACAGAACCCTTCCTAGAAGGTGGCTGCGTAGATTATGTGCTCTTCAAAAGAATTATATTTGTATGTGAGATTTGAAAGTTCTATTAATAAAATAAAAGGCTCTAAGTGTTGAATTCTTTTTATGAATTGTCTTACACTCTTACTTAGTTACTTAACGGCTTGGCATTATATTAAATAAATTATAACTCTATTATAAATTTATAATTACTAGAATATTTCATTACAAGTCTTTTGTTTTAATATTTTATAATTCTTTACTTAGTTTTCTAATTTCGGTTTAATTTTTAAGTTTATTAAATAAGTCAAAAAATTAGATGTTGCAAACTTTAAAAACTTAGTCATTGTCAAAAAAATAGTCGTTGCCAAACTCAATGCTTAAATAAATTTTTTTTAAAATGGCACTTAAGGCCCGCGAACCCGTCCCGTCCCGCCCCGTCCCATCCCGTTTGTTAGCGGGGCGGGATGGGCCTACCGTTTCATCCCATTTGTCCCGTCCCGCCACCGTCCCGGCTAAATGTCGTCTCGTCCCATCCCGTTGGACAACCATACACCCAACCAACAAAATTCTATCAAATAATTACCTTTCAATCTCTACAAATAGATATGTATTTAAATTGGAAACTTATGGCTTCCAATCACCATACCATAAGTTCCATTACTTAACTCATACTCATATTCCCATAATATATCCATACATGTAAGTCTAAGAGTGTAAGATTACCTTTTGGAAGAAATCTTGCAAAACCCTCCCTTGAGTTCTTGAAGAACTTTCTTGAAGATCTATGTATTTTATGGAGGATTGAGTTAGTTTTAGGGTGGAATTGATGGAATGAAACATAAATTTTGAGTTAGTTTTAGGGTGGAATTGATGGAATGAAACATAAATTTAGTAGGGATTACTCACCTTGAAGATGGAGGGAGTTGGAGATCTTGAGAGAATGGAGGAAAACCCCAAAGTTCGGCCAAGAGAAATGGGGTAAAATGAACCCCGAAATGAGTATATAGCGTTTCGGGGGCCACAGATGGTGTGGGGCGCTGCCTGTGGCACTGGTTCCAGTAGCTGAAAGATCCTAACACCAGGGATAGCGCCTCGCACTGCCCTGGGCGCTAGCGACGGGAAATGGTTTTTCCTGACACGGGAATGGGCATAACTCTCTCATACGATGTCCGAATTCAATGATTCTTTTTGCTATGCCTCCGTAATTGCAATACGGATCTAATGTTTTAATAAAAACTGAATTTGGAGCTCATTTGATTATTGTGATACCACATATACTCGAAGAAGCGACGTCGAAACATCCTAGAAATATCCAAATTAAATTACGTGCATTCGCCCGAGTCCAAAATCACCATCCGGACCTAATGAAATTATCAAAACTCTAATTTGAGGTCGAATACAAAAGAAAACTCAAACTTGATCATAAATCTCATGGGTCTCCTTTAATACTAGAATACGTTATTCCCAAATACCGTTGTCGCATTTTAAAATCTTAAATCATTAGAAAATTTTAACGGGGCCTTACAAATTCATTTGCAAAATTTTACGAGGTTTTACACTTAAGTATTTCGAAATTTTTTGGGGTGTTATAAGTTCGCACGTTGCTCTAAACGCGGACCTAGGCGCAGATCTCGATATAAGTGTACGTAGAGAAGGCTGATCTAGTGGCCAAGGAACATAGGCCAGATGAGACGAATGAGTCATTCTCCAATTGATAGTCGAGATGCTTCAGGCTCAGCAAGCCGCTATTTCTCAGTTACAAAATCAACATAGAACTCCGAATAGGGTCGAGCCAGAAATTACTTACCGTACCGAGCCAGTACCGGAAAGGTCGAATGGTAACGAATCGGAGACTAATCCTGTGGTAATGAAAATGCTTGAGGAGCTCACCAAAAGAATTGAATCGGAGGAGAAAAGAATCGAAGACAATGATAAAAAAAATTGAGACATACAACTCTCGAGTTGATCAGATACCAGGGGCACCGCCAATCTTGAGAGGGATGGATTCGAAGAAGTTTGTACAAAAGCCGTTTCCTCCAAGTGCGGCTCCGAAGACTATTCCAAAGAAGTTTCGTATGCCAGACATACCCAAATACAGTGGGACTACCGATCCCAACGAGCATGCTACTTCATATACATGCTCCATCAAGGGTAACGATTTAGAGGATGATGAAATCAAATCCGTGCTATTGAAAGAATTTGGAGAGACCCTTTCGAAGGGAGCAATGATTTGGTATCACAATCTGCCAACAAATTCCATCAATTCATTTGCCATGTTAGAAGATTCTTTCGTAAAGGCACATGTCGGGGCCATAAAGGTCGCAACGAGGAAATTGGACCTTTTCAAGGCAAGACAAAGGGATAATGATATGCTAAGGGAGTTCGTGTCCCGATTTCAAATGGAATGCATGGATTTGCCACCGGTCACAGATGATTGGTCTGTTCAAGCATTCATCTAAGGGTTGAACGAACGGAGTTCGATAGCATCACGGCAAATGAAATAAAATTTGATCGAGTATCCCGCAATAACTTGGGCAGATGTACATAATCGATATCAGTCGAAGATCGGGGTCGAGGATGACCAACTAGGAGCCCCTTCCGGTTCAGTATATCTAAACAGGTCGACAGTTAAAAACTAGAGGATGTCAACAGGGAGCCAAGGTCGAACATGGACCGATATCAACCATATACCGCAGATCGAAGGAACAATGGTTCAGGATGCAATTCCGCCCGGAACGATCGAAGAAGAGATCGAGGACAGAATTCTCGGGGACTTATGAGCAAAAGTGGTTTCGACAAGTATGCCAATCCCACAGAGGCACCTCAGTTATCGTAATATAACTTTAGCATCTATGCATCGGGAATTATTTCGGTAATCGGAAGGATCAGAGATACTAGGTGGCCCAAACCCATACAAACAGATCCTTCCCAAAGAAACTCAAATTTGATGTGCAAGTATCATGGCACGCATGGTCACAAGACCGAGGATTGCAGGTAATTAAGGGAGGAGGTAGCCCGTCTATTCAATGAGGGCCACCTTTGAGAGTTCCTCAGCGATCGAGCCAAAAATCATTTCAGAGAAAGGGACGCCAACAGGAAAAATGAACAGGAGGAACCCCAACATGTCATTCATATGATCGTCAGTGGGGTCGACATCCCACGGGGACCCATATTCAAACGCACTAAGTTATCAATCACTAGGGAAAAATGAACCCGAGATTATGTGCCCGAAGGCACTTTATCATTCAACAACGAAGAAACAAAAGGCATTTCTCAGCCCCACAACGATGCTCTGGTAATTTCTATCTTATTAAATAAAGTTTAAGTGAAACGTGT